>NC_142168.1:6584947-6906509 GCF_029865625.1 Vigna umbellata
GGTGGCGGAGATTTGGAGGGAGCCTCGAGGTGCTCAAGCGCCTTTGCTATACGGTGGTGCTCTGTCTTTTCTTTTCTTTGTCTTGCATCTCTTTTTTAGTGCTAAATTAGACCAGAATTCCGCTCTGATCAACTAGCTTAACTGTAATAATTATGAGAATGAAACTCCAATTTTGATTGGAGTTCGAGATGACCATCGGAGAGAGTATAGAATTTTAGTTCGGTTAATGTGTGTGTTATAATTGTTGAAGAGTGTTATTGATGACCAATCCTAATTTTAGTTCGGTTAATCGTGATGGGTCTGTCCAAGGAGAATCTGAAAGGTCTCATACTGGCTTTGGTGTCAAGTGGGTTCATTGGGGCAAGTTTCATCATTAAGAAGCAAGGTCTCAGAAGAGCTGCAGCAGCTTCTGGTGTCAGGGCTGGTCAGGGAATTTCTTATTTTTCTTATTTTTCCTTTAACAATTAGAATTTCTATTTGGAAGCTTGTATTTGGTTATACATGATTTTGTTTTCTTTGCCATTTTGCAGGTTTTGGTGGGTATTATTATCTCTTGGAGCCACTCTGGTGGGTGGGAATGATCACAAGTAAGCTTTCAGTGTTGTTTTAATTTTGTTTTTATGCTTAAAACTTTGTTTTTTAACATGGCAGGACGGGGCTGCTAGATTCTAGATTTTCTTTTACCTTTTGTCTTGTATTAATAATTGGTTTTGATTTTATCAATTAATTGTCTGGAGTTAATTGGATTTTATTTTTAATAAATTTTTTGAATCTGGTAAGTTAGGATCAACTGACTCGTTTTACATTAGGTAGTGGAACCCGGATTTCATGTTTTACATGCTTTATTATTAGCTAGATGCAAATATTTGTTTGTCATGGTCATTTTTTCTTCATCTGATTTCTTGCAGAACCTGTTTCTGTATGGTTTAATGTACAGTGTAGTTTTATCTTCAGTGGCATGCCATTGAAGTTCCAGACACTACACTGTAGTTTGCAATTCTGTTATCTCCTCTTACATCAGAAACAGGAGAAATTGGAGACCATGCAGCTAAAATCTCAACCCCTGGAGCAGCTAAATCAGGCTGCAAAATCAAGAAATGGTTAGAATAAGCAAACTGTTTCTTTGAAAATACAAATTGATATGTATATTACCTTTAGAATGTTTGGAGTGATTGCATTTGGTCCTCTAGATGAGAATGAAGCTATGTAAGGGGCTACTGAGTCTTTACCTTCATTACTCTTAAATATAGTAGCAGTGGGATTACTGTATAGTATGCAGTTAATATAATATAAATTAGTCATATGTATACACGAATGAAAATTGCTCCTGTGATTCTTAAGTGATGGGATGTGTGTAGTAAAAATATACCTTGTTAGATTTATGTAAGAATGTATGAGTGCCCCGTTTCTAAGGCCAAGTTGAACCGTTGGCAATGCATAGATAGAAGTCACATCTTCTGGCACTGCACTTCTCAATAAAACACCAGCTGCTCCAGACACCAATCCCAGAGATGAAGATTCTTTAAGACCATCACACAAAACGATTTTCCCCTTCACCAAATTCTCGTCTAAGGAATGTTGGATGCAAAACCTAAGTAGTCATGGTGTAAGGATAAAGAAATAAGACTCACTAAATGTAATTGTAAAATTGTTACCAGAGAGAAAGATTAGATTTTGGTACCTAGATATGGAACTATTGTATCCACCATTGATGTTTGGTGCATTTCCAGCATAAATTAATGGAAAGCTCTCGTTTTTCATATCAAATGAATTGATTGAAACTCCCTGAATATTTAGTATGATTTATGAGGTTAATTAGTTAAAACAAAGGAAGACTTGCCATTGATCACAATATAAGGCTTCACTAGCAAGGTTAACATTAATTATCACTTTTTTCTTAATGAAGAGTAAATTGAAACAAAAAAGAATATAACCAAAGTGAGTTATGGTAATATAAATATGATGTAAGACCAAAACATTCATACTCTGAATTAGTATAATGTTATTCATAGTAGCTCCTTCATTACGAAGGTCTTCTCCGTGCTTGCAGCTTTTCTGGCATATGGGGGCTTAGTAATAGTATTGGTATTCATTCTGGTCTTCAATTTTGCACCAAAATGTGGGCATACAAATGTGCTAGTTTATACTGGCATTTGTTCATTGATGGGTTCCCTCTCTGTAAGTAAATTAAATGTTTTCTCTCCTGTTAAATCTTATGTTTGATGATTGATCTACACTTCATAGTATATAATCCGAGGAACATGATTTCATGTTCAAAGTAATATGGTCTTTACTATTCACTACTGTGTTCTAGTAATGAATTTCATAAATAGACTTTCAGCTTCCATACGGTTTTTATATATTTTTTACTTGCATAATTATTTCTATAATAATACTTACTGAAAAATGTTTGCTTTTCACTACAATAATACTGAGGCTGATCTACGTTGGATTGCTATAATTTTACAGGTGATGAGTGTTAAGGCCCTCGGGACTTCTTTGAAGTTAACTTTTGAAGGGAAAAATCAGTTGATCTACCCAGAGACATGGTTTTTTATGTTAGTTGTGGCTATATGTGTCATCATGCAAATGAATTATCTTAATAAGGTTTCTTTTGAAGATTGCCAAGAATGTAAATGACGATTCATAAGAGCTTTCTATTTATAGTTAGATTTTATAATTTGTAGCCTTTTTTCTTCTGGAGATATATGTATTGGAATATAAGAATCATACTTTATTCTTTGTTGAATGACAAAAGATTACATTCATTATTACCTTCTTCAAGATATATGTTCCGGAATATGATTTAACTTGAAAGGAAATTATAGAGTTCATCGCATTACCAGCTACATTACAATTTGCTAGAGATTTTAAATGTAGTTCATTGATTCTTTATTCTTTAATCCTGCCTGATTTTTACCGAAGGCTTTTGGCCCTCGGTAATTACCGAAGGCTTTTGGCCCTCGGTAATTACCGAAGGCTTTTGGCCCTCGGTAATTACCGAAGGGCAAAAGCCTTCGGTAAATGTTAGCGACAAGGGATTTACCGAGGGCTCTTTGGCCGTCGATAAGCCGTCTGTAAATACCCTTTTCCGACGGCTTCTGGCTATTTCCGAGGGCTTATGGCCTTCGGTAATGCCCTTCTTTTTTGTAGTGAGAGGACTCGCTAGGCGAGCAACTTTTGGCAAAAATAATTTAACAAGCTTCAATCTTCCACTTTCCTTCAAAATTAACCAAAACTAGATAATTCTCTATCTCTATAACACTAATGTACAAATTTTGCATCTTTTCATTGAATTTTAACACAAAACACATGAATCAAGACAAAGAAGGGGTTTTAATAAGTGTGAATAATAAGTAATTATCACACTTCCTCATTTTTTGTGTGGACATCCAACAAAAAACGAACTGCAATGCTCTCGAAGCTAGTGATCTTATTGTTATCTACAACAGTCATGCTACCGACCAAATCGTCGTCCCGCTCGATTGATCCCAAAATGCGTGAAGCGATTGACAGTGACATCGATGATGAAGAAGCATCTTTTGCATACCCTTGACCACCCCTTCCTAAAGATTCCTTGAATGAAGACAAGTTGACGTTCAACATTATTACCTAAAATATGAGGAACGATCGATCTGCAACAGAAAGTACAATAGCAAAGATGAAAATGGCAAGCGAGGCACACCCCTATTTATAGAAGCAAAGGCCCCACCTGTGAGTCATCCTTAGTCATTAGATCAAGTTAGATCCAATGGATAAAGGCATCTGACCTTTTGAATTTTTACATGTTCGAGATTCGAAGCACCACACACACCTCTCCCAATGGTCATATTTTCAAACACGTCGAAGCGAATATTGTTGATGCGTCAAGCGGTCTAAATGCACATAAAATATATAGGTGGCTAAAGAAACCCTAGTTTGCATGGAAGGCAAAAGCCATTTAACAAATTTCAAACCCATTCGCTAGTCATTTCGAGCTTAGGCTTGGGGTCTTGTGTACTATATGACCGTCCGGTCAGCCACAGATTGGACAATCAAGCTTAGATCTGTGTGAGTCACCCTCGAGACTAGACAATCAAATAAGTGAATTGGTGGTCACTTAAATACAGGTTTGAGGTAATGAGGTAGGTGATCTGTATTTACTGCACTATTAATATTTAAACTGTGTAACGTTAAGCTGACTTTGACATCGAGTGTTTTATGGAAATACCCTCTGAATATTGGAACGAGCGGTTGCAAGAGTACTTGGATTTCAAAAGAGTTTCAAACACTAAGTGATTCAAATGTTAGACCGTTGTACGTCTCAAAATAATATTATTTTACAGGTAGCAACTATTTTTTCCCTCAAATATATAGCCTCTTCAAATACTTGCTGGTTTGGTACATTCTGATTATTTTGATATGAAATGCTCTTATTCGAATAATGCTAAAATATTTTGGATTTTTACATATTCTTCTGCAGAAAGATATGGAGGAAATGTTTGGTGCAGAATTAAAACCGTGGCCCAATTCACCATTAACAAAACCTTAAGCACATTCTATACTATTATTTCCTTGTTTTCCGAAGTTTATATATATATATATATATATATATATAAAATATATATATATTTTGCTTACTATAATGGTTTTCTTCAATATGATTTGAAGTCTTATTTTAAATTTGTTCCTTGTTGTGATCAATGTCAACTACAACAAGTTGCCCCTCGTTTTATTTTTATTCATTTTCATTTTTTATTTGCGAAAAGAATTGCTTGCAATTATTTTAAAATAGTGCCCGTGTAGGTTGATTTCTTATAGATAAAGTGAAAAACGAATTTATTTTCACAATTTCATGTCATAAATGCTTAAAAATAATGATAAAAGTTATATTAATTAATTAATTCAGTTGATTAAATTTGTTTATTTTACCATATTTATTTATTTTTTCGTTTTTTTAATAATAATTCCATAGACAAATATGAATTCATTAAAACATGATTTTTTTGTTTTTTTTTTCTAAATCATGACACATTTATTGTTATGTGCAAAGAAAAGACGAAGGGAACATGATAAAAATTTTGTTAATACATATGGTACATGAAGATGCATGTTGCAAATAATGTTGATAAGAGTTAAAGGACCACACAGCTTTCCCCTTTTCTGCTTTAAAGGTAAGTTCAGTACTTTTTTAATGTTTAGGCATTGTATATGTAACCTCATAACGATAATTTCCTAAACCTAAAATCAAGGCCACCAATCCTTTTCATGGTATACTCCCCTTTTTCTTCGTTTAAACCAATATATTATCTTTCAATAATTACTAATCACTCTTACAAAAAAAACCAACGAACCCACCTTAACGATTCTCATCCTAACTCTCCTATATCACTGTTCTATTTTTCCACCAGAAGCCAAAACCCTTCTGTCCTTTAAAACTCTATTTCAACATTTCACTTTCTATTTTCTCCATTTAATTACGTTGCATGCAGTAAAGCTTTTAATGTGCCACTCTTTATTTCTTCCTTTCCAAACTTCACATAATCATCCTCTCAAAGTAAAACCCAAACGAAGAAACTTCTTCCCCTACACTTGACTATTTACGTATACTACACACACATCTTCACCCACTCTTTATTTTCTTTGCTCAATTTTCCACCGTGGGACCCACACACACCATTTCTTGCATCCAAGAATCTCCACTCCTATCTTTTTCGTTAAACCCTATACGTAAACTTAATTATATAAGGACCTTTTTCTCTCCCTCGTAATTGCATGCTCCACACTATTATACTTCTCTTTCTCTCTTATTTCCGCGGAGCCCCATACTATCACATGCAACCCTTAGCCATCCCAACCCATTAACTTCCTTTCTCCTACTGCATTGTAAAATCCAACCAATAAAAATCACCCTAATTTTTACATGGCTAACCCTGCATGACTCTCTTCCCCTTGCTTTCTCTCAACTTCTACTCATACCCTTCAAAGCTCCAACATTCTATTCATGCATAATAATCACGTAACCCTAAATCCCTTCTTCTTCTTCTTCTTTTTTTCTATTCCCCTCCACTGTTTCCGAAACCCATCAACACCAGAAGCACCTTCACGTAAACTTGCCCAGCTTCCTTTCTAACTCTACTTCTACACATTAACTTTTCTCCTTCTTATCCTCATCTTTCTTTTCTTCCAACTTCAACCACTCCTCTTATAATACAACCCCTTCTTATTTCTCTCTTCTTGTTCTTTCCTCCCTCGCCTCCAGACAAAACTATTTAGCAGACATCACTCCACTTTAATATATTCGCACGCACATTCTAAATTTCCACAACCCATCCGAGGCTCTCTAATTGGGAACACGACGCTCACACTCTCACACACTCTTCATTCCCCTCCCACATACACACACTCTTCATCCCCTCACAACACCCTCATACATATCTTCTCTCGTCCTCACCTTCTCTTCATTCATGTACCCATTCACACACTCATCTACCACATCCGACAAAATCATTTACACTTTCCCATGATTCTCACTCATACATCCTCTTCCAAGAAACCATCTACTCTACTCTATTTGACCTATTCCCATCACGCACATCTAACCGAAACTCTCCATGCATCACACCTATTTATTCTCCTCAAATAACTCAACTCATTTTATTCCTCACCACTCCAATCATCATTCATATCTTTCACTTATCACACCTATTTTATTCTTCCCTCGTACACGTACTGTCCAGGAACAAAGCCCCTGTTAGACACCCTTAATAACCATTTTCCCTAACCGAGATGAACACACCCAGTCTAGGCTCAACGAATTGCACCAAACAAGAGGAATACATCCATTAATGTCATGCAAAGCACAATCTAGTCCTTATAATGAGTTTTCATTTTATAATTTTTGTCTTATCTAATTTTATCCAATTTTCACAAACATAATGACATCAAAGGAATTGGTAATTGGCCTGGAAAAAATCAGAAACACTCCGTTAAACAATTTCTTACAAAAAATGATTTTATAATGAGTTTTCATTTTATAATTTTTGTCGTATATAATTTTATTTAATTTTCACGAGCATAATGACATCCGAAGGAATTGGTAATTGACCTAGAGGGTTTTTTTTAGAGATGATGATTCAACCTATGCAGATGATGAAATTATAAAGGTTAGTAAAGATGGTGAAATTGAAGAGATCTTGAATGAACCTTTGCCTGAAAGTGAATATGCCAATGACTCAACTCTTTATAAAGACATTTCTGATTTTTTCAATTGGGACCACAATAGAAATGAGAGAGAAAAGGTTGGAGTGAGAGAGATAAAAGACAAAGGGTTGAGCGGAATGAGGGAGGTGAACAAGAATGAGGGAGGTGAACAAGGGTTTGGGGTTTCTTTTTTTTAAGTTTTGAAAATTTTAAAATAAATCATTTATTAATAAAAACAAATAAGATATTTTAACTAATTTAAAATAATTCAATTTGATTTAGTTTGTAGTGTAGTTCAATTTATATATAATTATTATAAAATTAAAAGAAAACAATTCCACCTGTATCAAACTGAAAGAAATTATAAGGTGAGGTCGTGAAAGAGGTGAACTGTTGTCACAATGTTTGAGAAAACAATCCCACCTTGATCATGAAAGTAAAATCTATTACTTATATTTACTGAAGACCTATATGATCGGTAATAATTTTATGACCTTACCTTAGAATTAACTCTATCATGTGTTGAGTTGTCCCGCATTTGGTGAGTGACACTTCCTGCGCTTAAGCCTTCTAGAGGACGCCCAAGCTTCGTGTTGTTGGCGCTCAAGCGCCCCAAAAGGGGCACTCAGGTGGTGGGCGGTGGTTTGCTACGCTGAAGCCTCCAAAAAGGGCGCCCCAACCTCGAGCTTCCTTCCTTCTGGTGCTTTTTCTGGACCTTTCCGAGCTCTATCTCCTTAGCACTTTATCCCTGCTGCTTTCCATATTAACTCATTTTCTATCAAAACAAAGGGAATTAGTCATAAAATCATCAAATTCACCCTCAACTCTCTTATTCACACAACTTAACAGAAAAATATGATTCCAAGAACGTTTCTAAGCAGAAAACGGTGTATTTAGCATCAAAATTACATCACAGATAACGATATTTTCAACCGTTAACAAGTTTATATAAGTAAGTGCAAACCTCATCTTACAAGTTAATTTTGTAAGTTTGACTTAACAAAATTTGAATTATGTTGTATAGAAATGATTATTGAAAATGCTAAAGACTTGTATCAATATGTAATCACATATATGAGATGATATGTGAATTATTTTTTGAGTTGTGAATTAAGAATTGAAAATTATGTTGTAAAATGGATCATTCAAATATATCAAAGGATGTCGACCTTGGGAATTGGCCGACGTTAAAGTATAATATGACGTCGAATTATCATTAAATCTGACGTCAAATAGCTTAAAGGATTTCAAAAAGAAATCCATTCTTAAAAAACATAGGTATAGAAATGAAAACAAAACGAAAAGAAATACATTATAACAAAACATAGGCAAAAATGAAAACCAAACTAGTAAAAGAACCATAGGTTATGTAAAATGGAGTAGGATTTTGAAATCCATATCTGTTAACTTTTTGCTCTGGGTTTGTATCATACTTTCAAGCTTCACAAAAACTGATCATAAAGACAACAAAATGCCTTGCTTTTGTAAACTTGAAGGAGTTGATACAAACCCAAAGACAAAAAGTTATAAAAATGAATTTGAATAAGAAAGCTCTACTTGGAACCAAAAGTTTGGTGAATGGAGGTGTAGGGTTTCAAAAGGATCTGAAACTCTATTTAAAGTGTAAATGTGGGGAAGCATATGAGCGTTTAGTATTCATTTATTTTGGATTGGACGTCAGTTGTTGCCTAAGCGGACGTTATACGTTTGCTCTGGTTAAAGTTTAATGTCGAAGGTGTTAATGGTTGGACGTCATTTAGTTTAAGACGTCGAATGCTACATCTACATGATGTCTACCAGTTGAATTTATTTACAATACTGTCACTGATCATTGTTAACATTGACTATTTTGTGATTGGACGTTGAATGTGTTACATTATACACTATTTTTGTATTAGTGATAGTACATAGATTCAAACCTGGTTTTTATTTTCCAATTTCTTTCTTTTTCTTTGCTTTTCTCTTTAATAGATTATATTTGAATGTTTATGATAGATGTAATTATTTGTATATTAATTGAATTATTTTTGAAATCTCACATTAATTAGTTATAAGGTTAATTTAGAATATATAAGTGAATGCAAACATCATCTTATTACAAGCCAAATTTGTAAGGTTGAGTTAGACTTAAAGTTTATTTCTTAACAAAATGTAAATTATGTTGTATGAAAATTACTATTGAAAATGATGAAGACTTGTATGAATATGTTGTCACATATCTTGGATGATATTTATGTGAATTATTATTTGATTTCTGTATTAAGGATTGAAAATTATGTTGTAACAAATCTCCTTGTTTCACTGATGATCTAAGTCACATAGACTAAGATATCATCATGTGGTGAGAAACTGAGGAAAGTTTTTCAACATTGTGACATGGATAAGTGTCTTTGCTTCTCGGGGATTTAGTCTCAATCGATATCATAATATTGCTCAAAACTAAATCGCTTAATGTGAGTTCTTTTTCATAGGGACAACAAAAAATCATTTTTCAATCTAACTGGGGTGTTTTCACGTCTCAATGTCGATGGATAAAATTAATTTAGTGTATAGATTATTGATTTCGTGTACCAATTTCACCCACACACTTAATTATTATAATCTCTTTATTACTCGAATTTCAATGATAATCTCGTGCATCACTAGTCTATATTTTTGTTTTATTTGGTTTATTTATAAAGATGAAAATGGAAATGCAACAACAATCAATGAGGTGTAGCGTAAAAGTGATAAAACTCAAAGTGGTATATGTGGTGATCGGAGAAGTTGCAATAAAGTAACAAGAACATTGAAGTAAATTGCATAAAGAAAATTACTAAGGAAAGAAAATTGCAACCATCAACATTGGATTAACCATTTTTCCTAGGAGTAACAAAGTACCTGACTAAATAAAGGCAGGTCGAGAAATGCGTTTGAACATGTCAACACACAATACTCTCGCCCATCCAGCCCACCAACCTGTCAGACCAGATGCAAGGCAGGACATGCAAACTCGTCGGCTTGTTACACGTTAATTAACTTAGCTCGCAAAATTAGGTTTGTATGTTGTGTTTTTGGCTTTTCTGGGAGTGTAAACGCCATGAGAGTATGAACGTTGCGAGAGTGCAAACACCATCGTGAAACTATGAACACCACAATAGTACAAATGTTGCGAGAGTGTGAACTTCGCGAGACTGTGAACGCCGCGAGAGTGCGAACGTTTGTGAGAATGCAAACATCAATGTAAAACTATGAACACCACGAGAGTACGAACACTATGAGAGTGTGAACTTTGCGAGATTGTGAACCTCGTGAGACTGCGAACGTCACTAAACTTTGAATGTGAATCCCTCTCAACTATCTTTTCATAGTCTGAATCTAATCTCACCCTATCTTTATAGGGTGGAGCAAGGCAAGGTAGAAGAGTGAAGCAAAGGCACCACATGTTTATGTTTTCGTTGTCATTGATTTGCCTTAGTTCATTTTCTAGGTTCGTGTTGCAATTGGTTTACTATTGACATTGTCAATTCCTCTATCTACTTGTAATCTGAGAATCAAGGTTAGAAATTAGGGTTTTTTTTTAATTAGGGTTATTGCACAACATAGAATAGAATACCACATCTTGCTACTACAGTAAAACATGTTGGGTGTTTCTTCCAAAAGAATTTGGGTCAAAGAAGAAATTGGAGAGCTGTTTTCTAGAAGTAGCAACATAACATTGGTGGGAATCTTCCAAACCATTTTCTAATTGCTAGCATAGCTCGATTCAATTTTGGCAGGCCAAAATAGTTCGAATTGTCTTATTTTATCACCCCTGATTTTTTTGTTTGCAGTGTTTTAGTATGTATGAATTGTTCCATTTGTCATTCTTGTAAAATCAAAATAAACCTATTTATATTTTCAACCCTCCTTGGACAATTACATATTTGAATTTATATTTGGACAAATTACATATAACTACCCTAAAAACTACCCTTAACGGTTTTTGAATAAAAAGTTGACTCCTAATGGGTTACATGTTTATCTTATGACATCCAACTCATAAAGGATCATTTAGTAAAATTGTCTTTTATTATTTCGTCTCTAGAATATAATGCTTTTGGTTTACAACTTATGGGTCCTGAAAGCTCAAAATAACTTATGAGGATACAATTGTCCTTCACTCATCGTCACTATAAATTTTTTTAGGTGCTATAATCCTTCGTTTATCATCTTAATAAGGTTGGACGCTCAATCGATTGAGCGACGTAAGATTTCATTTTCGACCGATTGTATATATAACATTACCTTTTGGTCTCGCAACGCTTTAAAAATCTTAAATAATTTTTTTCTACTTTTCAATTGCCTCAACATATAGTTTAAGAAAGAGTAATAAAAATATATAAGTTTAAAAAGGTGTAGTAATAAAAAAAAATGTAAGTGGAGGAATAACATAAGATAGAAGTGTAGGGTTATCATTTGTCTTTATAAAAGAATAGATAATTAAAATAAAGCACATCAATTCCATTTATACCATGTGAGAATGCCAGATTCGTACCTACATGGTCCATCTTTCATAATATACCAATGGCAGTTTAAACATATACCTGAATCTCTACTTTGGTCAAATGCATCAAAATGCAATAAAGGACCATTTTCCATTGAACCGAACAAAAGAACAGTGTTCCCCCAAAAAAGTTAGTTCGAAAACTAAATTTGTAGCTTTTGTCAATAGGGAGAATGTGGAACCCAAGATCATCATCTTTTGATTTGCAGTGAACATTTATAGTTTTATATCCCTCTAAACTATTCGTAATTTCCACACTAGCTGGGTCTGCCGATGCACATGCCAATGCCAGCATGCACAACAACACAACGATTTTCACTAATGTATACATTGCAAATTCTCATTTTTTTTCTCTTCAATCTGATATATATATATATATATATATATAAATAATCATGATGTTAAAGGACAAAAATGTCTTTTTATTTTTTATTTGACCTGATGGAAAACATTTATCTCAAAATTTTAATTATTGGAAACATGTATCCCAAAATTCTCTCAGCATTAATTATTCATATTCTATGTGCTAAAATAATTAATTCAATTCATATAATTAACATACATGAGGTCAATTCAAATAGCTAATTAATTAATTAATTATATTTTATTAACTCTTATTTCCACTTCTACATTATTACTGATTTTAACATACATGATTGTTAATTTCATATGTAGAAGACAAAGAACATTCCGATGGAGGAAATCTTTGTAAACATATGGCAAAACTATCAATGTTGCACAACAATTAACTGAGCAATAAAATATAAATAACTAATGGTAAGAGAATATTATAAAACATATTTGGAAAAAAAATGCTTTTTTATATTTAGAATTATTTTTATCAATAAATTGTAAATTAATTAATTAACCCAAAAATAAATTAGTAAAAAATATCATCATTAATTTTGAAAAAAATCTTATACTATGTTTCCTTACAATTAAAATGTTTTTATCAATAAACTTAAATGAATTAATTAATTAATTAACACATAAATAAAAAAAGTAATAAAATAATACTAATTAATGGTTTGAAAATATTATACTATAAAAGAAATTTTGTTTGTAATAAATGCTTTTCTATAATTAAAATTTATTTTATCAATAAAATTTAAATGAATTAATTAACACAAAAATTATATAATATCAATAATTAATGATGAAAAATTAGAATAAAATAAAATAAATTTATAATAAATATTTTCTTATAATTAAAATTACATTTATAAATAAAATTTAGGAATTAATTAAATAAAATAAAAATTAAAAATAATGAAATATCAATAATTAAAAAGTAAAAATACTTACATAGCTTACCATTTTATATTACGAAAGGATTTTATGGATTGATTTGAAAATTTTAATTATTGACAATTTTATTAATAAAATAATTCACTAATAATGCATATTTTATTTATTGATAAAATAAATTTACGAATAGATAAAATATATATTATGACAAATTTCGTACGAATAGATAAAATATATATTATGACAAATTTAGTGAAAAATTTCGTACGAATAAATAAAATATATATCATGACAAATTTAGTGACAAATTTTGTAGATAAAATTCATTAATTAATCAAATTTAGCAACAAATTTACTTTAGTTGACAAAACATTATTCTTAATTTCATTTTTTTACAGTAAATGTTAAATAAATCTCAAAACATGTGATGCTGCGTCTATTATATTCTTTTCTTTTCTTAGGTACTTTCTTTTTTCTTCTTTATTTCCTCATTTCATTTTTCTCTCTTCTTTATATTTGTGTTTTCATTTTTTATCTCTTTTAGAATTTGATCATGTTATACAAAGACAATCTGTTTGTATGTTATCTGATTTTCAAAAAAAATAAATTTTGATTTGGGCTAAAGATTCTATATTTTATTTTTTTATGATTTTGTTATTATGTATTAAAAAAATATTTTTTACTAGCCATTATTTTGTATATGTTAAATATATGGTTAGAAATATTTGTATTATCATTAATTTATATTAATCGCTTCAATTGTTTTATATTATTTTAATTTTAATTATTAGTTGTATTGTCTTTGTTCGTCTTCATTCTCATTATATTTGTTCATATTACCTTTATGGTTCTCTTCATCATTATTCTTATATTACATTAGGTCATCAATTCCATCCCACACGCTCGTAATTCCAATGTCAACAACCACCACCACCGGTCCTTTGATGCCCTGTTATGGTCTTCCCTCCACTTCAAGGTCAAGCTCATGTGCAACAACGATTGTTGAATCCAACCCACGACAACCACCGCATTGTCACTGGCGACACCACGAGAAAGAGCTAGATAATATGCTACACAATTTTTCTATAATTTGGCTATTATCTATGATTATATTTGTATCGTAAGACGGTTTGATCAGCCGCAAATCAAACCGTCAATCTTGGATATTTACAAGTAACTTTCGAGACCGGACGATCAAGAAAACCGAACCGTCAATCTTGGATATTTACAAGTAAGTCTTGAGATCGGACGATCAAAAAAGTGAATCGATCAATCATATGAACCATGACAATTAACTTTCATGATAATCAACTTAAAAGTTAACATTGACCCTACATCCACTAGTACAAAATGAGTTTTTTAAGTCTAGTACAAAATGAGTTTTTTAAGCCTGTTATTTTGGGCTTTTTAAGTCTGTTTTACAACAGACTTAGATTCGACATACGTAAATTTTAAGTCTGTTGTTGACTAATTAAATCTGTTGTTGACTAACTATTGTATATTTATAAATAAAAATAAGCAAATTAAATTTGTTACTTTTTAAATTTTATTTGTTTAATCTAAAATCTAAAGTACAACCAAATTTTCATAATAAAATATATATTACAAATTGTGCAATTCAAGTACATAATATAAAGTTTCAAAATCAAAATAAAGAATAAGATGTTTAACTTAAAATTTATAGTCTAAACAAAGTTTAACTTAATCTTTTAAGTCTAAACATAACCTAAACAAAACTTAAACAACACCTAATCTTCACATTGGAGAAAATAACTTGTCCATTGCTAATATACTTCAGGAAGTGTTTACAACTAATCTGCCGATTGGCCGGTAAAACAAAAAGGAAAATTAAATATAATTAATAATAAAATAATAAATAATAAAATAAAGTGAAGAAATGTATAATAAAACCTTAAAAGTGAATTTTTCAGTGTCATTTTTAAAAGCATTCTATCAAATTAATCACGATAAAAACCATGCAACTGAACTAAAATTATATCTAAATCATACACACTAATTTTCACAAAAAAAAAAAAAAAAAATCAGTAGCCCCTTTTTAATCATAAAAAAAATATCCAAATGCATTAGGATCTAATTCACCACCCAAAACTTTCAAACTTATTACCAACTTCACAAGAACTATATAATACTATAAAACTACTTTCACATAGTCAATTAACAAAATTCTGCACTTCACCGTGATTAACAAAATTCTGCACTTCACGTGATATATATAATATTACACTACTTTCACACACACACACACACACACATATGGGTTTGCTAACGCGCGTTCGCCTGTTTTATATTGGTTTCCTAACACCCCCTCCCCCGAAAACAGAAATTGCTATTACATCCTTAGAAACCAGAAAGGGAATGACAATCAAAAGAAAACGGTGAATACCATAGAGAAAGAAAAACAAAATCATAAACTGTGGTAGCAACAAAACCCTTAAGCTGCATAATTAACTCACATGAGCAGAAAAACACCAACGTTTGTCAAAAAAGTGCAAACTTTAGCACATCCGTGTGCACCCATAAGCTGCCCCAACTTACCGAGAATGAGAACACAGCCCACCAAACGAGAGCGAGAGAAACCGCGCGCGCGGGAGAGAGTTGTTGACGCGTTGTGGTGAGCTGTCGGTGGTGAGTCACCAGAGGTCTTTGTTGCGGCAAGAGATGGGGAGATGTTGATGCGTAGGATGAGAGATTGGAACAAATCTGTCGAAGGGGAGGGAGAGAAATTGCTAAGTGGAGGGATGATACTGTGTAGCATAAATTAAAAGATAAATCTAAGTCTAAAATTACCATACTTAACCATTTAATTAAGTCGGTTGAAAATTCAACAGATGTAAAATATATTTGAAATATAAATTTACATCTGTTATTGACTTAAAAGAGTTAAATTTAAGTTTGTTATTTGATTAACAGGTATCTTTTATTTATAAAAGTGCTACTGCACATCTTTTAAGTTGTTTTTTTTAAATAGATTTAAATTGACAGACTTAAAAGGTCTATATTGTATTAGTGATCTTGAAGCATTTTGGCGCCTACGAGAGGATGAGTATTTCACAACCAATAAGCCCTATAGTGACTTTAAGGAACATGACATTCAACATCCTGATAGAAGAATCGAAGAATCAATCCAGTTAGTTGGAGATGATAAAGAACATGCAATGGAAGATGAAGGAAATGCAACGAAGATATGAAAAGGAGCTAATGGCACTCACAGTTGAGAATGCGACCATACACCGACAAAGCACTTGACAATCAGTGCCTCGACCATTAACTAAACCACAAGAACATCAGCCCACTCCAACCAAGCCTAAAGAAGACTCGTGCAGAACTGCCCATGGGGGCAAAACGAGAGCTAGTAGAGAAAACTCGTCCATGCAAACGGTCAACACAACCAATCTACATCCTTTCACACTAGCCATCATGGAGACTCTCAAGCTCTCAGTCTCCCCAACCATCGAGAAGTACGATGGATCAACTGATTCAAACAAGCATTTAAGGATGTTCGTGAATCAAATGGATTTTTACACTATAAGCGTCTTGATGTGGTCTAGAGCTTTTTCTGTCTCCCTCAAAAGAGAAGCTTTGGCGTGGTTCAACTCACTGCCACCCAATTATATAGATAGCTTTTTGGCGATTTGCTCATTGTTCGGCACTCATTCACCGCAAATCGATCACATCACCTTAAAACTCTTTGCCCTGGTGAATCTTAGGCAGAAGAAAGAAGAATCCTTTTGTGCCCTCATGGATCGTTTCAAGAATACCGCACGACAAACAAAAAATCTCAACCACAAGATAGCCCTACACCACATGATAATGGCTCTAAGGCCTAGGCCATTTGCCGACAACCGATGTATGAGGTTATCTAAAACCATGAATGATGCACAACTTAGAGTGGAGTGGTACATGATGCAAGCGAGGAGGAAAGTGGAAGTCGTGCGAGAAAATAAAAGGGTAATCGCATGAAGATACTACACAAAGGTTTAGCCAAGAAGCTTTAACAATGGGGACCTAGTGTGGATGAAGACTTATGAAGTGCATAAGAAGTTGGTACATGGAAAACTTGTATCCAACTGGGAGGGGCCGTTTAGAATTGTAGAAGACCCTAAGAATGAGGCTTACCAACTAGTGCATGGCGGGAAGACCCATCCCTAACACTTGGAACCTTTCCATTTGAAGTTTTACAATAACTAAAAAATTTACAAACCTCATGTAACTTTCATCTTAATGAATACAATAAAGTATTTTCAAGAAAATGAGTGCAAGTGTGGTCCGGTTAGATATTAACAGGTTAGATATTAACAGGTTGGTGAAGGAAAAGTTTACTTATGTTATTGCTTACCAACAACATGTCAAGTTAGTGAAGGACGAGTTCATTCGTGAAACTCTATCGCTTAATCCAATGAATAAAATGAATCGGTCGGTGATGGATGAGTTCATCCATGAACCCCTACTAAACAACTATGTCGGTGAAGGGTGAGTTCATTTGTGAACCTCTAATGCACCATTAGGTCAACGAAGGATCAATTCATCTGTTAAACCTTGCCACATCATTAATTTAGTGAAGGATGAGTTCATTCATGAACCCCTGCCGCAACACTAAGTCGATGAAGGATGAGTGCATTTATGAACCTCTGTCACACCATTAAGTTGGTGAAGGATGAGTTCATTAGTGAATTCCTGCCACACTACTAAGTCGATGAAGGATGAGTTCATCCGTGAACCCCTGCCACACCACTAAGTTTGTGAATGATGAAATCATCTGTTAACCCCTATTGCACCACTTAATTGGTGAAGGATGAGCTCACTTGTGAGCCCCTACCGAAGGCATGCCAAGTCAGTGAAGGATGAGTTTATGTAAGTGAACCACTACCTCTTAGTCTAGTGAAGGAAGAACTCACCTAAACGAACTCCTACTGATCGAGTTGTGAGATGACTAAAGTTGTTCAATCGCGACTTAGTGTTATCTGACTCAATATAGTGGGGTGACTTAGACGCAAGCATTGTTAACAAAAAACGAACTTCAATGCTCTCGAAGCTCACTACCTTATTGGTACCTACAACAATCACGCTACCAACCAAATTCTCATCTCGCTCGATTGATCCCAAAATGGGTGAAGCGATTGACAGTGACATCGACGATGAAGAAGCATCATTTTCATATCATCGACCATCCCTTCCTAAAGACTCCTTAAATGAAGACAAGTTGACGGTCAATATTATTACCTAAAATATGAGGAATGATCGATCTGCAACAGAAAGTAAAAAGCAAAGGTGAAAATGGCAAGCGAGGCCCACCCCTATTTATACTAGCGAAGGCCCCACCTGTCAGTCATCCTTAGTCATTAGATTAATCAGACCCAATGGATAAAGGCATCCGACCTTTTGAATTCTAACAGGTTTAAGATTCGAAGCACCACACACCTCTCTCCCAATGGTCATATTTTCAAACATTTCAAAGTGAATATTTCTAATGCATCAAACGGTCTAAATGCACATAAAATAGGAGGCTGAAGAAACCCTAGTTTGCATGGAAGGAAAAAGCCATTTAACAAATTTCAAACCATTCGCCAGTCATTTCAGGCTCGGGCTTGGGGGTCTTATGTACTATATGACTGTCCAGTTAGTGATAACGGTTGATTTCACCGTTATTTGAGAGTAAATTTTAATATCAAATGAACCCTTTTTGACTTAGAAACTTGTTTGTTCTCTTGATTTTGGTTTATTTTAGTAAATAAGAGAGTTGAGATTACGCTTTAAGATTTTATCACTAAATTCCCTTGATTTTGTAGGAAATTGGGATGAATTGGAAGAGGAGTTAAGTTGTCAAGAAGTTGGAACTCATAAAGGACAGAAAAAGCACTGGAAGAGAAGGTTGCAGAAGGTCACATCACGCTTGGGGGCCCTTTTTATGATCCTCAGCGCTGGAAGCTCGCAGTCACGCCTAGGCGCCCTTTTTGGGGCGTTGAGCGCCATCTTCCCTGTAACGTTTCATGCTTGAGCGCCCTCCATTGGACGTTGAGCGCCACTCCTTCGCAAGCACACCTGGGCGTCCTAAGTAAGGGTGCTGAGCACCGCCAACATTGGCCTATGGCCCAATTCAACCCTATTTAAGGATTAGCTAGACCTAGAGAGAATATCTCTTGACATAATTAACACAAATTCAAATTTTCTTCAATTCTCTAGAGGCAGAAGTGGATGCGGAAGCTCTCCTCTTCAATTTTTAGGGTTTTTCTATCTTTTTCATTCCATTGTTCATCTAGTTTCTCCATCACGATGGGGGAGCTAAACATTCTTTGTTGTTTGGGGATGATGTAACCTTGTGAACTCTCATGTATTTGAATTTATTCTTATTTATTTATGCTTCTTTCATTAATTGTTAGAGTTATTCTTCTTTACTCAATGCTTGTTATGTTTAACTCATTCATGGCAATGATTATTAGTTTTCGTGATATGGACACATATGGGGAAACCTAGATCTGAAGAATTGCTCTCAAAAGTAGTATTGCCTAGACATAGGGATATGAGTTTTGGTTATCTTAAGCTTCTGTGCGTATGTAATGCAAAATTAATTGCTAGGTGATAACGGTTTAAAATACTGTTATCTGTGATGTAATTTTGATACTAAATGCAACCTTTTTGACTTAGAAACTTGCTTTAACTCATGTTTGTGCTTTAGTTTTGTGAATAAGAGAGTCGAGGTTATACTTGATTTTATCACTAAATTCCCTTGATTTTGTACGCTATTGGAATGATTTGAAGGAAGAGTTAAAGTACCAAATAGTTGGAATGCAGAAAAGTCAACCAGAGTGCATAAATTTCAACCAGAGTGTAGAAAAGTCAACTAGAGTGCAGATATTTACACCAAAGGGCTTTCATTTAACCAAAACCAAACATACTCACAAGCAGGTTTTCATCCCAAGGACTTTTCTTGGCTTGTAACTTGGCTGGCTAAGAAGAAACATGGTTTTTCAGGAATGCAAAATCCTTGAGTTAAGAGAGATATTTATGAATTTAACAATTACACACAGGTTCTTTTTTCAAGAAGATCTTTTTCTTATTCCCAACCTTTTCCCTTGCAGTGAGCTTTTATTTCTTTTCTTTTGATTTCTCTTTTTCTTTTTCCTTGTGCTTACTGCTTATTTTTCTAGCAACCCCAAACTTGAACATTTATCAATACCTCACAAATATTCTCAACTCAACTGAAGGAAAAGAATTTAAAACAGGGTTTTCAAAACGTGCTTAAGGTTAAAGGTTCAAAGGATGGAACAAACTGTTCTCTTTTTATTTGGAAAAATTCATGAGTAGGCTAAAAAAATTAAGGGATAACAAAAGATGACCTTGATCATATGAAACCTGCAAGAAAGTAGTTCAATCACAGAAAATTTGGGCAAAATCATTCACGCTTTCAAAGTAATAGTAATTATTCACAACAACTCTGAAGCCCAAAACTCACACAAGTAAACTCTCAAGTCCTAGAATTCAGAAAAACATCATGCTCAGTATCTTAATCAAATTTTACCTCAAGCACCTGTTTTACCTGTATATCAGCACACCATGCATCATCTCAACATCAATCAATACACTAGAATATTACAAAGCAATACTCATCACAAAACACATCATAGTTGAATCAAAGCAGATTAATTCATTCAAGCAAAGTACAATAACAAAACAATTGATTAAAAAGAAAGCAAATAAGAAAACAAAAGATTAAAAACAAAGGTTTTGAAAGTTGGATTGCTTCTTAGTAAGCGCTTCTTTAACGTCACTAGCTTGACCCAATAAGCTCATGTCACATCTTTAATCTTGGTGTCATCTTTTCCTTCTCCACACCAATTGATCTTCAGCAGCTTCCTGTTCACCGTTTTAGTTCTCCTTTAAATTGGAGATTCAATCTCTATCAGTCCATCAGCTCCGAGTTCTTTCACAACCCAAAGCTTTTTGTTGAATCTCACTAGTATCTTGGTCTCAGCTCTTCATGTTTCTCTAGTGAGTCTAGATGAACACATGTTCCTTTGCTGTCTTTTTCTTCTTCCTTAACTTGTGATAGAAAACATTTTTTACCTTTTTTACCTGGTTTAACAACTTTTGTACTAGTCCCGGGTGCATCCTCACATGCAGCTTTGAGACTAGTCTTCTTTATTCGAACCGGTTGCTCAACATTGAAGACATTGAAAGTCATCTCCTCTTCTTGGTCTTTAAGAGCTATAGTTCCATCATCAACATTGATGATTACCTTGGTCGTCTTCATGAATGGCCTTCCAAGAATAATAGGGATTTCCAAATCTTCCCCCATCTCCATAACAACAAAGTCCACCAGGAATTTAAGGTTGTCAGTTTTAACTACCACATCCTTCACCACACCATAAGGCCTTTTGGTGGATCCATCTGCCATGCATAAAGTCATCCTTGTAGGCTTGACTTCAAAACTTCTAATCTTTTCAAGTACAGACAAGGGCATCAAATTGATACTAGACCCTAAATCAATTAGGGCTTTCCCTATTTTGTGCCTCCCAATAGTGCAAGGAATAGTGAAACTTCCTGGATCTTTATCCTTTGGAGGAACTGCCTTCTGCAAGATCACACTGCAATCACCTTGTATCTCAATAGAGTCCTCCTCTAAATATTTCTTTCTTTTGAGGAGTTTCTTCAAAAACTTAGCATATTCAGGGATTTGTTGTAATGCTTCAGTCACAGGAAATTTTATTCCCAATTTTTTGAAGATTTCATCAAAACACTCTAATTGCATATTTTTTTCTTTTTTGAACACTCCTCATGGTAAGGAAGAATTTTCTTATTTTTTTTCTCTCAACCTCTTCTTTCTCTTTTCTCTCTTTTTCCACAATCCTCTCTTTTTCTTTTCTCTCAATCTCACTTTCTCTCTCTTCTTTTTGAATTTTTTCTTTTTCTTTTTCCTCAATCTCACTTTTTCTCTCTTCTTTTTCTCTCTCTTTCATCTCAACTTTTTCTTTTCTCTCTTTTTCTCTCTTTTTTTTTTCTCTCATCATTCATGCTTAAAATAGCTTTGCAGTCTTTCTTGGGGTTAACTTCAGTATTAGCCCCAAAACTTCTGATAGGCATCTCCTCCAACTTCTTGGCCATTTGACCAACCTGCATCTCCAGGTTCCTTATAGCAGCTTCATTGCTTTTTTGAGTTGAAAGACTTGCATGCATGAATTATTGGAGGGTTTCTTCAAGCTTTGTGGTTCTGTCAGAAGGAGAGGTTTATTGTTGCTATTGTTGTTGTTGTGGTGACCAATTGAATTGTCCACCAGTTTGCCCAAACTGACTTTGTCCCATGCTAGGATGAGATTTCCACCCTTAATTATAATTGTTGGGATGAAATTGGTTACCCATGTAATTAACTTCTTCATTTAGATTCTCGGGCACAACAAATTGACCATTAATATGATCACCACCACATAGTTCACAGAGTTGCTGGTGAACTTGTAAAACATTATGGCATTCCTTTTGTGGCTGAGAAAGCTTCTTTGTTCAGACTTCAAGTTGTTGAGTGATGATCTTATTTTGAGCAAGCAAGGCATCATAAGACTGTAGTTGTAAAACTCCCTTAGGTTGTGATGAAGTTCTTCTTTCATTGTGCATCTCATTATCATTAGTAGCCATGTTGTCAATTTATTCATAAGCTTCCTCTAGAGTCTTGCATTTGATATTGCCTCCAATTGAGGCATCCAACATCAATTTGGTTTGTGAACAAAGACCTCCAAGGAAAAGAATGACTACTATTACTTCATCAAAACCATGAGTAGGTGTCTTTCTTAGCAAGCTTTTGTATCTATCCCATGCTTGCCCTAATGATTCTTTCATGCCTTGATTGAAAGAGGATATTTCTTGCTTCCCTTTGTTGGTCTTTGACCGTGGGAAGTATTTATTCAAGAACTTAGCTACCACAACTTCCCACTAAGTAAAGTTGTTTTCAGGAAAAGGGTTTAGCCACAATTTAGCGTTGCCTCCCTGTGAGAAAGGAAACAAGCCTAATCTAATAGCATCATCTGGCACTCTATTCAGCTTCACAGTGTTGCAGATCGCATTAAAGGTGGTAAGATGCTCATATGGACTTTCATGTGACAGTCCATTGAACTGGTTGCTCTTCACAAGATGGATCAACGTAGGCTTCATCTCCATATTCGCGGCATTGACCCTTGGCTTTGCAATGCTGTTAAAATACTGAGCGCCAACTACAGTTGCATAATTTGCGAAAGTACGTTTGTCTGGCTGTCCATGATTTTCTGATCTGGTTGTGAGAGGATCTCTCTGGAACAAGGTTCTTAGATAACATGCTCCTCCTGCTAGTCTCAAGTCCTTCAAGAAGAGGTTCAGAACTTTTGTTGCTTCGAGTCCTTACTGTATCCTGCATAAACTAAAAACAAAACCCTAGAAAAAATTGTTAGCACAAAAATAAAAATAAAAATAAAAGATATGAAAATAAAATAGAATAGAATAAAATAAAATCAAATAAAATCAAATCAAATGAAATAAAGTAAAATAGAATAAAGCCAAAATTAATTAAGAATCACAAATATAGAATAGTTTAAACCGTGAGTCCCCGGCAACGACACCAAAAACTTGTTGATGGATTGACAAGTGTACCGAATCGCACATGTAATATAAAATGGTAAGACCAAGTATCGTATCCCTGAAGACTCTCGGTACTAGACAGTTGTGTGATAACTCAATTAATTAAGACTTTTAGAAAACAAGATCATTGATTTGGGATGCGAAAACAGAAAATTAAATATGAATGCAATTGATCAATAACAGAGAAAACAACGATGAACGAAGGTTGTTTATAAAATGCGATGATTATGTTGTTAGGGTTTGATTTCACCAAGTTTACTCTCATGTATATAAGAATTCTTCTTTTTTACATTAATGTTAACGTCACTCACTAAATTACTTAGAACCCGATCCCTCAGCGCAATAAGCCTGCCTTAATTCCTAGTTCGTGCAATTCCTAGCGTTCCTAGAAAATTAAGTCTGAAGATCAAGAGCTTAAAACGACCAAGTACTAATACCCTCATCCTTGAGAAATATTACCCTTGAAAGAATTCATCAAGAACCTGAATTGTAAGGAACCTCCCGATACTCATGCAATTCATAAATCATGCTACTAAATGAGTTAAAATAGAGCAAGCATTGGAATAGATGAATTCCCTAACAATTAATGAAAAAGCATATAAATTAAGCATCAAGTCAAATACATGAGAGTTTACAAGGTTACATCATTCCCTAACAACAAATAGAGTTTAGTTCCCCATAGACATGGAGAAACTAGATGAATAATGGAAAAGCATGAGATAGAAGAACCCTAAAAGTAGAGGATGAACGCTCCCGCATCCAAATCCGCCTTCAGAGAATGGAAGAGTGTGTTGTTGTGATGCTCCAGCCAGAGATACAAAACCTAGAGCGCTTGGGTCTTTTAAATAGAGTCGAAAAAGAGTAGAAACAGGGCCCGGTCCAAAAGAGTCGAAACAGAGTAAAAACTGGGCCGGATCTGCGACGCACGACGCTCGGGCGCCCCCATTTAAGGCGTCCGGGCGGTGGACCGTCCTCATGTAGGGCTTGAGCCTTCAATTGGACGCCCAGGCTTCGGGGTCCGCCGCTCAGGCGGCCTAGGAGGGCGCCCGGGCGGTGGACGTCAATTTTTTGCGCTTAAGCCTCCATGCAGGGCGCCCAAGCTTCGTGTGATTCCCCCTTCTGGTGCTTTTGCAAGCCTTTCTTAGCTCTATCTCCTTAGCACTTCATCCTTGCTTCCTGTATTAAATCATTTTCAATCAAAACAAAGGGGATTAGTCATAAAATCATCAAATGCAACCTCAACTCTCTTATTCACACAACTTAATTAAAAAGCATGAGTCCAAGCAAGTTTTTAAGTGGAAAAGGGTGTATTTAGTATCAAAATTACATTACAAATAACGGTATTTTCAACCGTTAACACAACCCTGATCGTGTGCGACAGGAAGAAGAGTGAGGAGCTCTTGGACTTTGAGAGTTGTTTCTCAAAGGGATTATGCAGCAAGAACGTGTGGTTATGTGCGTGCAGGTGTTTTCTTTTCTATATTTGGTTGTGAGTGGGAAAGGTGTTTACATTTGTGAGAGTGTGTTCACTGTAAAACCTTTGGTGTAAATCTCAAATCATTATAGTGAAATATCCTTCAATCTAACGTTGATTGGAAGGGTGACTGGATGTAGTCATTGAGGCTGAACCAGGATAAAAACCTTGTGCTTGTTCTTCTTTCCCTATCCCTTTTACTTTAAACTGCATACGCGTTTACTTACAGTGCAAGAAAGTTTTAAAGATAATTTCAATTTTGCAAAAAGATTTGAAAAACGTTCATTTTTATAAATCACTAATTCACCCCCCTCTTGGTGTTGAGAAACAAAGTTCTCTATTTCTAACATTGTTTTTTCTATATTTGGTTGAGTGGGAAAGGTGTTTACATTTGTGCGAGTGTGTTCACTGTAAAATTTGGTGTAAATCTGAAATCATTATAGTGAAATATCCTTCAATCTAAGGTTGATTGGAAGGGTGACTGGATGTAGGCATTGAGGCCGAACCAGAATAAAACCCTTGTGTTTGTTATTCTTTCCCTATCTCTTTTACTTTAAATTACATAGCGTTTACTTACATTGCAAGAAAGTTTTAAAGATCATTCTAAATTTCCAAAAAGATTTGGAAAGTGTTAGTTTTTATAAATCACCAATTCAGTCCCCCTCTTGGTGTTGAGAAACAAGGCTCTTTATTTCCAACACTATGTTCACCAACAACGTGCTTAACCTCATTAGTCGTCTCGTTGACAATTTTCAGATTTTGGGGTATAACACGAGCAGGCCTTGGTTTCTCTCCCATCGCTTGGTCCGTGGGACGTCATGTGTTCAGCCTTGTCAGGCTCCAATGCCTTGGATCTTGTTCAAGCCTCAGTTGGGCATCTCAATCCTTATTTGCGTATCCCGAGTTGGGTCTATTTATATTGTCATGATTAACGCCTTCATTTCTTCATTTTCTTCGGTAGGTCACAAGATATTAAACACTAATATCTCGGCCATGGCACATCCTAATATGAATTTCATTGGTTGTCTCCAAACATTCAACCGAAGACCGAACCGTCTCGCTTGTTTAGCCATTTAGGCTTATAAACTAAACTATTTTTATATTAATTTGATTCGCTACATTTTTCTGACCATTCAAATTCGAATTGTTATTTTCTTTTCAGTGCAGATGATATGACCCTATGTACAAACTACTCTGCCAACTAGAGATTATTTGGTGAGGAATGTTCTCTGTGAACTCTCATTCGAGACTCTTCAACCTAGGGAACGTTCTAAGTGAACTTATAGAGTCTGCTGATCAGTGAGGAACGTTCTCTGTGAACTCTCACTCGAGTCTCTTCGACCTAGGGAACGTTCTAAGTGAACTCCTAGAGTCCATCACTCGGTGAGGAACGTTCTTCGTGAACTTTCACACAAGTCTCTTCGACCAAGGGAACGTTCTAAGTGAACTCCTAGAGTCCGCCACTTGGTGAGGAACGTTCTTCGTGAACTCTCACACAAGTCTCTTCGACCTAGGGAACGTTCTAAGTGAACTCTTAGAGTCTGCCGCTCGGTCCAAAGAGGAGCAAGGACTTAAAGCACATTGAAAACAAGCTCCCCAATACAACGTGAACGGCCTCTCTCAAGCTCATAATAATCCCTGCACACCCCTTCCAAAAAAAGAGCTTGCTTGGGCTTGAAGGGCTTTTGTACTGTATGGATACCTGTCAGGCCATTGAACTAGGTAGACAAACAATTAACAATTCTTAACCAATCGGTTAAGATAGCCGTTGAGGTAATTACAAGGATAATAATAATAACAACCATAATTGGAAGTTAATAAAATAATGAAAGTCGTTTAATAGTAATAGGTCAGACCTAAGGATAAACCCATTTTAATATATATAAATATACCTTTGACAGGAAGGTCATGTAACTAATTATGAGTACTCACTTTTTATTAAATATTATCACGCAAAGTCACTAACTTGAGTGTCGGAGTGTCTTTGACAAATACTCTCCCACACGGCTTGGACAAGGAAGAGAGAGAGCGAACAACGCAATTTGGATAATAGAAGATCATTAGGAAGTTCATCCAGTCTTCAAAACAACTTGGTTTTTGAGTAAGGGATCTCAACTTCTTACTTGAAACAATTTGTGTTTTCATTTTTTTTTTCTATTTGAGAATGACGTTAAGCAAATAGAAATTGTTTTTATTTTATCAAATCTTTAGAGTAAGTTTTTATTTAGTCTAAAATTTTTTGTTTTTTTATTTTATTTTGTCACCAATTTTAATAGGCTTATTTGAAAAAAAAATAATTATTTCAACTTATTTTTATCATATACCAAAATGTTATTATATTTAGATATTTTATTCTAAATTTCTAGATTTTGAGTTAGTTTGTACATACATTAGGATTTAATTAGAATAACAGATTACATGAAAAGACAATTGTTTATGATTTCAGATAACTTGGATGTGAAAATTATTTGATCACTAAATTTTTATTTTTTGGTCTAAGAACTGTGGTTTTATTTAAAGCTGTCAAAACGGGTAACTCGGCTCAACCCGACCCGACCCACCACGGTTGGTCACTTAGTGAGCTAATCAAACCCGGCTCACTTATCAGCGAGTTGAAAAAATTCGAACCCGACTCAATCCACCACGGGTTGGTTTAAACGGGTTGGCTCACTAGCTCATTTAATTATAAGTTTTCTTAAAATAAAAAAATTACGATTTTTTTAATTCAAATATAAATAAATTTCACACTAAAATGATGTTAAACTTCAAAGACAATTCAAAATAAATAAATAAAAATATCATACAATCCAAGCGTAATCCAAAAACATGTACAAAAAGTAAAGTAATAAGTTTTTAATATTGATAATTTTTGTCCATTTATAATATTAGAGTCTTGAATAGATAAATTTATAATATTTTTCTCTTTTCAAACATCTTCTTTATTACCATCTACAATATAATAAAAAAAATGATAGCTAATAATATTAAAATACAAAATAATAAATAATTAAATTAAATTAGGTGGATTGGTGAGCCAACCCGGCCCACCACGAGTTCAACCCAGTGAGCCGGGTTGAAAACTAACTCGCATAAAAAAATTACATTTTTTTCAAACCCAACCCGGCTCAAACCCGTGGTGGACCGGACTGGCTCGCGGGTTACAACTCACGTTGACAACACTAGTTTTATGATGACATTTTATGATTTTGATGTGATTATAAATACTTTAAGTTTGAATGACCACGGTACAATTGTAATCTATTAAAGATGAGGTTCGAATTGATCACTTTAAATATTTAAGAAGTCGAATTATTAAAGTGCATTTAAAAATATTTTTGAAATTTATTAATTTATTTTTCAGACTAATTTTTCTGATATTTTCTCTCAAAGTAAAATATTTGCCTTAAATGAAAATAGTACATAGATTCAAACCTTGTTTTTATTTTCCAATTTCTTTCTTTTTTCTTTGCTTGTCTCTTTAATAGGTTATATTTGAATGTTTATTATAGATGTAATTATTTGTATATTAATTAAATTATTTTGGAAGTCTCACATTAATTAAATATAAGGTTAATTCAGAATATATATGTGAATGCAAACATCATCGTCTTATTACAAGTCAAATTTGTAAGATTGAGTTAGACTTAAAAGTCTATTTCTTAATTAACAACATGTAAATTATGTTGTATGAAAATTACTATTGAAAATGATGAAGACTTGTATGAATATGTTGTCACATATTTGGGATGATATTTATGTGAATTATTGTTTGATTTCTATATTAAGGATTGAAAATTATGTTGTAACAAATCTCCTTGCTTCACTAATGATCTAAGTCACATAGACTAAGATATCGTGTGGTGAGAAACTGAGGAAAGTTCTTCAACATCGTGACATGAATCAGTCTCCTTGCTTCTCGAGGATTTAGTCTCAACCGATATCATAATATTGCTCAAAACTAAATCGACTTGATGTGAGTTCATTTTCATAAAGACAACAAAAAATAATTTTTCAATCTAATTGGGGTTTTTTCACGTCTCAATGTCGATGGATAAATTTAATTTAATGTATAGAATATTGATTTCGTGTACCGATTTCACCCACAGATTGAATGATTGTAATCTCTTTATTAGTTGAATTTCAATGATAATCTTGTGCATCACTAGCCTATATTTTTGTTTCATTTGGTTTTATAAAGATGAAAATGGAAGTGCAACAACAATCGATGAGGTGTAACGTAAAAGTGATAAAACTCAAAGTGGTATATGTGGTGATTGGGGAAGTTGCAATAAATTAATAAGAACATTGAAGTAAATTGCATAAAGAAAATTACCAAGAATAGCAAATTTCAACTATCAACATTGGATTAACCATTTTTCCTAGGAGTGCCAAAATGGGTTAGATCCGATGGCCCAACCCGTCTACCCGACTGAATAAAGGCAAGTCGAGAGATGCTTTTGAACTTACCAACCCATAATAGTCTCGCTGGTCTAGCTCACTAACTCGCCAGACCAGATGAGAGGCAGGACATGCAAATTCGTCGGCCCGTTACATGTTAATTAACTTAGCTCACAAAATTAGGTTTGTGTGTTGTGTTTTTGGCTTTTCTGAGAGTGTGAACGCCACAAGAGTGTGAACGTTGTGAGAGTGCAAACATTATAAGACCCGTGTAAATAAGATGATGTTTTAATTTAATTATTTTATTTTAGGATATTAAATAATAAATTATTTTGTGAAGGTGTTGAGAAATATTTAAAGATGTGAATAAAATTAAATTAGTATTTATTTCTATATTAATTTTCGAAAAGCTTTGGAGGTGATTTACGTAAGTGTAAGTGTGGAGAAGGAAAAAAAATGAGAAGTGGAGTGAGATTGTGTGCATGGGTTGACGTGAATGAGGAGGAGAATGAGAGTTATAGTGGTGTTGAAAAGTCAAAATGAAAAAGTGGATGAAAGAGTGGAGAGAGTGTTACGTAAATAGTAGAGGGAGTGAATAAAAAGGAAAAAAAATGAAAGAATGCATGGGAATGAGTGGTGTGGGACCGTGAGCTTGGGGCTATGAGAGAGAAGAAAATAAAATGAAATTGTGTGAGAGAAGACATGGTGTTGCGTGAGTGTGGTGGAGGAAGTGAAGAGAGAAGAATAAAAAATAAATAAAATGGGGTGTAAAAGTGGGGTGTATTGTAAAGTAATGACTATTATTTTAGTCTGTGTTATGAGTTGAGAATTGAAATATAATGTGATGTAACGACTCATATAGTCTGTGTTTTGGGGATATGATTACTGAATTGTATGTTATGTTATATTCTTAGTTACTAACTCTTTTTTGTTTGTGGTTGTGGTTCCACCTGCAATGATCGTACTTGTACGAGAGTATATGACAATGCAGATAAGACAGGACTAGAGTAGTCAAAGAGAGATATAGGAATTTGCTGCTCGGAATTTATTATGTTTTAAAGTTATATTATATTTTTGAATAATGTATTTCAAGAATTGTAATGGTTTACTTTTTATTATAATACGTTTAGAAATTTCAGGTTCTCGTTTTCGTGACGTTATCTAAACGAAAAAAAATTGGCAATTTGGATTTTATAAATTAAAACATGGCACTCTATTAAGGGTGTTATAAACACCATTGTGAGACTATGAACACCACAAGACTACAAATGTTACGAGAGTGTGAACTTCGCGAGACTGTGAACATTATGAGAGTGTGAACTTTTGTGAGAGTGCAAACAACAATGTAAAACTATGAACGCCATATGTTTATGTTTTTGTTGTCATTGATTTGCCTTTGTTCATTTTCTAGGTTCATGCCATGACGTTTGACATTGTCAATTCCTCTATCTACTTGTAATTTGAGAATCAAGGTTAGAAATTAGGGTTTTTTGAATTGGGGTTATTGCAAAGAATAGAATACCACGTCTTTCTACTACAATAAAACATGTTGGGTATTTCTTCCAAAAGAATTTGGGTCAAAGAAGAAATTGGAGATCTTTTCTTCTATAAGGAGCAACATAACATCCATGGTGGGAATCTTCCAACCCATTTTCTAATTGCTAGCCCAACCCGTTTCAATTTTGATAGGCCAAAAATAAACTGGGTAATTGTCCTATTTTATCACCTCTAATTTTTTTTGTTTGATGTGTTTCAGAATGTGTGTATTGTTCCACAATTTGTCACTCTTGTAAAATCAAAATAAATCTATTTATATTTTCAACCCTCCTTAGACAATTACATATTTTTAAATTTCGAAAAATATATAAGTTTAAGAAAGCTGTAGTAATAACAAAAATGTAAGTGGAGGTATAAAATAAGATAGAAGTGTAGGCTTATTATTTGTCTTTATAAAAGCGTAGACAATTAAAATGAAGCACATCAATTCCATTTATAGCACATGAGAATGTCAGATTCGTACCTACATGGTCCATCTTTCATAATATACCAATGGCAGTTTACACATATTTTGTAATCCCTATATTGATCATATGCATCAAAATGCAACAAAGGACCATTTCCCCAATGAACCGAACAAAAGAATAGTGTTCCCCCGAAATAGTTAGCTCCAAAACTAAATTTGTAGCTTTGGCCAATAGGGAGAAGGTGAAATCCAAGATCATCATCTTTTGATTTGCAGTGAACATTTATAGTTTCATGTCCTTCTAAACTATTCGTAATTTCCACACTAACTGGGTCTACTACCCATGCCCATGCCAATGTCAGCATACACAACATCACAACGATTTTCAATAACATAGACATTGTAAATTCTCATGTTCTTTTTCTGATCTTCAATCTGTTATATATATACACAAGCTGCAAAACAATGGCATAATGTTAAAGAATAAAAATGTCTTTCCTTTTTTGTATTTGACCTGAGTTATTAGAAAACATTTATCCCAAAATTTTAATTATAGGAAACATTTATCCCAAAAATTTTAGTTATAGGAAACATTTATCCCAAAATTCTCTCACCATTAATTATTTATATTCTATTACTTGTTGTACTAAATTAATTAACTCAATTCCTATAATTGACATACATGAGTGACGGTCAATTCATAGAACTAATTAATTAATTATATTTTATTAACACTTATTTCCACTTCTAAATTAATGGTTTAAAAATATTATACTATAAAAGAAATTTTTTTTGGAATAAACGTTTTTCTATAATTAAAATTTATTTTATCAATAAAATTTAAATGAATTAATTAATTAATTAACACAAAAGTTATATAATATCAATAGTTAATGATGAAAAAATAGAATAAAATAAAATAAATTTATAATAAATATTTTCTTATAATTAAAATAAATTTTATAAATAAAATTTAGGGAATTAATTAATTAAAATTAAAATTAAAAATAATAAAATATCAATAACTAAAAATTAAAAGTACTTACATCACTTTTAATTATAACCATTTTATATTACGAAAGGATTTTATGAACTGATTTCAAAATTTTAATTATTGACCATTTTATTAATAAAAAATTCTTCAACAATACATATTTTATTTATTGATGAAATAAATTTACAAATAGATAAAATATATATTGTGACAAATTTAGTGAAAAATTTCTTAAGAATAGATAAAATATATATCATGGCACATTTAGTGACAAATTTCGTAGATAAAATTATTAATTAATCAAATTCAGCAACAAATATACTAATAAAAATGTTAATTCCAAATTTTTACAGTAAATGTTAAATAAATCTTAAAACATGTAATTATGGTTACTTACGTTTCCTTAAGTAATTATGGTTACTTATTAGTTTAAGCAATATAAATGGTGCTAATTCAAATGTATTACAAACACGTGAAAATTACTAAAAATAACAATTATAAGGGATTGAATTTAATGATCAAAACTCTAATCACTCAACCATGGAATATATCTCTAACATCTTCACACATTCACATAATAAGTAAAAAAAAAAAACTTTAACCCCTTAGAAATAAGTTCTAAATATTCATGCGAAAATACTAGTCTCTTATATATTCAAACACAAGATTTTCATTAAGAAAAGAAGTCAAGAATGTCTAAGAGTCTTTGTCTATGCTAGAACCAAGCGTCTTGGTTGTTTTATCCTAATCTAGGTTCCAAAAGATTTTTCAATGATTAGATACCAACATAATAGCATATATCCCATCATGCAAGTGAAAACAAGAGATGGAACACATGAATATAGAATAAAGATATTCTATTGTAGAGAAAAAGTTACAAAAAGTTTAGGTACATTACATCAAACCTTAATGAAAGGATTTTAGCTACTCCTATACATTCTAGAACACAAGGATGGATTGAAAGATGAAAAGGATGAAGGAAGATGAAACATTGAGCTCTAGAAGTGCCTCAACCCAGTCTTCTTGCCTCTGTCTCATTGCCATGTCCAAAAGCCCCTTCTTTTGCCAACATTCAATGCTTTAACTAGGCGAGAGGTACTTATTTTGACAAATTAGGTAGCTTAGCTCGCTAGGCTACAAGCTCTTCTTGGCAGGGCTAGCGTCGGGCTCTCATTGGACGAGTTGAGACACTACAAGAAAAGCGCTTATTACCGACAGATAATTACCGAAGGTCAAGTGTCCTTCGGTAATTTGCGCTGCTTGTGATTTATCGGTGGATACGAGGCTTCGGTATTGGGCACGATTACTTCACCTAAATTTTGGCTATTCCCTCACTCATTTTCAATTTCAGCAGTTCTCTTTCCCCCTAATTTCTCTCTTCTCTTCCCCCAAAATTGAAATTCGAGGGCATGTGAGGGTACCCTCAAATATCTCCTCCTTCGTTTGATTCCCTTTTCTTTGCGCATCATCGGTCCCTTCCATCTTCTGTTGGCATAACGGTGGTGTGAAGAGCGCGAGCATTTCCGGTGGTGGAGTGGGTTCGTGCAATCGCAGAGGGTGCCTCCCTGTTAAGTTCACAATCATTTGCAGAGGGAAACACCTCCAATGGCGACGACAGCGGAGCCAAAAGCGAAGACCTACTGGTGCCACGAATGCGATATGAGCGTGTCCCTCACACTCCTTCCCTCGCCTCTCCTCTGTCCCCATTGCCACACCTCCTTCCTCGAACTAATGGACTCTTCCTTCTCCCAAAACGATGTCGAATCACCCCTCTTTGACCTCATTTTCCAGGACGCGCTCTTACTCCTCTCCCCGAAGCCCCTCCCCGCCAAACGCCACCCTTTCCCCTCCGTCAACGTCACACCCTCGGTCCTTTTCGCGCTCGACCCCAACGGCTTCATTTTTTTGCTGTGTGCAAAGACCAAATTTCCCTCTTTGACGCCGAGGCCAAATAGTTGCCCTGCAAACACCTTTACCATGCTGGTTGCATCACGCCGTGACTCGACCTCCACGCGTCGTGCCTGTTGTGCAGACTTTGCCTTGAGGAAGAGGCGGCACAGGAGGAGGAAGACGAAGGTGACGGCGTGGTGGCGGAGATTTGGAGGGAGCCTCGAGGTGCTCAAGCGCCTTTGCTATACAGTGGTGCTCTGTCTTTTCTTTTCTTTGTCTTGCATCTCTTTTTTAGTGCTAAATTAGACCAGAATTCCGCTCTGATCAACTAGCTTCACTGTAATAATTATGAGAATGAAACTCCAATTTTGATTGGAGTTCGAGATGACCATCGGAGAGAGTATAGAATTTTAGTTCGGTTAATGTGTGTGTTATAATTGTTGAAGAGTGTTATTGATGACCAATCCTAATTTTAGTTCGGTTAATCGTGATGGGTCTGTCCAAGGAGAATCTGAAAGGTCTCATACTGGCTTTGGTGTCAAGTGGGTTCATTGGGGCAAGTTTCATCATTAAGAAGCAAGGTCTCAAAGAGCTGCAGCAGCTTCTGGTGTCAGGGCTGGTCAGGGAATTTCTTATTTTTCTTATTTTTCCTTTAACAATTAGAATTTCTATTTGGAAGCTTGTATTTGGTTATACATGATTTTGTTTTCTTTGCCATTTTGCAGGTTTTGGTGGGTATTATTATCTCTTGGAGCCACTCTGGGTGGGAATGATCACAAGTAAGCTTTCAGTGTTGTTTTAATTTTGTTTTTATGCTTAAAACTTTGTTTTTTAACATGGCAGGACGGGGCTGCTAGATTCTAGATTTTCTTTTACCTTTTGTCTTGTATTAATAATTGGTTTTGATTTTATCAATTAATTGTCTGGAGTTAATTGGATTTTATTTTTAATAAATTTTTTGAATCTGGTAAGTTAGGATCAACTGACTCGTTTTACATTAGGTAGTGGAACCCGGATTTCATGTTTTACATGCTTTATTATTAGCTAGATGCAAATATTTGTTTGTCATGGTCATTTTTTCTTCATCTGATTTCTTGCAGAACCTGTTTCTGTATGGTTTAATGTACAGTGTAGTTTTATCTTCAGTGGCATGCCATTGAAGTTCCAGACACTACACTGTAGTTTGCAATTCTGTTATCTCCTCTTACATCAGAAACAGGAGAAATTGGAGACCATGCAGCTAAAATCTCAACCCCTGGAGCAGCTAAATCAGGCTGCAAAATCAAGAAATGGTTAGAATAAGCAAACTGTTTCTTTGAAAATACAAATTGATATGTATATTACCTTTAGAATGTTTGGAGTGATTGCATTTGGTCCTCTAGATGAGAATGAAGCTATGTAAGGGGCTACTGAGTCTTTACCTTCATTACTCTTAAATATAGTAGCAGTGGGATTACTGTATAGTATGCAGTTAATATAATATAAATTAGTCATATGTATACACGAATGAAAATTGCTCCTGTGATTCTTAAGTGATGGGATGTGTGTAGTAAAAATATACCTTGTTAGATTTATGTAAGAATGTATGAGTGCCCCGTTTCTAAGGCCAAGTTGAACCGTTGGCAATGCATAGATAGAAGTCACATCTTCTGGCACTGCACTTCTCAATAAAACACCAGCTGCTCCAGACACCAATCCCAGAGATGAAGATTCTTTAAGACCATCACACAAAACGATTTTCCCCTTCACCAAATTCTCGTCTAAGGAATGTTGGATGCAAAACCTAAGTAGTCATGGTGTAAGGATAAAGAAATAAGACTCACTAAATGTAATTGTAAAATTGTTACCAGAGAGAAAGATTAGATTTTGGTACCTAGATATGGAACTATTGTATCCACCATTGATGTTTGGTGCATTTCCAGCATAAATTAATGGAAAGCTCTCGTTTTTCATATCAAATGAATTGATTGAAACTCCCTGAATATTTAGTATGATTTATGAGGTTAATTAGTTAAAACAAAGGAAGACTTGCCATTGATCACAATATAAGGCTTCACTAGCAAGGTTAACATTAATTATCACTTTTTTCTTAATGAAGAGTAAATTGAAACAAAAAAGAATATAACCAAAGTGAGTTATGGTAATATAAATATGATGTAAGACCAAAACATTCATACTCTGAATTAGTATAATGTTATTCATAGTAGCTCCTTCATTACGAAGGTCTTCTCCGTGCTTGCAGCTTTTCTGGCATATGGGGGCTTAGTAATAGTATTGGTATTCATTCTGGTCTTCAATTTTGCACCAAAATGTGGGCATACAAATGTGCTAGTTTATACTGGCATTTGTTCATTGATGGGTTCCCTCTCTGTAAGTAAATTAAATGTTTTCTCTCCTGTTAAATCTTATGTTTGATGATTGATCTACACTTCATAGTATATAATCCGAGGAACATGATTTCATGTTCAAAGTAATATGGTCTTTACTATTCACTACTGTGTTCTAGTAATGAATTTCATAAATAGACTTTCAGCTTCCATACGGTTTTTATATATTTTTTACTTGCATAATTATTTCTATAATAATACTTACTGAAAAATGTTTGCTTTTCACTACAATAATACTGAGGCTGATCTACGTTGGATTGCTATAATTTTACAGGTGATGAGTGTTAAGGCCCTCGGGACTTCTTTGAAGTTAACTTTTGAAGGGAAAAATCAGTTGATCTACCCAGAGACATGGTTTTTTATGTTAGTTGTGGCTATATGTGTCATCATGCAAATGAATTATCTTAATAAGGTTTCTTTTGAAGATTGCCAAGAATGTAAATGACGATTCATAAGAGCTTTCTATTTATAGTTAGATTTTATAATTTGTAGCCTTTTTTCTTCTGGAGATATATGTATTGGAATATAAGAATCATACTTTATTCTTTGTTGAATGACAAAAGATTACATTCATTATTACCTTCTTCAAGATATATGTTCCGGAATATGATTTAACTTGAAAGGAAATTATAGAGTTCATCGCATTACCAGCTACATTACAATTTGCTAGAGATTTTAAATGTAGTTCATTGATTCTTTATTCTTTAATCCTGCCTGATTTTTACCGAAGGCTTTTGGCCCTCGGTAATTACCGAAGGCTTTTGGCCCTCGGTAATTACCGAAGGCTTTTGGCCCTCGGTAATTACCGAAGGGCAAAAGCCTTCGGTAAATGTTAGCGACAAGGGATTTACCGAGGGCTCTTTGGCCGTCGATAAGCCGTCTGTAAATACCCTTTTCCGACGGCTTCTGGCTATTTCCGAGGGCTTATGGCCTTCGGTAATGCCCTTCTTTTTTGTAGTGAGAGGACTCGCTAGGCGAGCAACTTTTGGCAAAAATAATTTAACAAGCTTCAATCTTCCACTTTCCTTCAAAATTAACCAAAACTAGATAATTCTCTATCTCTATAACACTAATGTACAAATTTTGCATCTTTTCATTGAATTTTAACACAAAACACATGAATCAAGACAAAGAAGGGGTTTTAATAAGTGTGAATAATAAGTAATTATCACACTTCCTCATTTTTTGTGTGGACATCCAACAAAAAACGAACTGCAATGCTCTCGAAGCTAGTGATCTTATTGTTATCTACAACAGTCATGCTACCGACCAAATCGTCGTCCCGCTCGATTGATCCCAAAATGCGTGAAGCGATTGACAGTGACATCGATGATGAAGAAGCATCTTTTGCATACCCTTGACCACCCCTTCCTAAAGATTCCTTGAATGAAGACAAGTTGACGTTCAACATTATTACCTAAAATATGAGGAACGATCGATCTGCAACAGAAAGTACAATAGCAAAGATGAAAATGGCAAGCGAGGCACACCCCTATTTATAGAAGCAAAGGCCCCACCTGTGAGTCATCCTTAGTCATTAGATCAAGTTAGATCCAATGGATAAAGGCATCTGACCTTTTGAATTTTTACATGTTCGAGATTCGAAGCACCACACACACCTCTCCCAATGGTCATATTTTCAAACACGTCGAAGCGAATATTGTTGATGCGTCAAGCGGTCTAAATGCACATAAAATATATAGGTGGCTAAAGAAACCCTAGTTTGCATGGAAGGCAAAAGCCATTTAACAAATTTCAAACCCATTCGCTAGTCATTTCGAGCTTAGGCTTGGGGTCTTGTGTACTATATGACCGTCCGGTCAGCCACAGATTGGACAATCAAGCTTAGATCTGTGTGAGTCACCCTCGAGACTAGACAATCAAATAAGTGAATTGGTGGTCACTTAAATACAGGTTTGAGGTAATGAGGTAGGTGATCTGTATTTACTGCACTATTAATATTTAAACTGTGTAACGTTAAGCTGACTTTGACATCGAGTGTTTTATGGAAATACCCTCTGAATATTGGAACGAGCGGTTGCAAGAGTACTTGGATTTCAAAAGAGTTTCAAACACTAAGTGATTCAAATGTTAGACCGTTGTACGTCTCAAAATAATATTATTTTATAGGTAGCAACTATTTTTTCCCTCAAATATATAGCCTCTTCAAATACTTGCTGGTTTGGTACATTCTGATTATTTTGATATGAAATGCTCTTATTCGAATAATGCTAAAATATTTTGGATTTTTACATATTCTTCTGCAGAAAGATATGGAGGAAATGTTTGGTGCAGAATTAAAACCGTGGCCCAATTCACCATTAACAAAACCTTAAGCACATTCTATACTATTATTTCCTTGTTTTCCGAAGTTTATATATATATATATATATATATATAAAATATATATATATTTTGCTTACTATAATGGTTTTCTTCAATATGATTTGAAGTCTTATTTTAAATTTGTTCCTTGTTGTGATCAATGTCAACTACAACAAGTTGCCCCTCGTTTTATTTTTATTCATTTTCATTTTTTATTTGCGAAAAGAATTGCTTGCAATTATTTTAAAATAGTGCCCGTGTAGGTTGATTTCTTATAGATAAAGTGAAAAACGAATTTATTTTCACAATTTCATGTCATAAATGCTTAAAAATAATGATAAAAGTTATATTAATTAATTAATTCAGTTGATTAAATTTGTTTATTTTACCATATTTATTTATTTTTTCGTTTTTTTAATAATAATTCCATAGACAAATATGAATTCATTAAAACATGATTTTTTTGTTTTTTTTTTCTAAATCATGACACATTTATTGTTATGTGCAAAGAAAAGACGAAGGGAACATGATAAAAATTTTGTTAATACATATGGTACATGAAGATGCATGTTGCAAATAATGTTGATAAGAGTTAAAGGACCACACAGCTTTCCCCTTTTCTGCTTTAAAGGTAAGTTCAGTACTTTTTTAATGTTTAGGCATTGTATATGTAACCTCATAACGATAATTTCCTAAACCTAAAATCAAGGCCACCAATCCTTTTCATGGTATACTCCCCTTTTTCTTCGTTTAAACCAATATATTATCTTTCAATAATTACTAATCACTCTTACAAAAAAAACCAACGAACCCACCTTAACGATTCTCATCCTAACTCTCCTATATCACTGTTCTATTTTTCCACCAGAAGCCAAAACCCTTCTGTCCTTTAAAACTCTATTTCAACATTTCACTTTCTATTTTCTCCATTTAATTACGTTGCATGCAGTAAAGCTTTTAATGTGCCACTCTTTATTTCTTCCTTTCCAAACTTCACATAATCATCCTCTCAAAGTAAAACCCAAACGAAGAAACTTCTTCCCCTACACTTGACTATTTACGTATACTACACACACATCTTCACCCACTCTTTATTTTCTTTGCTCAATTTTCCACCGTGGGACCCACACACACCATTTCTTGCATCCAAGAATCTCCACTCCTATCTTTTTCGTTAAACCCTATACGTAAACTTAATTATATAAGGACCTTTTTCTCTCCCTCGTAATTGCATGCTCCACACTATTATACTTCTCTTTCTCTCTTATTTCCGCGGAGCCCCATACTATCACATGCAACCCTTAGCCATCCCAACCCATTAACTTCCTTTCTCCTACTGCATTGTAAAATCCAACCAATAAAAATCACCCTAATTTTTACATGGCTAACCCTGCATGACTCTCTTCCCCTTGCTTTCTCTCAACTTCTACTCATACCCTTCAAAGCTCCAACATTCTATTCATGCATAATAATCACGTAACCCTAAATCCCTTCTTCTTCTTCTTCTTTTTTTCTATTCCCCTCCACTGTTTCCGAAACCCATCAACACCAGAAGCACCTTCACGTAAACTTGCCCAGCTTCCTTTCTAACTCTACTTCTACACATTAACTTTTCTCCTTCTTATCCTCATCTTTCTTTTCTTCCAACTTCAACCACTCCTCTTATAATACAACCCCTTCTTATTTCTCTCTTCTTGTTCTTTCCTCCCTCGCCTCCAGACAAAACTATTTAGCAGACATCACTCCACTTTAATATATTCGCACGCACATTCTAAATTTCCACAACCCATCCGAGGCTCTCTAATTGGGAACACGACGCTCACACTCTCACACACTCTTCATTCCCCTCCCACATACACACACTCTTCATCCCCTCACAACACCCTCATACATATCTTCTCTCGTCCTCACCTTCTCTTCATTCATGTACCCATTCACACACTCATCTACCACATCCGACAAAATCATTTACACTTTCCCATGATTCTCACTCATACATCCTCTTCCAAGAAACCATCTACTCTACTCTATTTGACCTATTCCCATCACGCACATCTAACCGAAACTCTCCATGCATCACACCTATTTATTCTCCTCAAATAACTCAACTCATTTTATTCCTCACCACTCCAATCATCATTCATATCTTTCACTTATCACACCTATTTTATTCTTCCCTCGTACACGTACTGTCCAGGAACAAAGCCCCTGTTAGACACCCTTAATAACCATTTTCCCTAACCGAGATGAACACACCCAGTCTAGGCTCAACGAATTGCACCAAACAAGAGGAATACATCCATTAATGTCATGCAAAGCACAATCTAGTCCTTATAATGAGTTTTCATTTTATAATTTTTGTCTTATCTAATTTTATCCAATTTTCACAAACATAATGACATCAAAGGAATTGGTAATTGGCCTGGAAAAAATCAGAAACACTCCGTTAAACAATTTCTTACAAAAAATGATTTTATAATGAGTTTTCATTTTATAATTTTTGTCGTATATAATTTTATTTAATTTTCACGAGCATAATGACATCCGAAGGAATTGGTAATTGACCTAGAGGGTTTTTTTTAGAGATGATGATTCAACCTATGCAGATGATGAAATTATAAAGGTTAGTAAAGATGGTGAAATTGAAGAGATCTTGAATGAACCTTTGCCTGAAAGTGAATATGCCAATGACTCAACTCTTTATAAAGACATTTCTGATTTTTTCAATTGGGACCACAATAGAAATGAGAGAGAAAAGGTTGGAGTGAGAGAGATAAAAGACAAAGGGTTGAGCGGAATGAGGGAGGTGAACAAGAATGAGGGAGGTGAACAAGGGTTTGGGGTTTTTTTTTTTAAGTTTTGAAAATTTTAAAATAAATCATTTATTAATAAAAACAAATAAGATATTTTAACTAATTTAAAATAATTCAATTTGATTTAGTTTGTAGTGTAGTTCAATTTATATATAATTATTATAAAATTAAAAGAAAACAATTCCACCTGTATCAAACTGAAAGAAATTATAAGGTGAGGTCGTGAAAGAGGTGAACTGTTGTCACAATGTTTGAGAAAACAATCCCACCTTGATCATGAAAGTAAAATCTATTACTTATATTTACTGAAGACCTATATGATCGGTAATAATTTTATGACCTTACCTTAGAATTAACTCTATCATGTGTTGAGTTGTCCCGCATTTGGTGAGTGACACTTCCTGCGCTTAAGCCTTCTAGAGGACGCCCAAGCTTCGTGTTGTTGGCGCTCAAGCGCCCCAAAAGGGGCACTCAGGTGGTGGGCGGTGGTTTGCTACGCTGAAGCCTCCAAAAAGGGCGCCCCAACCTCGAGCTTCCTTCCTTCTGGTGCTTTTTCTGGACCTTTCCGAGCTCTATCTCCTTAGCACTTTATCCCTGCTGCTTTCCATATTAACTCATTTTCTATCAAAACAAAGGGAATTAGTCATAAAATCATCAAATTCACCCTCAACTCTCTTATTCACACAACTTAACAGAAAAATATGATTCCAAGAACGTTTCTAAGCAGAAAACGGTGTATTTAGCATCAAAATTACATCACAGATAACGATATTTTCAACCGTTAACAAGTTTATATAAGTAAGTGCAAACCTCATCTTACAAGTTAATTTTGTAAGTTTGACTTAACAAAATTTGAATTATGTTGTATAGAAATGATTATTGAAAATGCTAAAGACTTGTATCAATATGTAATCACATATATGAGATGATATGTGAATTATTTTTTGAGTTGTGAATTAAGAATTGAAAATTATGTTGTAAAATGGATCATTCAAATATATCAAAGGATGTCGACCTTGGGAATTGGCCGACGTTAAAGTATAATATGACGTCGAATTATCATTAAATCTGACGTCAAATAGCTTAAAGGATTTCAAAAAGAAATCCATTCTTAAAAAACATAGGTATAGAAATGAAAACAAAACGAAAAGAAATACATTATAACAAAACATAGGCAAAAATGAAAACCAAACTAGTAAAAGAACCATAGGTTATGTAAAATGGAGTAGGATTTTGAAATCCATATCTGTTAACTTTTTGCTCTGGGTTTGTATCATACTTTCAAGCTTCACAAAAACTGATCATAAAGACAACAAAATGCCTTGCTTTTGTAAACTTGAAGGAGTTGATACAAACCCAAAGACAAAAAGTTATAAAAATGAATTTGAATAAGAAAGCTCTACTTGGAACCAAAAGTTTGGTGAATGGAGGTGTAGGGTTTCAAAAGGATCTGAAACTCTATTTAAAGTGTAAATGTGGGGAAGCATATGAGCGTTTAGTATTCATTTATTTTGGATTGGACGTCAGTTGTTGCCTAAGCGGACGTTATACGTTTGCTCTGGTTAAAGTTTAATGTCGAAGGTGTTAATGGTTGGACGTCATTTAGTTTAAGACGTCGAATGCTACATCTACATGATGTCTACCAGTTGAATTTATTTACAATACTGTCACTGATCATTGTTAACATTGACTATTTTGTGATTGGACGTTGAATGTGTTACATTATACACTATTTTTGTATTAGTGATAGTACATAGATTCAAACCTGGTTTTTATTTTCCAATTTCTTTCTTTTTCTTTGCTTTTCTCTTTAATAGATTATATTTGAATGTTTATGATAGATGTAATTATTTGTATATTAATTGAATTATTTTTGAAATCTCACATTAATTAGTTATAAGGTTAATTTAGAATATATAAGTGAATGCAAACATCATCTTATTACAAGCCAAATTTGTAAGGTTGAGTTAGACTTAAAGTTTATTTCTTAACAAAATGTAAATTATGTTGTATGAAAATTACTATTGAAAATGATGAAGACTTGTATGAATATGTTGTCACATATCTTGGATGATATTTATGTGAATTATTATTTGATTTCTGTATTAAGGATTGAAAATTATGTTGTAACAAATCTCCTTGTTTCACTGATGATCTAAGTCACATAGACTAAGATATCATCATGTGGTGAGAAACTGAGGAAAGTTTTTCAACATTGTGACATGGATAAGTGTCTTTGCTTCTCGGGGATTTAGTCTCAATCGATATCATAATATTGCTCAAAACTAAATCGCTTAATGTGAGTTCTTTTTCATAGGGACAACAAAAAATCATTTTTCAATCTAACTGGGGTGTTTTCACGTCTCAATGTCGATGGATAAAATTAATTTAGTGTATAGATTATTGATTTCGTGTACCAATTTCACCCACACACTTAATTATTATAATCTCTTTATTACTCGAATTTCAATGATAATCTCGTGCATCACTAGTCTATATTTTTGTTTTATTTGGTTTATTTATAAAGATGAAAATGGAAATGCAACAACAATCAATGAGGTGTAGCGTAAAAGTGATAAAACTCAAAGTGGTATATGTGGTGATCGGAGAAGTTGCAATAAAGTAACAAGAACATTGAAGTAAATTGCATAAAGAAAATTACTAAGGAAAGAAAATTGCAACCATCAACATTGGATTAACCATTTTTCCTAGGAGTAACAAAGTACCTGACTAAATAAAGGCAGGTCGAGAAATGCGTTTGAACATGTCAACACACAATACTCTCGCCCATCCAGCCCACCAACCTGTCAGACCAGATGCAAGGCAGGACATGCAAACTCGTCGGCTTGTTACACGTTAATTAACTTAGCTCGCAAAATTAGGTTTGTATGTTGTGTTTTTGGCTTTTCTGGGAGTGTAAACGCCATGAGAGTATGAACGTTGCGAGAGTGCAAACACCATCGTGAAACTATGAACACCACAATAGTACAAATGTTGCGAGAGTGTGAACTTCGCGAGACTGTGAACGCCGCGAGAGTGCGAACGTTTGTGAGAATGCAAACATCAATGTAAAACTATGAACACCACGAGAGTACGAACACTATGAGAGTGTGAACTTTGCGAGATTGTGAACCTCGTGAGACTGCGAACGTCACTAAACTTTGAATGTGAATCCCTCTCAACTATCTTTTCATAGTCTGAATCTAATCTCACCCTATCTTTATAGGGTGGAGCAAGGCAAGGTAGAAGAGTGAAGCAAAGGCACCACATGTTTATGTTTTCGTTGTCATTGATTTGCCTTAGTTCATTTTCTAGGTTCGTGTTGCAATTGGTTTACTATTGACATTGTCAATTCCTCTATCTACTTGTAATCTGAGAATCAAGGTTAGAAATTAGGGTTTTTTTTTAATTAGGGTTATTGCAAACATAGAATAGAATACCACATCTTGCTACTACAGTAAAACATGTTGGGTGTTTCTTCCAAAAGAATTTGGGTCAAAGAAGAAATTGGAGAGCTGTTTTCTAGAAGTAGCAACATAACATTGGTGGGAATCTTCCAAACCATTTTCTAATTGCTAGCATAGCTCGATTCAATTTTGGCAGGCCAAACATAGTTCGAATTGTCTTATTTTATCACCCCTGATTTTTTTGTTTGCAGTGTTTTAGTATGTATGAATTGTTCCATTTGTCATTCTTGTAAAATCAAAATAAACCTATTTATATTTTCAACCCTCCTTGGACAATTACATATTTGAATTTATATTTGGACAAATTACATATAACTACCCTAAAAACTACCCTTAACGGTTTTTGAATAAAAAGTTGACTCCTAATGGGTTACATGTTTATCTTATGACATCCAACTCATAAAGGATCATTTAGTAAAATTGTCTTTTACTTATTTCGTCTCTAGAATATAATGCTTTTGGTTTACAACTTATGGGTCCTGAAAGCTCAAAATAACTTATGAGGATACAATTGTCCTTCACTACATCGTCACTATAAATTTTTTTAGGTGCTATAATCCTTCGTTTATCATCTTAATAAGGTTGGACGCTCAATCGATTGAGCGACGTAAGATTTCATTTTCGACCGATTGTATATATAACATTACCTTTTGGTCTCGCAACGCTTTAAAAATCTTAAATAATTTTTTTCTACTTTTCAATTGCCTCAACATATAGTTTAAGAAAGAGTAATAAAAATATATAAGTTTAAAAAGGTGTGTAGTAATAAAAAAAAATGTAAGTGGAGGAATAACATAAGATAGAAGTGTAGGGTTATCATTTGTCTTTATAAAAGAATAGATAATTAAAATAAAGCACATCAATTCCATTTATACCATGTGAGAATGCCAGATTCGTACCTACATGGTCCATCTTTCATAATATACCAATGGCAGTTTAAACATATACCTGAATCTCTACTTTGGTCAAATGCATCAAAATGCAATAAAGGACCATTTTCCCATTGAACCGAACAAAAGAACAGTGTTCCCCCAAAAAAGTTAGTTCGAAAACTAAATTTGTAACTTTTGTCAATAGGGAGAATGTGGAACCCAAGATCATCATCTTTTGATTTGCAGTGAACATTTATAGTTTTATATCCCTCTAAACTATTCGTAATTTCCACACTAGCTGGGTCTGCCCATGCACATGCCAATGCCAGCATGCACAACAACACAACGATTTTCACTAATGTATACATTGCAAATTCTCATTTTTTTCTCTTCAATCTGATATATATATATATATATATATATATATATATATATATATATATATAATATATATATATATAAATAATGACATGATGTTAAAGGACAAAAATGTCTTTTATTTTTTATTTGACCTGATGGAAAACATTTATCTCAAAATTTTAATTATTGGAAACATGTATCCCAAAATTCTCTCAGCATTAATTATTCATATTCTATGTGCTAAAGTAATTAATTCAATTCATATAATTAACATACATGAGTGAGGTCAATTCAAATAGCTAATTAATTAATTAATTATATTTTATTAACTCTTATTTCCACTTCTACATTATTACTGATTTTAACATACATGATTGTTAATTTCATATGTAGAAGACAAAGAACATTCTGATGGAGGAAATATTTGTAAACATATGGCAAAACTATCAATGTTGCACAACAATTAACTGAGCAATAAAATATAAATAACTAATGGTAAGAGAATATTATAAAACATATTTGGAAAAAAAATGCTTTTTTATATTTAGAATTATTTTATCAATAAATTGTAAATTAATTAATTAACCCAAAAATAAATTAGTAAAAAATATCATCATTAATTTTGAAAAAATCTTATACTATGTTTCCTTACAATTAAAATGTTTTTATCAATAAACTTAAAGGAATTAATTAATTAATTAACACATAAATAAAAAAAGTAATAAAATAATACTAATTAATGGTTTGAAAATATTATACTATAAAAGAAATTTTGTTTGTAATAAATGCTTTTCTATAATTAAAATTTATTTTATCAATAAAATTTAAATGAATTAATTAACACAAAAATTATATAATATCAATAATTAATGATGAAAAATTAGAATAAAATAAAATAAATTTATAATAAATATTTTCTTATAATTAAAATTACATTTATAAATAAAATTTAGGAATTAATTAAATAAAATAAAAATTAAAAATAATGAAATATCAATAATTAAAAAGTAAAAATACTTACATAGCTTACCATTTTATATTACGAAAGGATTTTATGGATTGATTTGAAAATTTTAATTATTGACAATTTTATTAATAAAATAATTCACTAATAATGCATATTTTATTTATTGATAAAATAAATTTAACAATAGATAAAATATATATTATGACAAATTTCGTACGAATAGATAAAATATATATTATGACAAATTTAGTGAAAAATTTCGTACGAATAAATAAAATATATATCATGACAAATTTAGTGACAAATTTTGTAGATAAAATTCATTAATTAATCAAATTTAGCAACAAATTTACTTTAGTTGACAAAACATTATTCTTAATTTCATTTTTTTACAGTAAATGTTAAATAAATCTCAAAACATGTGATGCTGCGTCTATTATCTTCTTTTCTTTTCTTAGGTACTTTCTTTTTTCTTCTTTGTTTTTTCCACTTCATCTTTCACTCTTCTTTATATTCGTGTTTTCATTTTTTATCTCTTCTAAAATTTGATCATCTTAAACAAAGAAAGTCTGTTTGTATGTTATCTGATTTTCAAAAAAAATAAATTTTGATTTGGGCTAAAGATTCTATATTTTATTTTTTTTATGATTTTGTTATTATGTATTAAAAAAATATTTTTTACTAGCCATTATTTTGTATATGTTAAATATATGGTTAGAAATATTTGTATTATCATTAATTTATATTAATCGCTTCAATTGTTTTATATTATTTTAATTTTAATTATTAGTTGTATTGTCTTTGTTCGTCTTCATTCTCATTATATTTGTTCATATTACCTTTATGGTTCTCTTCATCATTATTCTTATATTGCATTAGGTCATCAATTCCATCCCACACGCTCGTAATTCCAATGTCAACAACCACCACCACCGGTCCTTTGATGCCCCTGTTATGGTCTTCCCTCCACTTCAAGGTCAAGCTCATGTGCAACAACGATTGTTGAATCCAACCCACGACAACCACCGCATTGTCACTGGCGACACCACGAGAAAGAGCTAGATAATATGCTACACAATTTTTCTATAATTTGGCTATTATCTATGATTATATTTGTATCGTAAGACGGTTTGATCAGCCGCAAATCAAACCGTCAATCTTGGATATTTACAAGTAACTTTCGAGACCGGACGATCAAGAAAACCGAACCGTCAATCTTGGATATTTACAAGTAAGTCTTGAGATCGGACGATCAAAAAAGTGAATCGATCAATCATATGAACCATGACAATTAACTTTCATGATAATCAACTTAAAAGTTAACATTGAACCCTACATCCACTAGTACAAAATGAGTTTTTTAAGTCTAGTACAAAAAGAGTTTTTTAAGCCTGTTATTTTGGGCTTTTTAAGTCTGTTTTACAACAGACTTAGATTCGACATACGTAAATTTTAAGTCTGTTGTTGACTAATTAAATCTGTTGTTGACTAACTATTGTATATTTATAAATAAAAATAAGCAAATTAAATTTGTTACTTTTTAAACTTTATTTGTTTAATCTAAAATCTAAAGTACAACCAAATTTTCATAATAAAATATATATTACAAATTGTGCAATTCAAGTACATAATATAAAGTTTCAAAATCAAAATAAAGAATAAGATGTTTAACTTAAAATTTATAGTCTAAACAAAGTTTAACTTAATCTTTTAAGTCTAAACATAACCTAAACAAAACTTAAACAACACCTAATCTTCACATTGGAGAAAATAACTTGTCCATTGCTAATATACTTCAGGAAGTGTTTACAACTAATCTGCCGATTGGCCGGTAAAACAAAAAGGAAAATTAAATATAATTAATAATAAAATAATAAATAATAAAATAAAGTGAAGAAATGTATAATAAAACCTTAAAAGTGAATTTTTCAGTGTCATTTTTAAAAGCATTCTATCAAATTAATCACGATAAAAATCATGCAACTGAACTAAAATTATATCTAAATCATACACACTAATTTTCACAAAAAAAAAAAAAAAAATCAGTAGCCCCTTTTTAATCATAAAAAAAATATCCAAATGCATTAGGATCTAATTCACCACCCAAAACTTTCAAACTTATTACCAACTTCACAAGAACTATATAATACTATAAAACTACTTTCACATAGTCAATTAACAAAATTCTGCACTTCACCGTGATTAACAAAATTCTGCACTTCACACACACACACACACACACACACACACACACACACACACACACACACATATGGGTTTGCTAACGCGCGTTCGCCTGTTTTATATTGGTTTCCTAACACCCCCTCCCCCGAAAACAGAAATTGCTATTACATCCTTAGAAACCAGAAAGGGAATGACAATCAAAAGAAAACGGTGAATACCATAGAGAAAGAAAAACAAAATCATAAACTGTGGTAGCAACAAAAACCCTTAAGCTGCATAATTAACTCACATGAGCAGAAAAACACCAACGTTTGTCAAAAAAGTGCAAACTTTAGCACATCCGTGTGCACCCATAAGCTGCCCCAACTTACCGAGAATGAGAACACAGCCCACCAAACGAGAGCGAGAGAAACCGCGCGCGGGAGAGGAGTTGTTGACGCGTTGTGGTGAGCTGTCGGTGGTGAGTCACCAGAGGTCTTTGTTGCGGCAAGAGATGGGGAGATGTTGATGCGTAGGATGAGAGATTGGAACAAATCTGTCGAAGGGGAGGGAGAGAAATTGCTAAGTGGAGGGATGATACTGTGTAGCATAAATTAAAAGATAAATCTAAGTCTAAAATTACCATACTTAACCATTTAATTAAGTCGGTTGAAAATTCAACAGATGTAAAATATATTTGAAATATAAATTTACATCTGTTATTGACTTAAAAGAGTTAAATTTAAGTTTGTTATTTGATTAACAGGTATCTTTTATTTATAAAAGTGCTACTGCACATCTTTTAAGTCTGTTTTTTTTAAATAGATTTAAATTGACAGACTTAAAAGGTCTATATTGTATTAGTGATCTTGAAGCATTTTGGCGCCTACGAGAGGATGAGTATTTCACAACCAATAAGCCCTATAGTGACTTTAAGGAACATGACATTCAACATCCTGATAGAAGAATCGAAGAATCAATCCAGTTAGTTGGAGATGATAAAGAACATGCAATGGAAGATGAAGGAAATGCAACGAAGATATGAAAAGGAGCTAATGGCACTCACAGTTGAGAATGCGACCATACACCGACAAAGCACTTGACAATCAGTGCCTCGACCATTAACTAAACCACAAGAACATCAGCCCACTCCAACCAAGCCTAAAGAAGACTCGTGCAGAACTGCCCATGGGGGCAAAACGAGAGCTAGTAGAGAAAACTCGTCCATGCAAACGGTCAACACAACCAATCTACATCCTTTCACACTAGCCATCATGGAGACTCTCAAGCTCTCAGTCTCCCCAACCATCGAGAAGTACGATGGATCAACTGATTCAAACAAGCATTTAAGGATGTTCGTGAATCAAATGGATTTTTACACTATAAGCGTCTTGATGTGGTCTAGAGCTTTTTCTGTCTCCCTCAAAAGAGAAGCTTTGGCGTGGTTCAACTCACTGCCACCCAATTATATAGATAGCTTTTTGGCGATTTGCTCATTGTTCGGCACTCATTTCACCGCAAATCGATCACATCACCTTAAAACTCTTTGCCCTGGTGAATCTTAGGCAGAAGAAAGAAGAATCCTTTTGTGCCCTCATGGATCGTTTCAAGAATACCGCACGACAAACAAAAAATCTCAACCACAAGATAGCCCTACACCACATGATAATGGCTCTAAGGCCTAGGCCATTTGCCGACAACCGATGTATGAGGTTATCTAAAACCATGAATGATGCACAACTTAGAGTGGAGTGGTACATGATGCAAGCGAGGAGGAAAGTGGAAGTCGTGCGAGAAAATAAAAGGGTAATCGCATGAAGATACTACACAAAGGTTTAGCCAAGAAGCTTTAACAATGGGGACCTAGTGTGGATGAAGACTTATGAAGTGCATAAGAAGTTGGTACATGGAAAACTTGTATCCAACTGGGAGGGGCCGTTTAGAATTGTAGAAGACCCTAAGAATGAGGCTTACCAACTAGTGCATGGCGGGAAGACCCATCCCTAACACTTGGAACCTTTCCATTTGAAGTTTTACAATAACTAAAAAATTTACAAACCTCATGTAACTTTCATCTTAATGAATACAATAAAGTATTTTCAAGAAAATGAGTGCAAGTGTGGTCCGGTTAGATATTAACAGGTTAGATATTAACAGGTTGGTGAAGGAAAAGTTTACTTATGTTATTGCTTACCAACAACATGTCAAGTTAGTGAAGGACGAGTTCATTCGTGAAACTCTATCGCTTAATCCAATGAATAAAATGAATCGGTCGGTGATGGATGAGTTCATCCATGAACCCCTACTAAACAACTATGTCGGTGAAGGGTGAGTTCATTTGTGAACCTCTAATGCACCATTAGGTCAACGAAGGATCAATTCATCTGTTAAACCTTGCCACATCATTAATTTAGTGAAGGATGAGTTCATTCATGAACCCCTGCCGCAACACTAAGTCGATGAAGGATGAGTGCATTTATGAACCTCTGTCACACCATTAAGTTGGTGAAGGATGAGTTCATTAGTGAATTCCTGCCACACTACTAAGTCGATGAAGGATGAGTTCATCCGTGAACCCCTGCCACACCACTAAGTTTGTGAATGATGAAATCATCTGTTAACCCCTATTGCACCACTTAATTGGTGAAGGATGAGCTCACTTGTGAGCCCCTACCGAAGGCATGCCAAGTCAGTGAAGGATGAGTTTATGTAAGTGAACCACTACCTCTTAGTCTAGTGAAGGAAGAACTCACCTAAACGAACTCCTACTGATCGAGTTGTGAGATGACTAAAGTTGTTCAATCGCGACTTAGTGTTATCTGACTCAATATAGTGGGGTGACTTAGACGCAAGCATTGTTAACAAAAAACGAACTTCAATGCTCTCGAAGCTCACTACCTTATTGGTACCTACAACAATCACGCTACCAACCAAATTCTCATCTCGCTCGATTGATCCCAAAATGGGTGAAGCGATTGACAGTGACATCGACGATGAAGAAGCATCATTTTCATATCATCGACCATCCCTTCCTAAAGACTCCTTAAATGAAGACAAGTTGACGGTCAATATTATTACCTAAAATATGAGGAATGATCGATCTGCAACAGAAAGTAAAAGAGCAAAGGTGAAAATGGCAAGCGAGGCCCACCCCTATTTATACTAGCGAAGGCCCCACCTGTCAGTCATCCTTAGTCATTAGATTAATCAGATCCAATGGATAAAGGCATCCGACCTTTTGAATTCTGACAGGTTTAAGATTCGAAGCACCACACACCTCTCTCCCAATGGTCATATTTTCAAACATTTCAAAGTGAATATTTCTAATGCATCAAACGGTCTAAATGCACATAAAATAGGAGGCTGAAGAAACCCTAGTTTGCATGGAAGGAAAAAGCCATTTAACAAATTTCAAACCATTCGCCAGTCATTTCAGGCTCGGGCTTGGGGGTCTTATGTACTATATGACTGTCCAGTTAGTGATAACGGTTGATTTCACCGTTATTTGAGAGTAAATTTTAATATCAAATGAACCCTTTTTGACTTAGAAACTTGTTTGTTCTCTTGATTTTGGTTTATTTTAGTAAATAAGAGAGTTGAGATTACGCTTTAAGATTTTATCACTAAATTCCCTTGATTTTGTAGGAAATTGGGATGAATTGGAAGAGGAGTTAAGTTGTCAAGAAGTTGGAACTCATAAAGGACAGAAAAAGCACTGGAAGAGAAGGTTGCAGAAGGTCACATCACGCTTGGGGGCCCTTTTTATGATCCTCAGCGCTGGAAGCTCGCAGTCACGCCTAGGCGCCCTTTTTGGGGCGTTGAGCGCCATCTTCCCTGTAACGTTTCATGCTTGAGCGCCCTCCATTGGACGTTGAGCGCCACTCCTTCGCAAGCACACCTGGGCGTCCTAAGTAAGGGTGCTGAGCACCGCCAACATTGGCCTATGGCCCAATTCAACCCTATTTAAGGATTAGCTAGACCTAGAGAGAATATCTCTTGACATAATTAACACAAATTCAAATTTTCTTCAATTCTCTAGAGGCAGAAGTGGATGCGGAAGCTCTCCTCTTCAATTTTTAGGGTTTTTCTATCTTTTTCATTCCATTGTTCATCTAGTTTCTCCATCACGATGGGGAGCTAAACATTCTTTGTTGTTGGGGATGATGTAACCTTGTGAACTCTCATGTATTTGAATTTATTCTTATTTATTTATGCTTCTTTCATTAATTGTTAGAGTTATTCTTCTTTACTCAATGCTTGTTATGTTTAACTCATTCATGGCAATGATTATTAGTTTTCGTGATATGGACACATATGGGGAAACCTAGATCTGAAGAATTGCTCTCAAAAGTAGTATTGCCTAGACATAGGGATATGAGTTTTGGTTATCTTAAGCTTCTGTGCGTATGTAATGCAAAATTAATTGCTAGGTGATAACGGTTTAAAATACGTTATCTGTGATGTAATTTTGATACTAAATGCAACCTTTTTGACTTAGAAACTTGCTTTAACTCATGTTTGTGCTTTAGTTTTGTGAATAAGAGAGTCGAGGTTATACTTGATTTTATCACTAAATTCCCTTGATTTTGTACGCTATTGGAATGATTTGAAGGAAGAGTTAAAGTACCAAATAGTTGGAATGCAGAAAAGTCAACCAGAGTGCATAAATTTCAACCAGAGTGTAGAAAAGTCAACTAGAGTGCAGATATTTACACCAAAGGGCTTTCATTTAACCAAAACCAAACATACTCACAAGCAGGTTTTCATCCCAAGGACTTTTCTTGGCTTGTAACTTGGCTGGGCTAAGAAGAAACATGGTTTTTCAGGAATGCAAAATCCTTGAGTTAAGAGAGATATTTATGAATTTAACAATTACACACAGGTTCTTTTTCAAGAAGATCTTTTTCTTATTCCCAACCTTTTCCCTTGCAGTGAGCTTTTATTTCTTTTCTTTTGATTTCTCTTTTTCTTTTTCCTTGTGCTTACTGCTTATTTTTCTAGCAACCCCAAACTTGAACATTTATCAATACCTCACAAATATTCTCAACTCAACTGAAGGAAAAGAATTTAAAACAGGGTTTTCAAAACGTGCTTAAGGTTAAAGGTTCAAAGGATGGAACAAACTGTTCTCTTTTTATTTGGAAAAATTCATGAGTAGGCTAAAAAAATTAAGGGATAACAAAAGATGACCTTGATCATATGAAACCTGCAAGAAAGTAGTTCAATCACAGAAAATTTGGGCAAAATCATTCACGCTTTCAAAGTAATAGCAATTATTCACAACAACTCTGAAGCCCAAAACTCACACAAGTAAACTCTCAAGTCCTAGAATTCAGAAAAACATCATGCTCAGTATCTTAATCAAATTTTACCTCAAGCACCTGTTTTACCTGTATATCAGCACACCATGCATCATCTCAACATCAATCAATACACTAGAATATTACAAAGCAATACTCATCACAAAACACATCACAGTTGAATCAAAGCAGTTTAATTCATTCAAGCAAAGTACAATAACAAAACAATTGATTAAAAAGAAAGCAAATAAGAAAACAAAAGATTAAAAAGAAAGGTTTTGAAAGTTGGATTGCTTCTTAGTAAGCGCTTCTTTAACGTCACTAGCTTGACCCAATAAGCTCATGTCACATCTTTAATCTTGGTGTCATCTTTTCCTTCTCCACACCAATTGATCTTCAGCAGCTTCCTGTTCACCGTTTTAGTTCTCCTTTAAATTGGAGATTCAATCTCTATCAGTCCATCAGCTCCGAGTTCTTTCACAACCCAAAGCTTTTTGTTGAATCTCACTAGTATCTTGGTCTCAGCTCTTCATGTTTCTCTAGTGAGTCTAGATGAACACATGTTCCTTTGCTGTCTTTTTCTTCTTCCTTAACTTGTGATAGAAAACATTTTTTACCTTTTTTACCTGGTTTAACAACTTTTGTACTAGTCCCGGGTGCATCCTCACATGCAGCTTTGAGACTAGTCTTCTTTATTCGAACCGGTTGCTCAACATTGAAGACATTGAAAGTCATCTCCTCTTCTTGGTCTTTAAGAGCTATAGTTCCATCATCAACATTGATGATTACCTTGGTCGTCTTCATGAATGGCCTTCCAAGAATAATAGGGATTTCCAAATCTTCCCCCATCTCCATAACAACAAAGTCCACCAGGAATTTAAGGTTGTCAGTTTTAACTACCACATCCTTCACCACACCATAAGGCCTTTTGGTGGATCCATCTGCCATGCATAAAGTCATCCTTGTAGGCTTGACTTCAAAACTTCCAATCTTTTCAAGTACAGACAAGGGCATCAAATTGATACTAGACCCTAAATCAATTAGGGCTTTCCCTATTTTGTGCCTCCCAATAGTGCAAGGAATAGTGAAACTTCCTGGATCTTTATCCTTTGGAGGAACTGCCTTCTGCAAGATCACACTGCAATCACCTTGTATCTCAATAGAGTCCTCCTCTAAATATTTCTTTCTTTTGAGGAGTTTCTTCAAAAACTTAGCATATTCAGGGATTTGTTGTAATGCTTCAGTCACAGGAAATTTTATTCCCAATTTTTTGAAGATTTCATCAAAACACTCTAATTGCATATTTTTTTCTTTTTTGAACACTCCTCATGGTAAGGAAGAATTTTCTTATTTTTTTTCTCTCAACCTCTTCTTTCTCTTTTCTCTCTTTTTCCACAATCCTCTCTTTTTCTTTTCTCTCAATCTCACTTTCTCTCTCTTCTTTTTGAATTTTTTCTTTTTCTTTTTCCTCAATCTCACTTTTTCTCTCTTCTTTTTCTTCTCTCTCTTTCATCTCAACTTTTTCTTTTCTCTCTTTTTCTCTCTTTTTTTTTTCTCTCATCATTCATGCTTAAAATAGCTTTGCAGTCTTTCTTGGGGTTAACTTCAGTATTAGCCCCAAAACTTCTGATAGGCATCTCCTCCAACTTCTTGGCCATTTGACCAACCTGCATCTCCAGGTTCCTTATAGCAGCTTCATTGCTTTTTTGAGTTGAAAGACTTGCATGCATGAATTATTGGAGGGTTTCTTCAAGCTTTGTGGTTCTGTCAGAAGGAGAGGTTTATTGTTGCTATTGTTGTTGTTGTGGTGACCAATTGAATTGTCCACCAGTTTGCCCAAACTGACTTTGTCCCATGCTAGGATGAGATTTCCACCCTTAATTATAATTGTTGGGATGAAATTGGTTACCCATGTAATTAACTTCTTCATTTAGATTCTCGGGCACAACAAATTGACCATTAATATGATCACCACCACATAGTTCACAGAGTTGCTGGTGAACTTGTAAAACATTATGGCATTCCTTTTGTGGCTGAGAAAGCTTCTTTGTTCAGACTTCAAGTTGTTGAGTGATGATCTTATTTTGAGCAAGCAAGGCATCATAAGACTGTAGTTGTAAAACTCCCTTAGGTTGTGATGAAGTTCTTCTTTCATTGTGCATCTCATTATCATTAGTAGCCATGTTGTCAATTTATTCATAAGCTTCCTCTAGAGTCTTGCATTTGATATTGCCTCCAATTGAGGCATCCAACATCAATTTGGTTTGTGAACAAAGACCTCCAAGGAAAAGAATGACTACTATTACTTCATCAAAACCATGAGTAGGTGTCTTTCTTAGCAAGCTTTTGTATCTATCCCATGCTTGCCCTAATGATTCTTCCATGCCTTGATTGAAAGAGGATATTTCTTGCTTCCCTTTGTTGGTCTTTGACCGTGGGAAGTATTTATTCAAGAACTTAGCTACCACAACTTCCCACTAAGTAAAGTTGTTTTCAGGAAAAGGGTTTAGCCACAATTTAGCGTTGCCTCCCTGTGAGAAAGGAAACAAGCCTAATCTAATAGCATCATCTGGCACTCTATTCAGCTTCACAGTGTTGCAGATCGCATTAAAGGTGGTAAGATGCTCATATGGACTTTCATGTGACAGTCCATTGAACTGGTTGCTCTTCACAAGATGGATCAACGTAGGCTTCATCTCCATATTCGCGGCATTGACCCTTGGCTTTGCAATGCTGTTAAAATACTGAGCGCCAACTACAGTTGCATAATTTGCAAAGTACGTTTGTCTGGCTGTCCATGATTTTCTGATCTGGTTGTGAGAGGATCTCTCTGGAACAAGGTTCTTAGATAACATGCTCCTCCTGCTAGTCTCAAGTCCTTCAAGAAGAGGTTCAGAACTTTTGTTGCTTCGAGTCCTTACTGTATCCTGCATAAACTAAAAACAAAACCCTAGAAAAAATTGTTAGCACAAAAATAAAAATAAAAATAAAAGATATGAAAATAAAATAGAATAGAATAAAATAAAATCAAATAAAATCAAATCAAATGAAATAAAGTAAAATAGAATAAAGCCAAAATTAATTAAGAATCACAAATATAGAATAGTTTAAACCGTGAGTCCCCGGCAACGACACCAAAAACTTGTTGATGGATTGACAAGTGTACCGAATCGCACATGTAATATAAAATGGTAAGACCAAGTATCGTATCCCTGAAGACTCTCGGTACTAGACAGTTGTGTGATAACTCAATTAATTAAGACTTTTAGAAAACAAGATCATTGATTTGGGATGCGAAAACAGAAAATTAAATATGAATGCAATTGATCAATAACAGAGAAAACAACGATGAACGAAGGTTGTTTATAAAATGCGATGATTATGTTGTTAGGGTTTGATTTCACCAAGTTTACTCTCATGTATATAAGAATTCTTCTTTTTTACATTAATGTTAACGTCACTCACTAAATTACTTAGAACCCGATCCCTCAGCGCAATAAGCCTGCCTTAATTCCTAGTTCGTGCAATTCCTAGCGTTCCTAGAAAATTAAGTCTGAAGATCAAGAGCTTAAAACGACCAAGTACTAATACCCTCATCCTTGAGAAATATTACCCTTGAAAGAATTCATCAAGAACCTGAATTGTAAGGAACCTCCCGATACTCATGCAATTCATAAATCATGCTACTAAATGAGTTAAAATAGAGCAAGCATTGGAATAGATGAATTCCCTAACAATTAATGAAAAACATATAAATTAAGCATCAAGTCAAATACATGAGAGTTTACAAGGTTACATCATTCCCTAACAACAAATAGAGTTTAGTTCCCCATAGACATGGAGAAACTAGATGAATAATGGAAAAGCATGAGATAGAAGAACCCTAAAAGTAGAGGATGAACGCTCCCGCATCCAAATCCGCCTTCAGAGAATGGAAGAGTGTGTTGTTGTGCTGCTCCAGCCAGAGATACAAAACCTAGAGCGCTTGGGTCTTTTAAATAGAGTCGAAAAAGAGTAGAAACAGGGCCCGGTCCAAAAGAGTCGAAACAGAGTAAAAACTGGGCCGGATCTGCGACGCACGACGCTCGGGCGCCCCCATTTAAGGCGTCCGGGCGGTGGACCGTCCTCATGTAGGGCTTGAGCCTTCAATTGGACGCCCAGGCTTCGGGGTCCGCCGCTCAGGCGGCCTAGGAGGGCGCCCGGGCGGTGGACGTCAATTTTTTGCGCTTAAGCCTCCATGCAGGGCGCCCAAGCTTCGTGTGATTCCCCCTTCTGGTGCTTTTGCAAGCCTTTCTTAGCTCTATCTCCTTAGCACTTCATCCTTGCTTCCTGTATTAACTCATTTTCTATCAAAACAAAGGGGATTAGTCATAAAATCATCAAATGCAACCTCAACTCTCTTATTCACACAACTTAATTAAAAAGCATGAGTCCAAGCAAGTTTTTAAGTGGAAAAGGGTGTATTTAGTATCAAAATTACATTACAAATAACGGTATTTTCAACCGTTAACACAACCCTGATCGTGTGCGACAGGAAGAAGAGTGAGGAGCTCTTGGACTTTGAGAGTTGTTTCTCAAAGGGATTATGCAGCAAGAACGTGTGGTTATGTGCGTGCAGGTGTTTTCTTTTCTATATTTGGTTGTGAGTGGGAAAGGTGTTTACATTTGTGAGAGTGTGTTCACTGTAAAACCTTTGGTGTAAATCTCAAATCATTATAGTGAAATATCCTTCAATCTAACGTTGATTGGAAGGGTGACTGGATGTAGTCATTGAGGCTGAACCAGGATAAAAACCTTGTGCTTGTTCTTCTTTCCCTATCCCTTTTACTTTAAACTGCATACGCGTTTACTTACAGTGCAAGAAAGTTTTAAAGATAATTTCAATTTTGCAAAAAGATTTGAAAAACGTTCATTTTTATAAATCACTAATTCACCCCCCTCTTGGTGTTGAGAAACAAAGTTCTCTATTTCTAACATTGTTTTTTCTATATTTGGTTGAGTGGGAAAGGTGTTTACATTTGTGCGAGTGTGTTCACTGTAAAACCTTTGGTGTAAATCTGAAATCATTATAGTGAAATATCCTTCAATCTAAGGTTGATTGGAAGGGTGACTGGATGTAGGCATTGAGGCCGAACCAGAATAAAACCCTTGTGTTTGTTATTCTTTCCCTATCTCTTTTACTTTAAATTACATATGCGTTTACTTACATTGCAAGAAAGTTTTAAAGATCATTCTAAATTTCCAAAAAGATTTGGAAAGTGTTAGTTTTTATAAATCACCAATTCAGCCCCCCTCTTGGTGTTGAGAAACAAGGCTCTTTATTTCCAACACTATGTTCACCAACAACGTGCTTAACCTCATTAGTCGTCTCGTTGACAATTTTCAGATTTTGGGGTATAACACGAGCAGGCCTTGGTTTCTCTCCCATCGCTTGGTCCGTGGGACGTCATGTGTTCAGCCTTGTCAGGCTCCAATGCCTTGGATCTTGTTCAAGCCTCAGTTGGGCATCTCAATCCTTATTTGCGTATCCCGAGTTGGGTCTATTTATATTGTCATGATTAACGCCTTCATTTCTTCATTTTCTTCGGTAGGTCACAAGATATTAAACACTAATATCTCGGCCATGGCACATCCTAATATGAATTTCATTGGTTNCAATAAAATTTAAATGAATTAATTAACACAAAAATTATATAATATCAATAATTAATGATGAAAAATTAGAATAAAATAAAATAAATTTATAATAAATATTTTCTTATAATTAAAATTACATTTATAAATAAAATTTAGGAATTAATTAAATAAAAAAAAATTAAAAATAATGAAATATCAATAATTAAAAAGTAAAAATACTTACATAGCTTACCATTTTATATTACGAAAGGATTTTATGGATTGATTTGAAAATTTTAATTATTGACAATTTTATTAATAAAATAATTCACTAATAATGCATATTTTATTTATTGATAAAATAAATTTAACAATAGATAAAATATATATTATGACAAATTTCGTACGAATAGATAAAATATATATTATGACAAATTTAGTGAAAAATTTCGTACGAATAAATAAAATATATATCATGACAAATTTAGTGACAAATTTTGTAGATAAAATTCATTAATTAATCAAATTTAGCAACAAATTTACTTTAGTTGACAAAACATTATTCTTAATTTCATTTTTTTACAGTAAATGTTAAATAAATCTCAAAACATGTGATGCTGCGTCTATTATCTTCTTTTCTTTTCTTAGGTACTTTCTTTTTTCTTCTTTATTTTCCTCATTTCATTTTTCTCTTCTTTATATTTGTGTTTTCATTTTTTATCTCTTTTAGAATTTGATCATGTTATACAAAGACAATCTGTTTGTATGTTATCTGATTTTCAAAAAAAATAAATTTTGATTTGGGCTAAAGATTCTATATTTTATTTTTTTTATGATTTTGTTATTATGTATTAAAAAAATATTTTTTACTAGCCATTATTTTGTATATGTTAAATATATGGTTAGAAATATTTGTATTATCATTAATTTATATTAATCGCTTCAATTGTTTTATATTATTTTAATTTTAATTATTAGTTGTATTGTCTTTGTTCGTCTTCATTCTCATTATATTTGTTCATATTACCTTTATGGTTCTCTTCATCATTATTCTTATATTGCATTAGGTCATCAATTCCATCCCACACGCTCGTAATTCCAATGTCAACAACCACCACCACCGGTCCTTTGATGCCCCTGTTATGGTCTTCCCTCCACTTCAAGGTCAAGCTCATGTGCAACAATTGTTGAATCCAACCCACGACAACCACCGCATTGTCACTGGCGACACCACGAGAAAGAGCTAGATAATATGCTACACAATTTTTCTATAATTTGGCTATTATCTATGATTATATTTGTATCGTAAGACGGTTTGATCAGCCGCAAATCAAACCGTCAATCTTGGATATTTACAAGTAACTTTCGAGACCGGACGATCAAGAAAACCGAACCGTCAATCTTGGATATTTACAAGTAAGTCTTGAGATCGGACGATCAAAAAAGTGAATCGATCAATCATATGAACCATGACAATTAACTTTCATGATAATCAACTTAAAAGTTAACATTGACCCTACATCCACTAGTACAAAATGAGTTTTTTAAGTCTAGTACAAAAAGAGTTTTTTAAGCCTGTTATTTTGGGCTTTTTAAGTCTGTTTTACAACAGACTTAGATTCGACATACGTAAATTTTAAGTCTGTTGTTGACTAATTAAATCTGTTGTTGACTAACTATTGTATATTTATAAATAAAAATAAGCAAATTAAATTTGTTACTTTTTAAACTTTATTTGTTTAATCTAAAATCTAAAGTACAACCAAATTTTCATAATAAAATATATATTACAAATTGTGCAATTCAAGTACATAATATAAAGTTTCAAAATCAAAATAAAGAATAAGATGTTTAACTTAAAATTTATAGTCTAAACAAAGTTTAACTTAATCTTTTAAGTCTAAACATAACCTAAACAAAACTTAAACAACACCTAATCTTCACATTGGAGAAAATAACTTGTCCATTGCTAATATACTTCAGGAAGTGTTTACAACTAATCTGCCGATTGGCCGGTAAAACAAAAAGGAAAATTAAATATAATTAATAATAAAATAATAAATAATAAAATAAAGTGAAGAAATGTATAATAAAACCTTAAAAGTGAATTTTTCAGTGTCATTTTTAAAAGCATTCTATCAAATTAATCACGATAAAAATCATGCAACTGAACTAAAATTATATCTAAATCATACACACTAATTTTCACAAAAAAAAAAAAAAAAATCAGTAGCCCCTTTTTAATCATAAAAAAAATATCCAAATGCATTAGGATCTAATTCACCACCCAAAACTTTCAAACTTATTACCAACTTCACAAGAACTATATAATACTATAAAACTACTTTCACATAGTCAATTAACAAAATTCTGCACTTCACCGTGATTAACAAAATTCTGCACTTCACACACACACACACACACACACACACACACACACACACACACACACACATATGGGTTTGCTAACGCGCGTTCGCCTGTTTTATATTGGTTTCCTAACACCCCCTCCCCCGAAAACAGAAATTGCTATTACATCCTTAGAAACCAGAAAGGGAATGACAATCAAAAGAAAACGGTGAATACCATAGAGAAAGAAAAACAAAATCATAAACTGTGGTAGCAACAAAAACCCTTAAGCTGCATAATTAACTCACATGAGCAGAAAAACACCAACGTTTGTCAAAAAAGTGCAAACTTTAGCACATCCGTGTGCACCCATAAGCTGCCCCAACTTACCGAGAATGAGAACACAGCCCACCAAACGAGAGCGAGAGAAACCGCGCGCGGGAGAGGAGTTGTTGACGCGTTGTGGTGAGCTGTCGGTGGTGAGTCACCAGAGGTCTTTGTTGCGGCAAGAGATGGGGAGATGTTGATGCGTAGGATGAGAGATTGGAACAAATCTGTCGAAGGGGAGGGAGAGAAATTGCTAAGTGGAGGGATGATACTGTGTAGCATAAATTAAAAGATAAATCTAAGTCTAAAATTACCATACTTAACCATTTAATTAAGTCGGTTGAAAATTCAACAGATGTAAAATATATTTGAAATATAAATTTACATCTGTTATTGACTTAAAAGAGTTAAATTTAAGTTTGTTATTTGATTAACAGGTATCTTTTATTTATAAAAGTGCTACTGCACATCTTTTAAGTCTGTTTTTTTTAAATAGATTTAAATTGACAGACTTAAAAGGTCTATATTGTATTAGTGATCTTGAAGCATTTTGGCGCCTACGAGAGGATGAGTATTTCACAACCAATAAGCCCTATAGTGACTTTAAGGAACATGACATTCAACATCCTGATAGAAGAATCGAAGAATCAATCCAGTTAGTTGGAGATGATAAAGAACATGCAATGGAAGATGAAGGAAATGCAACGAAGATATGAAAAGGAGCTAATGGCACTCACAGTTGAGAATGCGACCATACACCGACAAAGCACTTGACAATCAGTGCCTCGACCATTAACTAAACCACAAGAACATCAGCCCACTCCAACCAAGCCTAAAGAAGACTCGTGCAGAACTGCCCATGGGGGCAAAACGAGAGCTAGTAGAGAAAACTCGTCCATGCAAACGGTCAACACAACCAATCTACATCCTTTCACACTAGCCATCATGGAGACTCTCAAGCTCTCAGTCTCCCCAACCATCGAGAAGTACGATGGATCAACTGATTCAAACAAGCATTTAAGGATGTTCGTGAATCAAATGGATTTTTACACTATAAGCGTCTTGATGTGGTCTAGAGCTTTTTCTGTCTCCCTCAAAAGAGAAGCTTTGGCGTGGTTCAACTCACTGCCACCCAATTATATAGATAGCTTTTTGGCGATTTGCTCATTGTTCGGCACTCATTTCACCGCAAATCGATCACATCACCTTAAAACTCTTTGCCCTGGTGAATCTTAGGCAGAAGAAAGAAGAATCCTTTTGTGCCCTCATGGATCGTTTCAAGAATACCGCACGACAAACAAAAAATCTCAACCACAAGATAGCCCTACACCACATGATAATGGCTCTAAGGCCTAGGCCATTTGCCGACAACCGATGTATGAGGTTATCTAAAACCATGAATGATGCACAACTTAGAGTGGAGTGGTACATGATGCAAGCGAGGAGGAAAGTGGAAGTCGTGCGAGAAAATAAAAGGGTAATCGCATGAAGATACTACACAAAGGTTTAGCCAAGAAGCTTTAACAATGGGGACCTAGTGTGGATGAAGACTTATGAAGTGCATAAGAAGTTGGTACATGGAAAACTTGTATCCAACTGGGAGGGGCCGTTTAGAATTGTAGAAGACCCTAAGAATGAGGCTTACCAACTAGTGCATGGCGGGAAGACCCATCCCTAACACTTGGAACCTTTCCATTTGAAGTTTTACAATAACTAAAAAATTTACAAACCTCATGTAACTTTCATCTTAATGAATACAATAAAGTATTTTCAAGAAAATGAGTGCAAGTGTGGTCCGGTTAGATATTAACAGGTTAGATATTAACAGGTTGGTGAAGGAAAAGTTTACTTATGTTATTGCTTACCAACAACATGTCAAGTTAGTGAAGGACGAGTTCATTCGTGAAACTCTATCGCTTAATCCAATGAATAAAATGAATCGGTCGGTGATGGATGAGTTCATCCATGAACCCCTACTAAACAACTATGTCGGTGAAGGGTGAGTTCATTTGTGAACCTCTAATGCACCATTAGGTCAACGAAGGATCAATTCATCTGTTAAACCTTGCCACATCATTAATTTAGTGAAGGATGAGTTCATTCATGAACCCCTGCCGCAACACTAAGTCGATGAAGGATGAGTGCATTTATGAACCTCTGTCACACCATTAAGTTGGTGAAGGATGAGTTCATTAGTGAATTCCTGCCACACTACTAAGTCGATGAAGGATGAGTTCATCCGTGAACCCCTGCCACACCACTAAGTTTGTGAATGATGAAATCATCTGTTAACCCCTATTGCACCACTTAATTGGTGAAGGATGAGCTCACTTGTGAGCCCCTACCGAAGGCATGCCAAGTCAGTGAAGGATGAGTTTATGTAAGTGAACCACTACCTCTTAGTCTAGTGAAGGAAGAACTCACCTAAACGAACTCCTACTGATCGAGTTGTGAGATGACTAAAGTTGTTCAATCGCGACTTAGTGTTATCTGACTCAATATAGTGGGGTGACTTAGACGCAAGCATTGTTAACAAAAAACGAACTTCAATGCTCTCGAAGCTCACTACCTTATTGGTACCTACAACAATCACGCTACCAACCAAATTCTCATCTCGCTCGATTGATCCCAAAATGGGTGAAGCGATTGACAGTGACATCGACGATGAAGAAGCATCATTTTCATATCATCGACCATCCCTTCCTAAAGACTCCTTAAATGAAGACAAGTTGACGGTCAATATTATTACCTAAAATATGAGGAATGATCGATCTGCAACAGAAAGTAAAAGAGCAAAGGTGAAAATGGCAAGCGAGGCCCACCCCTATTTATACTAGCGAAGGCCCCACCTGTCAGTCATCCTTAGTCATTAGATTAATCAGACCCAATGGATAAAGGCATCCGACCTTTTGAATTCTAACAGGTTTAAGATTCGAAGCACCACACACCTCTCTCCCAATGGTCATATTTTCAAACATTTCAAAGTGAATATTTCTAATGCATCAAACGGTCTAAATGCACATAAAATAGGAGGCTGAAGAAACCCTAGTTTGCATGGAAGGAAAAAGCCATTTAACAAATTTCAAACCATTCGCCAGTCATTTCAGGCTCGGGCTTGGGGGTCTTATGTACTATATGACTGTCCAGTTAGTGATAACGGTTGATTTCACCGTTATTTGAGAGTAAATTTTAATATTAAATGAACCCTTTTTGACTTAGAAACTTGTTTGTTCTCTTGATTTTGGTTTATTTTAGTAAATAAGAGAGTTGAGATTACGCTTTAAGATTTTATCACTAAATTCCCTTGATTTTGTAGGAAATTGGGATGAATTGGAAGAGGAGTTAAGTTGTCAAGAAGTTGGAACTCATAAAGGACAGAAAAAGCACTGGAAGAGAAGGTTGCAGAAGGTCACATCACGCTTGGGGGCCCTTTTTATGATCCTCAGCGCTGGAAGCTCGCAGTCACGCCTAGGCGCCCTTTTTGGGGCGTTGAGCGCCATCTTCCCTGTAACGTTTCATGCTTGAGCGCCCTCCATTGGACGTTGAGCGCCACTCCTTCGCAAGCACACCTGGGCGTCCTAAGTAAGGGTGCTGAGCACCGCCAACATTGGCCTATGGCCCAATTCAACCCTATTTAAGGATTAGCTAGACCTAGAGAGAATATCTCTTGACATAATTAACACAAATTCAAATTTTCTTCAATTCTCTAGAGGCAGAAGTGGATGCGGAAGCTCTCCTCTTCAATTTTTAGGGTTTTTCTATCTTTTTCATTCCATTGTTCATCTAGTTTCTCCATCACGATGGGGGAGCTAAACATTCTTTGTTGTTTGGGGATGATGTAACCTTGTGAACTCTCATGTATTTGAATTTATTCTTATTTATTTATGCTTCTTTCATTAATTGTTAGAGTTATTCTTCTTTACTCAATGCTTGTTATGTTTAACTCATTCATGGCAATGATTATTAGTTTTCGTGATATGGACACATATGGGGAAACCTAGATCTGAAGAATTGCTCTCAAAAGTAGTATTGCCTAGACATAGGGATATGAGTTTTGGTTATCTTAAGCTTCTGTGCGTATGTAATGCAAAATTAATTGCTAGGTGATAACGGTTTAAAATACTGTTATCTGTGATGTAATTTTGATACTAAATGCAACCTTTTTGACTTAGAAACTTGCTTTAACTCATGTTTGTGCTTTAGTTTTGTGAATAAGAGAGTCGAGGTTATACTTGATTTTATCACTAAATTCCCTTGATTTTGTACGCTATTGGAATGATTTGAAGGAAGAGTTAAAGTACCAAATAGTTGGAATGCAGAAAAGTCAACCAGAGTGCATAAATTTCAACCAGAGTGTAGAAAAGTCAACTAGAGTGCAGATATTTACACCAAAGGGCTTTCATTTAACCAAAACCAAACATACTCACAAGCAGGTTTTCATCCCAAGGACTTTTCTTGGCTTGTAACTTGGCTAGGCTAAGAAGAAACATGGTTTTTCAGGAATGCAAAATCCTTGAGTTAAGAGAGATATTTATGAATTTAACAATTACACACAGGTTCTTTTTTCAAGAAGATCTTTTTCTTATTCCCAACCTTTTCCCTTGCAGTGAGCTTTTATTTCTTTTCTTTTGATTTCTCTTTTTCTTTTTCCTTGTGCTTACTGCTTATTTTTCTAGCAACCCCAAACTTGAACATTTATCAATACCTCACAAATATTCTCAACTCAACTGAAGGAAAAGAATTTAAAACAGGGTTTTCAAAACGTGCTTAAGGTTAAAGGTTCAAAGGATGGAACAAACTGTTCTCTTTTTATTTGGAAAAATTCATGAGTAGGCTAAAAAAATTAAGGGATAACAAAAGATGACCTTGATCATATGAAACCTGCAAGAAAGTAGTTCAATCACAGAAAATTTGGGCAAAATCATTCACGCTTTCAAAGTAATAGTAATTATTCACAACAACTCTGAAGCCCAAAACTCACACAAGTAAACTCTCAAGTCCTAGAATTCAGAAAAACATCATGCTCAGTATCTTAATCAAATTTTACCTCAAGCACCTGTTTTACCTGTATATCAGCACACCATGCATCATCTCAACATCAATCAATACACTAGAATATTACAAAGCAATACTCATCACAAAACACATCATAGTTGAATCAAAGCAGATTAATTCATTCAAGCAAAGTACAATAACAAAACAATTGATTAAAAAGAAAGCAAATAAGAAAACAAAAGATTAAAAACAAAGGTTTTGAAAGTTGGATTGCTTCTTAGTAAGCGCTTCTTTAACGTCACTAGCTTGACCCAATAAGCTCATGTCACATCTTTAATCTTGGTGTCATCTTTTCCTTCTCCACACCAATTGATCTTCAGCAGCTTCCTGTTCACCGTTTTAGTTCTCCTTTAAATTGGAGATTCAATCTCTATCAGTCCATCAGCTCCGAGTTCTTTCACAACCCAAAGCTTTTTGTTGAATCTCACTAGTATCTTGGTCTCAGCTCTTCATGTTTCTCTAGTGAGTCTAGATGAACACATGTTCCTTTGCTGTCTTTTTCTTCTTCCTTAACTTGTGATAGAAAACATTTTTTACCTTTTTTACCTGGTTTAACAACTTTTGTACTAGTCCCGGGTGCATCCTCACATGCAGCTTTGAGACTAGTCTTCTTTATTCGAACCGGTTGCTCAACATTGAAGACATTGAAAGTCATCTCCTCTTCTTGGTCTTTAAGAGCTATAGTTTCATCATCAACATTGATGATTACCTTGGTCGTCTTCATGAATGGCCTTCCAAGAATAATAGGGATTTCCAAATCTTCCCCCATCTCCATAACAACAAAGTCCACCAGGAATTTAAGGTTGTCAGTTTTAACTACCACATCCTTCACCACACCATAAGGCCTTTTGGTGGATCCATCTGCCATGCATAAAGTCATCCTTGTAGGCTTGACTTCAAAACTTCTAATCTTTTCAAGTACAGACAAGGGCATCAAATTGATACTAGACCCTAAATCAATTAGGGCTTTCCCTATTTTGTGCCTCCCAATAGTGCAAGGAATAGTGAAACTTCCTGGATCTTTATCCTTTAGGAGGAACTGCCTTCTGCAAGATCACACTGCAATCACCTTGTATCTCAATAGAGTCCTCCTCTAAATATTTCTTTCTTTTGAGGAGTTTCTTCAAAAACTTAGCATATTCAGGGATTTGTTGTAATGCTTCAGTCACAGGAAATTTTATTCCCAATTTTTTGAAGATTTCATCAAAACACTCTAATTGCATATTTTTTTCTTTTTTGAACACTCCTCATGGTAAGGAAGAATTTTCTTATTTTTTTTCTCTCAACCTCTTCTTTCTCTTTTCTCTCTTTTTCCACAATCCTCTCTTTTTCTTTTCTCTCAATCTCACTTTCTCTCTCTTCTTTTTGAATTTTTTCTTTTTCTTTTTCCTCAATCTCACTTTTTCTCTCTTCTTTTTCTTCTCTCTCTTTCATCTCAACTTTTTCTTTTCTCTCTTTTTCTCTCTTTTTTTTTTCTCTCATCATTCATGCTTAAAATAGCTTTGCAGTCTTTCTTGGGGTTAACTTCAGTATTAGCCCCAAAACTTCTGATAGGCATCTCCTCCAACTTCTTGGCCATTTGACCAACCTGCATCTCCAGGTTCCTTATAGCAGCTTCATTGCTTTTTTGAGTTGAAAGACTTGCATGCATGAATTATTGGAGGGTTTCTTCAAGCTTTGTGGTTCTGTCAGAAGGAGAGGTTTATTGTTGCTATTGTTGTTGTTGTGGTGACCAATTGAATTGTCCACCAGTTTGCCCAAACTGACTTTGTCCCATGCTAGGATGAGATTTCCACCCTTAATTATAATTGTTGGGATGAAATTGGTTACCCATGTAATTAACTTCTTCATTTAGATTCTCGGGCACAACAAATTGACCATTAATATGATCACCACCACATAGTTCACAGAGTTGCTGGTGAACTTGTAAAACATTATGGCATTCCTTTTGTGGCTGAGAAAGCTTCTTTGTTCAGACTTCAAGTTGTTGAGTGATGATCTTATTTTGAGCAAGCAAGGCATCATAAGACTGTAGTTGTAAAACTCCCTTAGGTTGTGATGAAGTTCTTCTTTCATTGTGCATCTCATTATCATTAGTAGCCATGTTGTCAATTTATTCATAAGCTTCCTCTAGAGTCTTGCATTTGATATTGCCTCCAATTGAGGCATCCAACATCAATTTGGTTTGTGAACAAAGACCTCCAAGGAAAAGAATGACTACTATTACTTCATCAAAACCATGAGTAGGTGTCTTTCTTAGCAAGCTTTTGTATCTATCCCATGCTTGCCCTAATGATTCTTTCATGCCTTGATTGAAAGAGGATATTTCTTGCTTCCCTTTGTTGGTCTTTGACCGTGGGAAGTATTTATTCAAGAACTTAGCTACCACAACTTCCCACTAAGTAAAGTTGTTTTCAGGAAAAGGGTTTAGCCACAATTTAGCGTTGCCTCCCTGTGAGAAAGGAAACAAGCCTAATCTAATAGCATCATCTGGCACTCTATTCAGCTTCACAGTGTTGCAGATCGCATTAAAGGTGGTAAGATGCTCATATGGACTTTCATGTGACAGTCCATTGAACTGGTTGCTCTTCACAAGATGGATCAACGTAGGCTTCATCTCCATATTCGCGGCATTGACCCTTGGCTTTGCAATGCTGTTAAAATACTGAGCGCCAACTACAGTTGCATAATTTGCGAAAGTACGTTTGTCTGGCTGTCCATGATTTTCTGATCTGGTTGTGAGAGGATCTCTCTGGAACAAGGTTCTTAGATAACATGCTCCTCCTGCTAGTCTCAAGTCCTTCAAGAAGAGGTTCAGAACTTTTGTTGCTTCGAGTCCTTACTGTATCCTGCATAAACTAAAAACAAAACCCTAGAAAAAATTGTTAGCACAAAAATAAAAATAAAAATAAAAGATATGAAAATAAAATAGAATAGAATAAAATAAAATCAAATAAAATCAAATCAAATGAAATAAAGTAAAATAGAATAAAGCCAAAATTAATTAAGAATCACAAATATAGAATAGTTTAAACCGTGAGTCCCCGGCAACGACACCAAAAACTTGTTGATGGATTGACAAGTGTACCGAATCGCACATGTAATATAAAATGGTAAGACCAAGTATCGTATCCCTGAAGACTCTCGGTACTAGACAGTTGTGTGATAACTCAATTAATTAAGACTTTTAGAAAACAAGATCATTGATTTGGGATGCGAAAACAGAAAATTAAATATGAATGCAATTGATCAATAACAGAGAAAACAACGATGAACGAAGGTTGTTTATAAAATGCGATGATTATGTTGTTAGGGTTTGATTTCACCAAGTTTACTCTCATGTATATAAGAATTCTTCTTTTTTACATTAATGTTAACGTCACTCACTAAATTACTTAGAACCCGATCCCTCAGCGCAATAAGCCTGCCTTAATTCCTAGTTCGTGCAATTCCTAGCGTTCCTAGAAAATTAAGTCTGAAGATCAAGAGCTTAAAACGACCAAGTACTAATACCCTCATCCTTGAGAAATATTACCCTTGAAAGAATTCATCAAGAACCTGAATTGTAAGGAACCTCCCGATACTCATGCAATTCATAAATCATGCTACTAAATGAGTTAAAATAGAGCAAGCATTGGAATAGATGAATTCCCTAACAATTAATGAAAAAGCATATAAATTAAGCATCAAGTCAAATACATGAGAGTTTACAAGGTTACATCATTCCCTAACAACAAATAGAGTTTAGTTCCCCATAGACATGGAGAAACTAGATGAATAATGGAAAAGCATGAGATAGAAGAACCCTAAAAGTAGAGGATGAACGCTCCCGCATCCAAATCCGCCTTCAGAGAATGGAAGAGTGTGTTGTTGTGATGCTCCAGCCAGAGATACAAAACCTAGAGCGCTTGGGTCTTTTAAATAGAGTCGAAAAAGAGTAGAAACAGGGCCCGGTCCAAAAGAGTCGAAACAGAGTAAAAACTGGGCCGGATCTGCGACGCACGACGCTCGGGCGCCCCCATTTAAGGCGTCCGGGCGGTGGACCGTCCTCATGTAGGGCTTGAGCCTTCAATTGGACGCCCAGGCTTCGGGGTCCGCCGCTCAGGCGGCCTAGGAGGGCGCCCGGGCGGTGGACGTCAATTTTTTGCGCTTAAGCCTCCATGCAGGGCGCCCAAGCTTCGTGTGATTCCCCCTTCTGGTGCTTTTGCAAGCCTTTCTTAGCTCTATCTCCTTAGCACTTCATCCTTGCTTCCTGTATTAAATCATTTTCAATCAAAACAAAGGGGATTAGTCATAAAATCATCAAATGCAACCTCAACTCTCTTATTCACACAACTTAATTAAAAAGCATGAGTCCAAGCAAGTTTTTAAGTGGAAAAGGGTGTATTTAGTATCAAAATTACATTACAAATAACGGTATTTTCAACCGTTAACACAACCCTGATCGTGTGCGACAGGAAGAAGAGTGAGGAGCTCTTGGACTTTGAGAGTTGTTTCTCAAAGGGATTATGCAGCAAGAACGTGTGGTTATGTGCGTGCAGGTGTTTTCTTTTCTATATTTGGTTGTGAGTGGGAAAGGTGTTTACATTTGTGAGAGTGTGTTCACTGTAAAACCTTTGGTGTAAATCTCAAATCATTATAGTGAAATATCCTTCAATCTAACGTTGATTGGAAGGGTGACTGGATGTAGTCATTGAGGCTGAACCAGGATAAAAACCTTGTGCTTGTTCTTCTTTCCCTATCCCTTTTACTTTAAACTGCATACGCGTTTACTTACAGTGCAAGAAAGTTTTAAAGATAATTTCAATTTTGCAAAAAGATTTGAAAAACGTTCATTTTTATAAATCACTAATTCACCCCCCTCTTGGTGTTGAGAAACAAAGTTCTCTATTTCTAACATTGTTTTTTCTATATTTGGTTGAGTGGGAAAGGTGTTTACATTTGTGCGAGTGTGTTCACTGTAAAATATTTGGTGTAAATCTGAAATCATTATAGTGAAATATCCTTCAATCTAAGGTTGATTGGAAGGGTGACTGGATGTAGGCATTGAGGCCGAACCAGAATAAAACCCTTGTGTTTGTTATTCTTTCCCTATCTCTTTTACTTTAAATTACATAAGCGTTTACTTACATTGCAAGAAAGTTTTAAAGATCATTCTAAATTTCCAAAAAGATTTGGAAAGTGTTAGTTTTTATAAATCACCAATTCAGTCCCCCTCTTGGTGTTGAGAAACAAGGCTCTTTATTTCCAACACTATGTTCACCAACAACGTGCTTAACCTCATTAGTCGTCTCGTTGACAATTTTCAGATTTTGGGGTATAACACGAGCAGGCCTTGGTTTCTCTCCCATCGCTTGGTCCGTGGGACGTCATGTGTTCAGCCTTGTCAGGCTCCAATGCCTTGGATCTTGTTCAAGCCTCAGTTGGGCATCTCAATCCTTATTTGCGTATCCCGAGTTGGGTCTATTTATATTGTCATGATTAACGCCTTCATTTCTTCATTTTCTTCGGTAGGTCACAAGATATTAAACACTAATATCTCGGCCATGGCACATCCTAATATGAATTTCATTGGTTGTCTCCAAACATTCAACCGAAGACCGAACCGTCTCGCTTGTTTAGCCATTTAGGCTTATAAACTAAACTATTTTTATATTAATTTGATTCGCTACATTTTTCTGACCATTCAAATTCGAATTGTTATTTTCTTTTCAGTGCAGATGATATGACCCTATGTACAAACTACTCTGCCAACTAGAGATTATTTGGTGAGGAATGTTCTCTGTGAACTCTCATTCGAGACTCTTCAACCTAGGGAACGTTCTAAGTGAACTTATAGAGTCTGCTGATCAGTGAGGAACGTTCTCTGTGAACTCTCACTCGAGTCTCTTCGACCTAGGGAACGTTCTAAGTGAACTCCTAGAGTCCATCACTCGGTGAGGAACGTTCTTCGTGAACTTTCACACAAGTCTCTTCGACCAAGGGAACGTTCTAAGTGAACTCCTAGAGTCCGCCACTTGGTGAGGAACGTTCTTCGTGAACTCTCACACAAGTCTCTTCGACCTAGGGAACGTTCTAAGTGAACTCTTAGAGTCTGCCGCTCGGTCCAAAGAGGAGCAAGGACTTAAAGCACATTGAAAACAAGCTCCCCAATACAACGTGAACGGCCTCTCTCAAGCTCATAATAATCCCTGCACACCCCTTCCAAAAAAAGAGCTTGCTTGGGCTTGAAGGGCTTTTGTACTGTATGGATACCTGTCAGGCCATTGAACTAGGTAGACAAACAATTAACAATTCTTAACCAATCGGTTAAGATAGCCGTTGAGGTAATTACAAGGATAATAATAATAACAACCAATAATTGGAAGTTAATAAAATAATGAAAGTCGTTTAATAGTAATAGGTCAGACCTAAGGATAAACCCATTTTAATATATATAAATATACCTTTGACAGGAAGGTCATGTAACTAATTATGAGTACTCACTTTTTATTAAATATTATCACGCAAAGTCACTAACTTGAGTGTCGGAGTGTCTTTGACAAATACTCTCCCACACGGCTTGGACAAGGAAGAGAGAGAGCGAACAACGCAATTTGGATAATAGAAGATCATTAGGAAGTTCATCCAGTCTTCAAAACAACTTGGTTTTTGAGTAAGGGATCTCAACTTCTTACTTGAAACAATTTGTGTTTTCATTTTTTTTTTCTATTTGAGAATGACGTTAAGCAAATAGAAATTGTTTTTATTTTATCAAATCTTTAGAGTAAGTTTTTATTTAGTCTAAAATTTTTTGTTTTTTTATTTTATTTTGTCACCAATTTTAATAGGCTTATTTGAAAAAAAAATAATTATTTCAACTTATTTTTATCATATACCAAAATGTTATTATATTTAGATATTTTATTCTAAATTTCTAGATTTTGAGTTAGTTTGTACATACATTAGGATTTAATTAGAATAACAGATTACATGAAAAGACAATTGTTTATGATTTCAGATAACTTGGATGTGAAAATTATTTGATCACTAAATTTTTATTTTTTGGTCTAAGAACTGTGGTTTTATTTAAAGCTGTCAAAACGGGTAACTCGGCTCAACCCGACCCGACCCACCACGGGTTGGTCACTTAGTGAGCTAATCAAACCCGGCTCACTTATCAGCGAGTTGAAAAAATTCGAACCCGACTCAATCCACCACGGGTTGGTGGGTTAAACGGGTTGGCTCACTAGCTCATTTAATTATAAGTTTTCTTAAAATAAAAAAATTACGATTTTTTTAATTCAAATATAAATAAATTTCACACTAAAATGATGTTAAACTTCAAAGACAATTCAAAATAAATAAATAAAAATATCATACAATCCAAGCGTAATCCAAAAACATGTACAAAAAGTAAAGTAATAAGTTTTTAATATTGATAATTTTTGTCCATTTATAATATTAGAGTCTTGAATAGATAAATTTATAATATTTTTCTCTTTTCAAACATCTTCTTTATTACCATCTACAATATAATAAAAAAAATGATAGCTAATAATATTAAAATACAAAATAATAAATAATTAAATTAAATTAGGTGGATTGGTGAGCCAACCCGGCCCACCACGAGTTCAACCCAGTGAGCCGGGTTGAAAACTAACTCGCATAAAAAAATTACATTTTTTTCAAACCCAACCCGGCTCAAACCCGTGGTGGACCGGACTGGCTCGCGGGTTACAACTCACGTTGACAACACTAGTTTTATGATGACATTTTATGATTTTGATGTGATTATAAATACTTTAAGTTTGAATGACCACGGTACAATTGTAATCTATTAAAGATGAGGTTCGAATTGATCACTTTAAATATTTAAGAAGTCGAATTATTAAAGTGCATTTAAAAATATTTTTGAAATTTATTAATTTATTTTTCAGACTAATTTTTCTGATATTTTCTCTCAAAGTAAAATATTTGCCTTAAATGAAAATAGTACATAGATTCAAACCTTGTTTTTATTTTCCAATTTCTTTCTTTTTTCTTTGCTTGTCTCTTTAATAGGTTATATTTGAATGTTTATTATAGATGTAATTATTTGTATATTAATTAAATTATTTTGGAAGTCTCACATTAATTAAATATAAGGTTAATTCAGAATATATATGTGAATGCAAACATCATCGTCTTATTACAAGTCAAATTTGTAAGATTGAGTTAGACTTAAAAGTCTATTTCTTAATTAACAACATGTAAATTATGTTGTATGAAAATTACTATTGAAAATGATGAAGACTTGTATGAATATGTTGTCACATATTTGGGATGATATTTATGTGAATTATTGTTTGATTTCTATATTAAGGATTGAAAATTATGTTGTAACAAATCTCCTTGCTTCACTAATGATCTAAGTCACATAGACTAAGATATCGTGTGGTGAGAAACTGAGGAAAGTTCTTCAACATCGTGACATGAATCAGTCTCCTTGCTTCTCGAGGATTTAGTCTCAACCGATATCATAATATTGCTCAAAACTAAATCGACTTGATGTGAGTTCATTTTCATAAAGACAACAAAAAATAATTTTTCAATCTAATTGGGGTTTTTTCACGTCTCAATGTCGATGGATAAATTTAATTTAATGTATAGAATATTGATTTCGTGTACCGATTTCACCCACAGATTGAATGATTGTAATCTCTTTATTAGTTGAATTTCAATGATAATCTTGTGCATCACTAGCCTATATTTTTGTTTCATTTGGTGTTTTATAAAGATGAAAATGGAAGTGCAACAACAATCGATGAGGTGTAACGTAAAAGTGATAAAACTCAAAGTGGTATATGTGGTGATTGGGGAAGTTGCAATAAATTAATAAGAACATTGAAGTAAATTGCATAAAGAAAATTACCAAGAATAGCAAATTTCAACTATCAACATTGGATTAACCATTTTTCCTAGGAGTGCCAAAATGGGTTAGATCCGATGGCCCAACCCGTCTACCCGACTGAATAAAGGCAAGTCGAGAGATGCTTTTGAACTTACCAACCCATAATAGTCTCGCTGGTCTAGCTCACTAACTCGCCAGACCAGATGAGAGGCAGGACATGCAAATTCGTCGGCCCGTTACATGTTAATTAACTTAGCTCACAAAATTAGGTTTGTGTGTTGTGTTTTTGGCTTTTCTGAGAGTGTGAACGCCACAAGAGTGTGAACGTTGTGAGAGTGCAAACATTATAAGACCCGTGTAAATAAGATGATGTTTTAATTTAATTATTTTATTTTAGGATATTAAATAATAAATTATTTTGTGAAGGTGTTGAGAAATATTTAAAGATGTGAATAAAATTAAATTAGTATTTATTTCTATATTAATTTTCGAAAAGCTTTGGAGGTGATTTACGTAAGTGTAAGTGTGGAGAAGGAAAAAAAATGAGAAGTGGAGTGAGATTGTGTGCATGGGTTGACGTGAATGAGGAGGAGAATGAGAGTTATAGTGGTGTTGAAAAGTCAAAATGAAAAAGTGGATGAAAGAGTGGAGAGAGTGTTACGTAAATAGTAGAGGGAGTGAATAAAAAGGAAAAAAAATGAAAGAATGCATGGGAATGAGTGGTGTGGGACCGTGAGCTTGGGGCTATGAGAGAGAAGAAAATAAAATGAAATTGTGTGAGAGAAGACATGGTGTTGCGTGAGTGTGGTGGAGGAAGTGAAGAGAGAAGAATAAAAAATAAATAAAATGGGGTGTAAAAGTGGGGTGTATTGTAAAGTAATGACTATTATTTTAGTCTGTGTTATGAGTTGAGAATTGAAATATAATGTGATGTAACGACTCATATAGTCTGTGTTTTGGGGATATGATTACTGAATTGTATGTTATGTTATATTCTTAGTTACTAACTCTTTTTTGTTTGTGGTTGTGGTTCCACCTGCAATGATCGTACTTGTACGAGAGTATATGACAATGCAGATAAGACAGGACTAGAGTAGTCAAAGAGAGATATAGGAATTTGCTGCTCGGAATTTATTATGTTTTAAAGTTATATTATATTTTTGAATAATGTATTTCAAGAATTGTAATGGTTTACTTTTTATTATAATACGTTTAGAAATTTCAGGTTCTCGTTTTCGTGACGTTATCTAAACGAAAAAAAATTGGCAATTTGGATTTTATAAATTAAAACATGGCACTCTATTAAGGGTGTTATAAACACCATTGTGAGACTATGAACACCACAAGACTACAAATGTTACGAGAGTGTGAACTTCGCGAGACTGTGAACATTATGAGAGTGTGAACTTTTGTGAGAGTGCAAACAACAATGTAAAACTATGAACGCCATATGTTTATGTTTTTGTTGTCATTGATTTGCCTTTGTTCATTTTCTAGGTTCATGCCATGACGTTTGACATTGTCAATTCCTCTATCTACTTGTAATTTGAGAATCAAGGTTAGAAATTAGGGTTTTTTGAATTGGGGTTATTGCAAAGAATAGAATACCACGTCTTTCTACTACAATAAAACATGTTGGGTATTTCTTCCAAAAGAATTTGGGTCAAAGAAGAAATTGGAGATCTTTTCTTCTATAAGGAGCAACATAACATCCATGGTGGGAATCTTCCAACCCATTTTCTAATTGCTAGCCCAACCCGTTTCAATTTTGATAGGCCAAAAATAAACTGGGTAATTGTCCTATTTTATCACCTCTAATTTTTTTTGTTTGATGTGTTTCAGAATGTGTGTATTGTTCCACAATTTGTCACTCTTGTAAAATCAAAATAAATCTATTTATATTTTCAACCCTCCTTAGACAATTACATATTTTTAAATTTCGAAAAATATATAAGTTTAAGAAAGCTGTAGTAATAACAAAAATGTAAGTGGAGGTATAAAATAAGATAGAAGTGTAGGCTTATTATTTGTCTTTATAAAAGCGTAGACAATTAAAATGAAGCACATCAATTCCATTTATAGCACATGAGAATGTCAGATTCGTACCTACATGGTCCATCTTTCATAATATACCAATGGCAGTTTACACATATTTTGTAATCCCTATATTGATCATATGCATCAAAATGCAACAAAGGACCATTTCCCCAATGAACCGAACAAAAGAATAGTGTTCCCCCGAAATAGTTAGCTCCAAAACTAAATTTGTAGCTTTGGCCAATAGGGAGAAGGTGAAATCCAAGATCATCATCTTTTGATTTGCAGTGAACATTTATAGTTTCATGTCCTTCTAAACTATTCGTAATTTCCACACTAACTGGGTCTACTACCCATGCCCATGCCAATGTCAGCATACACAACATCACAACGATTTTCAATAACATAGACATTGTAAATTCTCATGTTCTTTTTCTGATCTTCAATCTGTTATATATATACACAAGCTGCAAAACAATGGCATAATGTTAAAGAATAAAAATGTCTTTCCTTTTTTGTATTTGACCTGAGTTATTAGAAAACATTTATCCCAAAATTTTAATTATAGGAAACATTTATCCCAAAAATTTTAGTTATAGGAAACATTTATCCCAAAATTCTCTCACCATTAATTATTTATATTCTATTACTTGTTGTACTAAATTAATTAACTCAATTCCTATAATTGACATACATGAGTGACGGTCAATTCATAGAACTAATTAATTAATTATATTTTATTAACACTTATTTCCACTTCTAAATTAATGGTTTAAAAATATTATACTATAAAAGAAATTTTTTTTGGAATAAACGTTTTTCTATAATTAAAATTTATTTTATCAATAAAATTTAAATGAATTAATTAATTAATTAACACAAAAGTTATATAATATCAATAGTTAATGATGAAAAAATAGAATAAAATAAAATAAATTTATAATAAATATTTTCTTATAATTAAAATAAATTTTATAAATAAAATTTAGGGAATTAATTAATTAAAATTAAAATTAAAAATAATAAAATATCAATAACTAAAAATTAAAAGTACTTACATCACTTTTAATTATAACCATTTTATATTACGAAAGGATTTTATGAACTGATTTCAAAATTTTAATTATTGACCATTTTATTAATAAAAAATTCTTCAACAATACATATTTTATTTATTGATGAAATAAATTTACAAATAGATAAAATATATATTGTGACAAATTTAGTGAAAAATTTCTTAAGAATAGATAAAATATATATCATGGCACATTTAGTGACAAATTTCGTAGATAAAATTATTAATTAATCAAATTCAGCAACAAATATACTAATAAAAATGTTAATTCCAAATTTTTACAGTAAATGTTAAATAAATCTTAAAACATGTAATTATGGTTACTTACGTTTCCTTAAGTAATTATGGTTACTTATTAGTTTAAGCAATATAAATGGTGCTAATTCAAATGTATTACAAACACGTGAAAATTACTAAAAATAACAATTATAAGGGATTGAATTTAATGATCAAAACTCTAATCACTCAACCATGGAATATATCTCTAACATCTTCACACATTCACATAATAAGTAAAAAAAAAAAACTTTAACCCCTTAGAAATAAGTTCTAAATATTCATGCGAAAATACTAGTCTCTTATATATTCAAACACAAGATTTTCATTAAGAAAAGAAGTCAAGAATGTCTAAGAGTCTTTGTCTATGCTAGAACCAAGCGTCTTGGTTGTTTTATCCTAATCTAGGTTCCAAAAGATTTTTCAATGATTAGATACCAACATAATAGCATATATCCCATCATGCAAGTGAAAACAAGAGATGGAACACATGAATATAGAATAAAGATATTCTATTGTAGAGAAAAAGTTACAAAAAGTTTAGGTACATTACATCAAACCTTAATGAAAAGGATTTTAGCTACTCCTATACATTCTAGAACACAAGGATGGATTGAAAGATGAAAAGGATGAAGGAAGATGAAACATTGAGCTCTAGAAGTGCCTCAACCCAGTCTTCTTGCCTCTGTCTCATTGCCATGTCCAAAAGCCCCTTCTTTTGCCAACATTCAATGCTTTAACTAGGCGAGAGGTACTTATTTTGACAAATTAGGTAGCTTAGCTCGCTAGGCTACAAGCTCTTCTTGGCAGGGCTAGCGTCGGGCTCTCATTGGACGAGTTGAGACACTACAAGAAAAGCGCTTATTACCGACAGATAATTACCGAAGGTCAAGTGTCCTTCGGTAATTTGCGCTGCTTGTGATTTATCGGTGGATACGAGGCTTCGGTATTGGGCACGATTACTTCACCTAAATTTTGGCTATTCCCTCACTCATTTTCAATTTCAGCAGTTCTCTTTCCCCCTAATTTCTCTCTTCTCTTCCCCCAAAATTGAAATTCGAGGGCATGTGAGGGTACCCTCAAATATCTCCTCCTTCGTTTGATTCCCTTTTCTTTGCGCATCATCGGTCCCTTCCATCTTCTGTTGGCATAACGGTGGTGTGAAGAGCGCGAGCATTTCCGGTGGTGGAGTGGGTTCGTGCAATCGCAGAGGGTGCCTCCCTGTTAAGTTCACAATCATTTGCAGAGGGAAACACCTCCAATGGCGACGACAGCGGAGCCAAAAGCGAAGACCTACTGGTGCCACGAATGCGATATGAGCGTGTCCCTCACACTCCTTCCCTCGCCTCTCCTCTGTCCCCATTGCCACACCTCCTTCCTCGAACTAATGGACTCTTCCTTCTCCCAAAACGATGTCGAATCACCCCTCTTTGACCTCATTTTCCAGGACGCGCTCTTACTCCTCTCCCCGAAGCCCCTCCCCGCCAAACGCCACCCTTTCCCCTCCGTCAACGTCACACCCTCGGTCCTTTTCGCGCTCGACCCCAACGGCTTCATTTTCTTTGCTGTGTGCAAAGACCAAATTTCCCTCTTTGACGCCGAGGCCAAATAGTTGCCCTGCAAACACCTTTACCATGCTGGTTGCATCACGCCGTGACTCGACCTCCACGCGTCGTGCCTGTTGTGCAGACTTTGCCTTGAGGAAGAGGCGGCACAGGAGGAGGAAGACGAAGGTGACGGCGTGGTGGCGGAGATTTGGAGGGAGCCTCGAGGTGCTCAAGCGCCTTTGCTATACAGTGGTGCTCTGTCTTTTCTTTTCTTTGTCTTGCATCTCTTTTTTAGTGCTAAATTAGACCAGAATTCCGCTCTGATCAACTAGCTTCACTGTAATAATTATGAGAATGAAACTCCAATTTTGATTGGAGTTCGAGATGACCATCGGAGAGAGTATAGAATTTTAGTTCGGTTAATGTGTGTGTTATAATTGTTGAAGAGTGTTATTGATGACCAATCCTAATTTTAGTTCGGTTAATCGTGATGGGTCTGTCCAAGGAGAATCTGAAAGGTCTCATACTGGCTTTGGTGTCAAGTGGGTTCATTGGGGCAAGTTTCATCATTAAGAAGCAAGGTCTCAAAAGAGCTGCAGCAGCTTCTGGTGTCAGGGCTGGTCAGGGAATTTCTTATTTTTCTTATTTTTCCTTTAACAATTAGAATTTCTATTTGGAAGCTTGTATTTGGTTATACATGATTTTGTTTTCTTTGCCATTTTGCAGGTTTTGGTGGGTATTATTATCTCTTGGAGCCACTCTGGTGGGTGGGAATGATCACAAGTAAGCTTTCAGTGTTGTTTTAATTTTGTTTTTATGCTTAAAACTTTGTTTTTTAACATGGCAGGACGGGGCTGCTAGATTCTAGATTTTCTTTTACCTTTTGTCTTGTATTAATAATTGGTTTTGATTTTATCAATTAATTGTCTGGAGTTAATTGGATTTTATTTTTAATAAATTTTTTGAATCTGGTAAGTTAGGATCAACTGACTCGTTTTACATTAGGTAGTGGAACCCGGATTTCATGTTTTACATGCTTTATTATTAGCTAGATGCAAATATTTGTTTGTCATGGTCATTTTTTCTTCATCTGATTTCTTGCAGAACCTGTTTCTGTATGGTTTAATGTACAGTGTAGTTTTATCTTCAGTGGCATGCCATTGAAGTTCCAGACACTACACTGTAGTTTGCAATTCTGTTATCTCCTCTTACATCAGAAACAGGAGAAATTGGAGACCATGCAGCTAAAATCTCAACCCCTGGAGCAGCTAAATCAGGCTGCAAAATCAAGAAATGGTTAGAATAAGCAAACTGTTTCTTTGAAAATACAAATTGATATGTATATTACCTTTAGAATGTTTGGAGTGATTGCATTTGGTCCTCTAGATGAGAATGAAGCTATGTAAGGGGCTACTGAGTCTTTACCTTCATTACTCTTAAATATAGTAGCAGTGGGATTACTGTATAGTATGCAGTTAATATAATATAAATTAGTCATATGTATACACGAATGAAAATTGCTCCTGTGATTCTTAAGTGATGGGATGTGTGTAGTAAAAATATACCTTGTTAGATTTATGTAAGAATGTATGAGTGCCCCGTTTCTAAGGCCAAGTTGAACCGTTGGCAATGCATAGATAGAAGTCACATCTTCTGGCACTGCACTTCTCAATAAAACACCAGCTGCTCCAGACACCAATCCCAGAGATGAAGATTCTTTAAGACCATCACACAAAACGATTTTCCCCTTCACCAAATTCTCGTCTAAGGAATGTTGGATGCAAAACCTAAGTAGTCATGGTGTAAGGATAAAGAAATAAGACTCACTAAATGTAATTGTAAAATTGTTACCAGAGAGAAAGATTAGATTTTGGTACCTAGATATGGAACTATTGTATCCACCATTGATGTTTGGTGCATTTCCAGCATAAATTAATGGAAAGCTCTCGTTTTTCATATCAAATGAATTGATTGAAACTCCCTGAATATTTAGTATGATTTATGAGGTTAATTAGTTAAAACAAAGGAAGACTTGCCATTGATCACAATATAAGGCTTCACTAGCAAGGTTAACATTAATTATCACTTTTTTCTTAATGAAGAGTAAATTGAAACAAAAAAGAATATAACCAAAGTGAGTTATGGTAATATAAATATGATGTAAGACCAAAACATTCATACTCTGAATTAGTATAATGTTATTCATAGTAGCTCCTTCATTACGAAGGTCTTCTCCGTGCTTGCAGCTTTTCTGGCATATGGGGGCTTAGTAATAGTATTGGTATTCATTCTGGTCTTCAATTTTGCACCAAAATGTGGGCATACAAATGTGCTAGTTTATACTGGCATTTGTTCATTGATGGGTTCCCTCTCTGTAAGTAAATTAAATGTTTTCTCTCCTGTTAAATCTTATGTTTGATGATTGATCTACACTTCATAGTATATAATCCGAGGAACATGATTTCATGTTCAAAGTAATATGGTCTTTACTATTCACTACTGTGTTCTAGTAATGAATTTCATAAATAGACTTTCAGCTTCCATACGGTTTTTATATATTTTTTACTTGCATAATTATTTCTATAATAATACTTACTGAAAAATGTTTGCTTTTCACTACAATAATACTGAGGCTGATCTACGTTGGATTGCTATAATTTTACAGGTGATGAGTGTTAAGGCCCTCGGGACTTCTTTGAAGTTAACTTTTGAAGGGAAAAATCAGTTGATCTACCCAGAGACATGGTTTTTTATGTTAGTTGTGGCTATATGTGTCATCATGCAAATGAATTATCTTAATAAGGTTTCTTTTGAAGATTGCCAAGAATGTAAATGACGATTCATAAGAGCTTTCTATTTATAGTTAGATTTTATAATTTGTAGCCTTTTTTCTTCTGGAGATATATGTATTGGAATATAAGAATCATACTTTATTCTTTGTTGAATGACAAAAGATTACATTCATTATTACCTTCTTCAAGATATATGTTCCGGAATATGATTTAACTTGAAAGGAAATTATAGAGTTCATCGCATTACCAGCTACATTACAATTTGCTAGAGATTTTAAATGTAGTTCATTGATTCTTTATTCTTTAATCCTGCCTGATTTTTACCGAAGGCTTTTGGCCCTCGGTAATTACCGAAGGCTTTTGGCCCTCGGTAATTACCGAAGGCTTTTGGCCCTCGGTAATTACCGAAGGGCAAAAGCCTTCGGTAAATGTTAGCGACAAGGGATTTACCGAGGGCTCTTTGGCCGTCGATAAGCCGTCTGTAAATACCCTTTTCCGACGGCTTCTGGCTATTTCCGAGGGCTTATGGCCTTCGGTAATGCCCTTCTTTTTTGTAGTGAGAGGACTCGCTAGGCGAGCAACTTTTGGCAAAAATAATTTAACAAGCTTCAATCTTCCACTTTCCTTCAAAATTAACCAAAACTAGATAATTCTCTATCTCTATAACACTAATGTACAAATTTTGCATCTTTTCATTGAATTTTAACACAAAACACATGAATCAAGACAAAGAAGGGGTTTTAATAAGTGTGAATAATAAGTAATTATCACACTTCCTCATTTTTTGTGTGGACATCCAACAAAAAACGAACTGCAATGCTCTCGAAGCTAGTGATCTTATTGTTATCTACAACAGTCATGCTACCGACCAAATCGTCGTCCCGCTCGATTGATCCCAAAATGCGTGAAGCGATTGACAGTGACATCGATGATGAAGAAGCATCTTTTGCATACCCTTGACCACCCCTTCCTAAAGATTCCTTGAATGAAGACAAGTTGACGTTCAACATTATTACCTAAAATATGAGGAACGATCGATCTGCAACAGAAAGTACAATAGCAAAGATGAAAATGGCAAGCGAGGCACACCCCTATTTATAGAAGCAAAGGCCCCACCTGTGAGTCATCCTTAGTCATTAGATCAAGTTAGATCCAATGGATAAAGGCATCTGACCTTTTGAATTTTTACATGTTCGAGATTCGAAGCACCACACACACCTCTCCCAATGGTCATATTTTCAAACACGTCGAAGCGAATATTGTTGATGCGTCAAGCGGTCTAAATGCACATAAAATATATAGGTGGCTAAAGAAACCCTAGTTTGCATGGAAGGCAAAAGCCATTTAACAAATTTCAAACCCATTCGCTAGTCATTTCGAGCTTAGGCTTGGGGTCTTGTGTACTATATGACCGTCCGGTCAGCCACAGATTGGACAATCAAGCTTAGATCTGTGTGAGTCACCCTCGAGACTAGACAATCAAATAAGTGAATTGGTGGTCACTTAAATACAGGTTTGAGGTAATGAGGTAGGTGATCTGTATTTACTGCACTATTAATATTTAAACTGTGTAACGTTAAGCTGACTTTGACATCGAGTGTTTTATGGAAATACCCTCTGAATATTGGAACGAGCGGTTGCAAGAGTACTTGGATTTCAAAAGAGTTTCAAACACTAAGTGATTCAAATGTTAGACCGTTGTACGTCTCAAAATAATATTATTTTACAGGTAGCAACTATTTTTTCCCTCAAATATATAGCCTCTTCAAATACTTGCTGGTTTGGTACATTCTGATTATTTTGATATGAAATGCTCTTATTCGAATAATGCTAAAATATTTTGGATTTTTACATATTCTTCTGCAGAAAGATATGGAGGAAATGTTTGGTGCAGAATTAAAACCGTGGCCCAATTCACCATTAACAAAACCTTAAGCACATTCTATACTATTATTTCCTTGTTTTCCGAAGTTTATATATATATATATATATATATATATATAAAATATATATATATTTTGCTTACTATAATGGTTTTCTTCAATATGATTTGAAGTCTTATTTTAAATTTGTTCCTTGTTGTGATCAATGTCAACTACAACAAGTTGCCCCTCGTTTTATTTTTATTCATTTTCATTTTTTATTTGCGAAAAGAATTGCTTGCAATTATTTTAAAATAGTGCCCGTGTAGGTTGATTTCTTATAGATAAAGTGAAAAACGAATTTATTTTCACAATTTCATGTCATAAATGCTTAAAAATAATGATAAAAGTTATATTAATTAATTAATTCAGTTGATTAAATTTGTTTATTTTACCATATTTATTTATTTTTTCGTTTTTTTAATAATAATTCCATAGACAAATATGAATTCATTAAAACATGATTTTTTTGTTTTTTTTTTTCTAAATCATGACACATTTATTGTTATGTGCAAAGAAAAGACGAAGGGAACATGATAAAAATTTTGTTAATACATATGGTACATGAAGATGCATGTTGCAAATAATGTTGATAAGAGTTAAAGGACCACACAGCTTTCCCCTTTTCTGCTTTAAAGGTAAGTTCAGTACTTTTTTAATGTTTAGGCATTGTATATGTAACCTCATAACGATAATTTCCTAAACCTAAAATCAAGGCCACCAATCCTTTTCATGGTATACTCCCCTTTTTCTTCGTTTAAACCAATATATTATCTTTCAATAATTACTAATCACTCTTACAAAAAAAACCAACGAACCCACCTTAACGATTCTCATCCTAACTCTCCTATATCACTGTTCTATTTTTCCACCAGAAGCCAAAACCCTTCTGTCCTTTAAAACTCTATTTCAACATTTCACTTTCTATTTTCTCCATTTAATTACGTTGCATGCAGTAAAGCTTTTAATGTGCCACTCTTTATTTCTTCCTTTCCAAACTTCACATAATCATCCTCTCAAAGTAAAACCCAAACGAAGAAACTTCTTCCCCTACACTTGACTATTTACGTATACTACACACACATCTTCACCCACTCTTTATTTTCTTTGCTCAATTTTCCACCGTGGGACCCACACACACCATTTCTTGCATCCAAGAATCTCCACTCCTATCTTTTTCGTTAAACCCTATACGTAAACTTAATTATATAAGGACCTTTTTCTCTCCCTCGTAATTGCATGCTCCACACTATTATACTTCTCTTTCTCTCTTATTTCCGCGGAGCCCCATACTATCACATGCAACCCTTAGCCATCCCAACCCATTAACTTCCTTTCTCCTACTGCATTGTAAAATCCAACCAATAAAAATCACCCTAATTTTTACATGGCTAACCCTGCATGACTCTCTTCCCCTTGCTTTCTCTCAACTTCTACTCATACCCTTCAAAGCTCCAACATTCTATTCATGCATAATAATCACGTAACCCTAAATCCCTTCTTCTTCTTCTTCTTTTTTTCTATTCCCCTCCACTGTTTCCGAAACCCATCAACACCAGAAGCACCTTCACGTAAACTTGCCCAGCTTCCTTTCTAACTCTACTTCTACACATTAACTTTTCTCCTTCTTATCCTCATCTTTCTTTTCTTCCAACTTCAACCACTCCTCTTATAATACAACCCCTTCTTATTTCTCTCTTCTTGTTCTTTCCTCCCTCGCCTCCAGACAAAACTATTTAGCAGACATCACTCCACTTTAATATATTCGCACGCACATTCTAAATTTCCACAACCCATCCGAGGCTCTCTAATTGGGAACACGACGCTCACACTCTCACACACTCTTCATTCCCCTCCCACATACACACACTCTTCATCCCCTCACAACACCCTCATACATATCTTCTCTCGTCCTCACCTTCTCTTCATTCATGTACCCATTCACACACTCATCTACCACATCCGACAAAATCATTTACACTTTCCCATGATTCTCACTCATACATCCTCTTCCAAGAAACCATCTACTCTACTCTATTTGACCTATTCCCATCACGCACATCTAACCGAAACTCTCCATGCATCACACCTATTTATTCTCCTCAAATAACTCAACTCATTTTATTCCTCACCACTCCAATCATCATTCATATCTTTCACTTATCACACCTATTTTATTCTTCCCTCGTACACGTACTGTCCAGGAACAAAGCCCCTGTTAGACACCCTTAATAACCATTTTCCCTAACCGAGAGGAAGACACCCAGTCTAGGGTCAACGAATTGCACCAAACAAGAGGAATACATCCATTAATGTCATGCAAAGCACAATCTAGTCCTTATAATGAGTTTTCATTTTATAATTTTTGTCTTATCTAATTTTATCCAATTTTCACAAACATAATGACATCAAAGGAATTGGTAATTGGTCTGAAAAAATCAGAAACACTCGTTAAACAATTTCTTACAAAAAATGATTTTATAATGAGTTTTCATTTTATAATTTTTTTCGTATATAATTTTATTTAATTTTCACGAGCATAATGACATCCGAAGGAATTGGTAATTGACCTAGAGGGTTTTTTTTAGAGATGATGATTCAACCTATGCAGATGATGAAATTATAAAGGTTAGTAAAGATGGTGAAATTGAAGAGATCTTGAATGAACCTTTGCCTGAAAGTGAATATGCCAATGACTCAACTCTTTACAAAGACAAATTGTTTAACGACAAGTGTTTCTGATTTTTTCAATTGGGACTACAATAGAAATGACAGAGAAAAGGTTGGAGTGAGAGAGATAAAAGACAAAGGGTTGAGCGGAATGAGGGAGGTGAACAAGAATGAGGGAGGTGAACAAGGGTTTGGGGTTTCTTTTTTTTAAGTTTTGAAAATTTTAAAATAAATCATTTATTAATAAAAACAAATAAGATATTTTAACTAATTTAAAATAATTCAATTTGATTTAGTTTGTAGTGTAGTTCAATTTATATATAATTATTATAAAATTAAAAGAAAACAATTCCACCTGTATCAAACTGAAAGAAATTATAAGGTGAGGTCGTGAAAGAGGTGAACTGTTGTCACAATGTTTGAGAAAACAATCCCACCTTGATCATGAAAGTAAAATCTATTACTTATATTTACTGAAGACCTATATGATCGGTAATAATTTTATGACCTTACCTTAGAATTAACTCTATCATGTGTTGAGTTGTCCCGCATTTGGTGAGTGACACTTCCTGCGCTTAAGCCTTCTAGAGGACGCCCAAGCTTCGTGTTGTTGGCGCTCAAGCGCCCCAAAAGGGGCACTCAGGTGGTGGGCGGTGGTTTGCTACGCTGAAGCCTCCAAAAAGGGCGCCCCAACCTCGAGCTTCCTTCCTTCTGGTGCTTTTTCTGGACCTTTCCGAGCTCTATCTCCTTAGCACTTTATCCCTGCTGCTTTCCATATTAACTCATTTTCTATCAAAACAAAGGGAATTAGTCATAAAATCATCAAATTCACCCTCAACTCTCTTATTCACACAACTTAACAGAAAAATATGATTCCAAGAACGTTTCTAAGCAGAAAACGGTGTATTTAGCATCAAAATTACATCACAGATAACGATATTTTCAACCGTTAACAAGTTTATATAAGTAAGTGCAAACCTCATCTTACAAGTTAATTTTGTAAGTTTGACTTAACAAAATTTGAATTATGTTGTATAGAAATGATTATTGAAAATGCTAAAGACTTGTATCAATATGTAATCACATATATGAGATGATATGTGAATTATTTTTTGAGTTGTGAATTAAGAATTGAAAATTATGTTGTAAAATGGATCATTCAAATATACCAAAGGATGTCGACCTTGGGAATTGGCCGACGTTAAAGTATAATATGACGTCGAATTATCATTAAATCTGACGTCAAATAGCTTAAAGGATTTCAAAAAGAAATCCATTCTTAAAAAACATAGGTTTAGAAATGAAAACAAAACGAAAAGAAATACATTATAACAAAACATAGGCAAAAATGAAAACCAAACTAGTAAAAGAACCATAGGTTATGTAAAATGGAGTAGGATTTTGAAATCCATATCTGTTAACTTTTTGCTCTGGGTTTGTATCATACTTTCAAGCTTCACAAAAGCTGATCATAAAGACAACAAAATGCCTTGCTTTTGTAAACTTGAAGGAGTTGATACAAACCCAAAGACAAAAAGTTATAAAAATGAATTTGAATAAGAAAGCTCTACTTGGAACCAAAAGTTTGGTGAATGGAGGTGTAGGGTTTCAAAAGGATCTGAAACTCTATTTAAAGTGTAAATGTGGGGAAGCATATGAGCGTTTAGTATTCATTTATTTTGGATTGGACGTCAGTTGTTGCCTAAGCGGACGTTATACGTTTGTTCTGGTTAAAGTTTAATGTCGAAGGTGTTAATGGTTGGACGTCATTTAGTTTAAGACGTCGAATGCTACATCTACATGATGTCTACCAGTTGAATTTATTTACAATACTGTCACTGATCATTGTTAACATTGACTATTTTGTGATTGGACGTTGAATGTGTTACATTATACACTATTTTTGTATTAGTGATAGTACATAGATTCAAACCTGGTTTTTATTTTCCAATTTCTTTCTTTTTCTTTGCTTTTCTCTTTAATAGATTATATTTGAATGTTTATGATAGATGTAATTATTTGTATATTAATTGAATTATTTTTGAAATCTCACATTAATTAGTTATAAGGTTAATTTAGAATATATAAGTGAATGCAAACATCATCTTATTACAAGCCAAATTTGTAAGGTTGAGTTAGACTTAAAGTTTATTTCTTAACAAAATGTAAATTATGTTGTATGAAAATTACTATTGAAAATGATGAAGACTTGTATGAATATGTTGTCACATATCTTGGATGATATTTATGTGAATTATTATTTGATTTCTGTATTAAGGATTGAAAATTATGTTGTAACAAATCTCCTTGTTTCACTGATGATCTAAGTCACATAGACTAAGATATCATCATGTGGTGAGAAACTGAGGAAAGTTTTTCAACATTGTGACATGGATAAGTGTCTTTGCTTCTCGGGGATTTAGTCTCAATCGATATCATAATATTGCTCAAAACTAAATCGCTTAATGTGAGTTCTTTTTCATAGGGACAACAAAAAATCATTTTTCAATCTAACTGGGGTGTTTTCACGTCTCAATGTCGATGGATAAAATTAATTTAGTGTATAGATTATTGATTTCGTGTACCAATTTCACCCACACACTTAATTATTATAATCTCTTTATTACTCGAATTTCAATGATAATCTCGTGCATCACTAGTCTATATTTTTGTTTTATTTGGTTTATTTATAAAGATGAAAATGGAAATGCAACAACAATCAATGAGGTGTAGCGTAAAAGTGATAAAACTCAAAGTGGTATATGTGGTGATCGGAGAAGTTGCAATAAAGTAACAAGAACATTGAAGTAAATTGCATAAAGAAAATTACTAAGGAAAGAAAATTGCAACCATCAACATTGGATTAACCATTTTTCCTAGGAGTAACAAAGTACCTGACTAAATAAAGGCAGGTCGAGAAATGCGTTTGAACATGTCAAAACACAATACTCTCGCCCATCCAGCCCACCAACCTGTCAGACCAGATGCAAGGCAGGACATGCAAACTCGTCGGCTTGTTACACGTTAATTAACTTAGCTCGCAAAATTAGGTTTGTATGTTGTGTTTTTGGCTTTTCTGGGAGTGTAAACGCCATGAGAGTATGAACGTTGCGAGAGTGCAAACACCATCGTGAAACTATGAACACCACAATAGTACAAATGTTGCGAGAGTGTGAACGCCGCGAGAGTGCGAACGTTTTTGAGAATGCAAACATCAATGTAAAACTATGAACACCACGAGAGTACGAACACTATGAGAGTGTGAACTTTGCGAGATTGTGAACCTCGTGAGACTGCGAACGTCACTAAACTTTGAATGTGAATCCCTCTCAACTATCTTTTCATAGTCTGAATCTAATCTCACCCTATCTTTATAGGGTGGAGCAAGGCAAGGTAGAAGAGTGAAGCAAAGGCACCACATGTTTATGTTTTCGTTGTCATTGATTTGCCTTAGTTCATTTTCTAGGTTCGTGTTGCAATTGGTTTACAATTGACATTGTCAATTCCTCTATCTACTTGTAATCTGAGAATCAAGGTTAGAAATTAGGGTTTTTTTTTTAATTAGGGTTATTGCAAACATAGAATAGAATACCACATCTTGCTACTACAGTAAAACATGTTGGGTGTTTCTTCCAAAAGAATTTGGGTCAAAGAAGAAATTGGAGAGCTGTTCTTCTAGAAGTAGCAACATAACATTGGTGGGAATCTTCCAAACCATTTTCTAATTGCTAGCATAGCTCGATTCAATTTTGGTAGGCCAAAAATAGTTCGAATTGTCTTATTTTATCACCCCTGATTTTTTTGTTTGCAGTGTTTTAGTATGTATGAATTGTTCCATTTGTCATTCTTGTAAAATCAAAATAAACCTATTTATATTTTCAACCCTCCTTGGACAATTACATATTTGAATTTATATTTGGACAAATTACATATAACTACCCTAAAAACTACCCTTAACGGTTTTTGAATAAAAAGTTGACTCCTAATGGGTTACATGTTTATCTTATGACATCCAACTCATAAAGGATCATTTAGTAAAATTGTCTTTTATTTATTTCGTCTCTAGAATATAATGCTTTTGGTTTACAACTTATGGGTCCTGAAAGCTCAAAATAACTTATGAGGATACAATTGTCCTTCACTCACATCGTCACTATAAATTTTTTTAGGTGCTATAATCCTTCGTTTATCATCTTAATAAGGTTGGACGCTCAATCGATTGAGCGACGTAAGATTTCATTTTCGACCGATTGTATATATAACATTACCTTTTGGTCTCGCAACACTTTAAAAATCTTAAATAATTTTTTTCTACTTTTCAATTGCCTCAACATATAGTTTAAGAAAGAGTAATAAAAATATATAAGTTTAAAAAGGTGTAGTAATAAAAAAAAAATGTAAGTGGAGGAATAACATAAGATAGAAGTGTAGGGTTATCATTTGTCTTTATAAAAGAATAGATAATTAAAATAAAGCACATCAATTCCATTTATACCATGTGAGAATGCCAGATTCGTACCTACATGGTCCATCTTTCATAATATACCAATGGCAGTTTAAACATATACCTGAATCTCTACTTTGGTCAAATGCATCAAAATGCAATAAAGGACCATTTTTCCATTGAACCGAACAAAAGAACAGTGTTCCCCCAAAAAAGTTAGTTCGAAAACTAAATTTGTAGCTTTTGTCAATAGGGAGAATGTGGAACCCAAGATCATCATCTTTTGATTTGCAGTGAACATTTATAGTTTCATATCCCTCTAAACTATTCGTAATTTCCACACTAGCTGGGTCTGCCGATGCACATGCCAATGCCAGCATGCACAACAACACAACGATTTTCACTAATGTATACATTGCAAATTCTCATTTTTTTTCTCTTCAATCTGATATATATATATATATATATATATATAAATAATGGCATGATGTTAAAGGACAAAAATGTCTTTTTATTTTTTATTTGACCTGATGGAAAACATTTATCTCAAAATTTTAATTATTGGAAACATGTATCCCAAAATTCTCTCAGCATTAATTATTCATATTCTATGTGCTAAAATAATTAATTCAATTCATATAATTAACATACATGAGGTCAATTCAAATAGCTAATTAATTAATTAATTATATTTTATTAACTCTTATTTCCACTTCTACATTATTACTGATTTTAACATACATGATTGTTAATTTCATATGTAGAAGACAAAGAACATTCCGATGGAGGAAATCTTTGTAAACATATGGCAAAACTATCAATGTTGCACAACAATTAACTGAGCAATAAAATATAAATAACTAATGGTAAGAGAATATTATAAAACATATTTGGAAAAAAAATGCTTTTTTATATTTAGAATTATTTTTATCAATAAATTGTAAATTAATTAATTAACCCAAAAATAAATTAGTAAAAAATATCATCATTAATTTTGAAAAAAATCTTATACTATGTTTCCTTACAATTAAAATGTTTTTATCAATAAACTTAAATGAATTAATTAATTAATTAACACATAAATAAAAAAAGTAATAAAATAATACTAATTAATGGTTTGAAAATATTATACTATAAAAGAAATTTTGTTTGTAATAAATGCTTTTCTATAATTAAAATTTATTTTATCAATAAAATTTAAATGAATTAATTAACACAAAAATTATATAATATCAATAATTAATGATGAAAAATTAGAATAAAATAAAATAAATTTATAATAAATATTTTCTTATAATTAAAATTACATTTATAAATAAAATTTAGGAATTAATTAAATAAAATAAAAATTAAAAATAATGAAATATCAATAATTAAAAAGTAAAAATACTTACATAGCTTACCATTTTATATTACGAAAGGATTTTATGGATTGATTTGAAAATTTTAATTATTGACAATTTTATTAATAAAATAATTCACTAATAATGCATATTTTATTTATTGATAAAATAAATTTACGAATAGATAAAATATATATTATGACAAATTTCGTACGAATAGATAAAATATATATTATGACAAATTTAGTGAAAAATTTCGTACGAATAAATAAAATATATATCATGACAAATTTAGTGACAAATTTTGTAGATAAAATTCATTAATTAATCAAATTTAGCAACAAATTTACTTTAGTTGACAAAACATTATTCTTAATTTCATTTTTTTACAGTAAATGTTAAATAAATCTCAAAACATGTGATGCTGCGTCTATTATATTCTTTTCTTTTCTTAGGTACTTTCTTTTTTCTTCTTTATTTTCCTCATTTCATTTTTCTCTCTTCTTTATATTTGTGTTTTCATTTTTTATCTCTTTTAGAATTTGATCATGTTATACAAAGACAATCTGTTTGTATGTTATCTGATTTTCAAAAAAAATAAATTTTGATTTGGGCTAAAGATTCTATATTTTATTTTTTTTATGATTTTGTTATTATGTATTAAAAAAATATTTTTTACTAGCCATTATTTTGTATATGTTAAATATATGGTTAGAAATATTTGTATTATCATTAATTTATATTAATCGCTTCAATTGTTTTATATTATTTTAATTTTAATTATTAGTTGTATTGTCTTTGTTCGTCTTCATTCTCATTATATTTGTTCATATTACCTTTATGGTTCTCTTCATCATTATTCTTATATTACATTAGGTCATCAATTCCATCCCACACGCTCGTAATTCCAATGTCAACAACCACCACCACCGGTCCTTTGATGCCCTGTTATGGTCTTCCCTCCACTTCAAGGTCAAGCTCATGTGCAACAACGATTGTTGAATCCAACCCACGACAACCACCGCATTGTCACTGGCGACACCACGAGAAAGAGCTAGATAATATGCTACACAATTTTTCTATAATTTGGCTATTATCTATGATTATATTTGTATCGTAAGACGGTTTGATCAGCCGCAAATCAAACCGTCAATCTTGGATATTTACAAGTAACTTTCGAGACCGGACGATCAAGAAAACCGAACCGTCAATCTTGGATATTTACAAGTAAGTCTTGAGATCGGACGATCAAAAAAGTGAATCGATCAATCATATGAACCATGACAATTAACTTTCATGATAATCAACTTAAAAGTTAACATTGACCCTACATCCACTAGTACAAAATGAGTTTTTTAAGTCTAGTACAAAATGAGTTTTTTAAGCCTGTTATTTTGGGCTTTTTAAGTCTGTTTTACAACAGACTTAGATTCGACATACGTAAATTTTAAGTCTGTTGTTGACTAATTAAATCTGTTGTTGACTAACTATTGTATATTTATAAATAAAAATAAGCAAATTAAATTTGTTACTTTTTAAATTTTATTTGTTTAATCTAAAATCTAAAGTACAACCAAATTTTCATAATAAAATATATATTACAAATTGTGCAATTCAAGTACATAATATAAAGTTTCAAAATCAAAATAAAGAATAAGATGTTTAACTTAAAATTTATAGTCTAAACAAAGTTTAACTTAATCTTTTAAGTCTAAACATAACCTAAACAAAACTTAAACAACACCTAATCTTCACATTGGAGAAAATAACTTGTCCATTGCTAATATACTTCAGGAAGTGTTTACAACTAATCTGCCGATTGGCCGGTAAAACAAAAAGGAAAATTAAATATAATTAATAATAAAATAATAAATAATAAAATAAAGTGAAGAAATGTATAATAAAACCTTAAAAGTGAATTTTTCAGTGTCATTTTTAAAAGCATTCTATCAAATTAATCACGATAAAAACCATGCAACTGAACTAAAATTATATCTAAATCATACACACTAATTTTCACAAAAAAAAAAAAAAAAAAATCAGTAGCCCCTTTTTAATCATAAAAAAAATATCCAAATGCATTAGGATCTAATTCACCACCCAAAACTTTCAAACTTATTACCAACTTCACAAGAACTATATAATACTATAAAACTACTTTCACATAGTCAATTAACAAAATTCTGCACTTCACCGTGATTAACAAAATTCTGCACTTCACGTGATATATATAATATTAGAACACTACTTTCACACACACACACACACACACACACACATATGGGTTTGCTAACGCGCGTTCGCCTGTTTTATATTGGTTTCCTAACACCCCCTCCCCCGAAAACAGAAATTGCTATTACATCCTTAGAAACCAGAAAGGGAATGACAATCAAAAGAAAACGGTGAATACCATAGAGAAAGAAAAACAAAATCATAAACTGTGGTAGCAACAAAAACCCTTAAGCTGCATAATTAACTCACATGAGCAGAAAAACACCAACGTTTGTCAAAAAAGTGCAAACTTTAGCACATCCGTGTGCACCCATAAGCTGCCCCAACTTACCGAGAATGAGAACACAGCCCACCAAACGAGAGCGAGAGAAACCGCGCGCGGGAGAGGAGTTGTTGACGCGTTGTGGTGAGCTGTCGGTGGTGAGTCACCAGAGGTCTTTGTTGCGGCAAGAGATGGGGAGATGTTGATGCGTAGGATGAGAGATTGGAACAAATCTGTTGAAGGGGAGGGAGAGAAATTGCTAAGTGGAGGGATGATACTGTGTAGCATAAATTAAAAGATAAATCTAAGTCTAAAATTACCATACTTAACCATTTAATTAAGTCGGTTGAAAATTCAACAGATGTAAAATATATTTGAAATATAAATTTACATCTGTTATTGACTTAAAAGAGTTAAATTTAAGTTTGTTATTTGATTAACAGGTATCTTTTATTTATAAAAGTGCTACTGCACATCTTTTAAGTTTGTTTTTTTTAAATAGATTTAAATTGACAGACTTAAAAGGTCTATATTGTATTAGTGATCTTGAAGCATTTTGGCGCCTACGAGAGGATGAGTATTTCACAACCAATAAGCCCTATAGTGACTTTAAGGAACATGACATTCAACATCCTGATAGAAGAATCGAAGAATCAATCCAGTTAGTTGGAGATGATAAAGAACATGCAATGGAAGATGAAGGAAATGCAACGAAGATATGAAAAGGAGCTAATGGCACTCACAGTTGAGAATGCGACCATACACCGACAAAGCACTTGACAATCAGTGCCTCGACCATTAACTAAACCACAAGAACATCAACCCACTCCAACCAAGCCTAAAGAAGACTCGTGCAGAACTGCCCATGGGGGCAAAACGAGAGCTAGTAGAGAAAACTCGTCCATGCAAACGGTCAACACAACCAATCTACATCCTTTCACACTAGCCATCATGGAGACTCTCAAGCTCTCAGTCTCCCCAACCATCGAGAAGTACGATGGATCAATTGATTCAAACAAGCATTTAAGGATGTTCGTGAATCAAATGGATTTTTACACTATAAGCGTCTTGATGTGGTCTAGAGCTTTTTCTGTCTCCCTCAAAAGAGAAGCTTTGGCGTGGTTCAACTCACTGCCACCCAATTATATAGATAGCTTTTTGGCGATTTGCTCATTGTTCGGCACTCATTTCACCGCAAATCGATCACATCACCTTAAAACTCTTTGCCCTGGTGAATCTTAGGCAGAAGAAAGAAGAATCCTTTTGTGCCCTCATGGATCGTTTCAAGAATACCGCACGACAAACAAAAAATCTCAACCACAAGATAGCCCTACACCACATGATAATGGCTCTAAGGCCTAGGCCATTTGCCGACAACCGATGTATGAGGTTATCTAAAACCATGAATGATGCACAACTTAGAGTGGAGTGGTACATGATGCAAGCGAGGAGGAAAGTGGAAGTCGTGCGAGAAAATAAAAGGGTAATCGCATGAAGATACTACACAAAGGTTTAGCCAAGAAGCTTTAACAATGGGGACCTAGTGTGGATGAAGACTTATGAAGTGCATAAGAAGTTGGTACATGGAAAACTTGTATCCAACTGGGAGGGGCCGTTTAGAATTGTAGAAGACCCTAAGAATGAGGCTTACCAACTAGTGCATGGCGGGAAGACCCATCCCTAACACTTGGAACCTTTCCATTTGAAGTTTTACAATAACTAAAAAATTTACAAACCTCATGTAACTTTCATCTTAATGAATACAATAAAGTATTTTCAAGAAAATGAGTGCAAGTGTGGTCCGGTTAGATATTAACAGGTTAGATATTAACAGGTTGGTGAAGGAAAAGTTTACTTATGTTATTGCTTACCAACAACATGTCAAGTTAGTGAAGGACGAGTTCATTCGTGAAACTCTATCGCTTAATCCAATGAATAAAACGAATCGGTCGGTGATGGATGAGTTCATCCATGAACCCCTAATGCACCTCTAATGCACCATTAGGTCAACGAAGGATCAATTCATCTGTTAAACCTTGCCACATCATTAATTTAGTGAAGGATGAGTTCATTCATGAACCCCTGCCGCAACACTAAGTCGATGAAGGATGAGTGCATTTATGAACCTCTGTCACACCATTAAGTTGGTGAAGGATGAGTTCATTAGTGAATTCCTGCCACACTACTAAGTCGATGAAGGATGAGTTCATCCGTGAACCCCTGCCACACCACTAAGTTTGTGAATGATGAAATCATCTGTTAACCCCTATTGCACCACTTAATTGGTGAAGGATGAGCTCACTTGTGAGCCCCTACCGAAGGCATGCCAAGTCAGTGAAGGATGAGTTTATGTAAGTGAACCACTACCTCTTAGTCTAGTGAAGGAAGAACTCACCTAAACGAACTCCTACTGATCGAGTTGTGAGATGACTAAAGTTGTTCAATCGCGACTTAGTGTTATCTGACTCAATATAGTGGGGTGACTTAGAGCAAGCATTGTTAACAAAAAACGAACTTCAATGCTCTCGAAGCTCACTACCTTATTGGTACCTACAACAATCACGCTACCAACCAAATTCTCATCTCACTCGATTGATCCCAAAATGGGTGAAGCGATTGACAGTGACATCGACGATGAAGAAGCATCATTTTCATATCATCGACCATCCCTTCCTAAAGACTCCTTAAATGAAGACAAGTTGACGGTCAATATTATTACCTAAAATATGAGGAATGATCGATCTGCAACAGAAAGTAAAAGAGCAAAGGTGAAAATGGCAAGCGAGGCCCACCCCTATTTATACTAGCGAAGGCCCCACCTGTCAGTCATCCTTAGTCATTAGATTAATCAGATCCAATGGATAAAGGCATCCGACCTTTTGAATTCTGACAGGTTTAAGATTCGAAGCACCACACACCTCTCTCCCAATGGTCATATTTTCAAACATTTCAAAGTGAATATTTCTAATGCATCAAACGGTCTAAATGCACATAAAATAGGAGGCTGAAGAAACCCTAGTTTGCATGGAAGGAAAAAGCCATTTAACAAATTTCAAACCATTCGCCAGTCATTTCAGGCTCGGGCTTGGGGGTCTTATGTACTATATGACTGTCCAGTTAGTGATAACGGTTGATTTCACCGTTATTTGAGAGTAAATTTTAATATCAAATGAACCCTTTTTGACTTAGAAACTTGTTTGTTCTCTTGATTTTGGTTTATTTTAGTAAATAAGAGAGTTGAGATTACGCTTTAAGATTTTATCACTAAATTCCCTTGATTTTGTAGGAAATTGGGATGAATTGGAAGAGGAGTTAAGTTGTCAAGAAGTTGGAACTCATAAAGGACAGAAAAAGCACTGGAAGAGAAGGTTGCAGAAGGTCACATCACGCTTGGGCGCCCTTTTTATGATCCTCAGCGCTGGAAGCTTGCAGTCACGCCTAGGCGCCCTTTTTGGGGCGTTGAGCGCCATCTTCCCTGTAACGTTTCATGCTTGAGCGCCCTCCATTGGACGTTGAGCGCCACTCCTTCGCAAGCACACCTGGGCGTCCTAAGTAAGGGTGCTGAGCACCGCCAACATTGGCCTATGGCCCAATTCAACCCTATTTAAGGATTAGCTAGACCTAGAGAGAATATCTCTTGACATAATTAACACAAATTCAAATTTTCTTCAATTCTCTAGAGGCAGAAGTGGATGCGGAAGCTCTCCTCTTCAATTTTTAGGGTTTTTCTATCTTTTTCATTCCATTGTTCATCTAGTTTCTCCATCACGATGGGGAGCTAAACATTCTTTGTTGTTGGGGGATGATGTAACCTTGTGAACTCTCATGTATTTGAATTTATTCTTATTTATTTATGCTTCTTTCATTAATTGTTAGAGTTATTCTTCTTTACTCAATGCTTGTTATGTTTAACTCATTCATGGCAATGATTATTAGTTTTCGTGATATGGACACATATGGGGAAACCTAGATCTGAAGAATTGCTCTCAAAAGTAGTATTGCCTAGACATAGGGATATGAGTTTTGGTTATCTTAAGCTTCTGTGCGTATGTAATGCAAAATTAATTGCTAGGTGATAACGGTTTAAAATACCGTTATCTGTGATGTAATTTTGATACTAAATGCAACCTTTTTGACTTAGAAACTTGCTTTAACTCATGTTTGTGCTTTAGTTTTGTGAATAAGAGAGTCGAGGTTATACTTGATTTTATCACTAAATTCCCTTGATTTTGTACGCTATTGGAATGATTTGAAGGAAGAGTTAAAGTACCAAATAGTTGGAATGCAGAAAAGTCAACCAGAGTGCATAAATTTCAACCAGAGTGTAGAAAAGTCAACTAGAGTGCAGATATTTACACCAAAGGGCTTTCATTTAACCAAAACCAAACATACTCACAAGCAGGTTTTCATCCCAAGGACTTTTCTTGGCTTGTAACTTGGCTGGGCTAAGAAGAAACATGGTTTTTCAGGAATGCAAAATCCTTGAGTTAAGAGAGATATTTATGAATTTAACAATTACACACAGGTTCTCTTTTCAAGAAGATCTTTTTCTTATTCCCAACCTTTTCCCTTGCAGTGAGCTTTTATTTCTTTTCTTTTGATTTCTCTTTTTCTTTTTCCTTGTGCTTACTGCTTATTTTTCTAGCAACCCCAAACTTGAACATTTATCAATACCTCACAAATATTCTCAACTCAACTGAAGGAAAAGAATTTAAAATAGGGTTTTCAAAACGTGCTTAAGGTTAAAGGTTCAAAGGATGGAACAAACTGTTCTCTTTTTATTTGGAAAAATTCATGAGTAGGCTAAAAAAATTAAGGGATAACAAAAGATGACCTTGATCATATGAAACCTGCAAGAAAGTAGTTCAATTACAGAAAATTTGGGCAAAATCATTCACGCTTTCAAAGTAATAGCAATTATTCACAACAACTCTGAAGCCCAAAACTCACACAAGTAAACTCTCAAGTCCTAGAATTCAGAAAAACATCATGCTCAGTATCTTAATCAAATTTTACCTCAAGCACCTGTTTTACCTGTATATCAGCACACCATGCATCATCTCAACATCAATCAATACACTAGAATATTACAAAGCAATACTCATCACAAAACACATCACAGTTGAATCAAAGCAGTTTAATTCATTCAAGCAAAGTACAATAACAAAACAATTGATTAAAAAGAAAGCAAATAAGAAAACAAAAGATTAAAAAGAAAGGTTTTGAAAGTTGGATTGCTTCTTAGTAAGCGCTTCTTTAACGTCACTAGCTTGACCCAATAAGCTCATGTCACATCTTTAATCTTGGTGTCATCTTTTCCTTCTCCACACCAATTGATCTTCAGCAGCTTCCTGTTCACCGTTTTAGTTCTCCTTTAAATTGGAGATTCAATCTCTATCAGTCCATCAGCTCCGAGTTCTTTCACAACCCAAAGCTTTTTGTTGAATCTCACTAGTATCTTGGTCTCAGCTCTTCATGTTTCTCTAGTGAGTCTAGATGAACACATGTTCCTTTGCTGTCTTTTTCTTCTTCCTTAACTTGTGATAGAAAACATTTTTTACCTTTTTTACCTGGTTTAACAACTTTTGTACTAGTCCCGGGTGCATCCTCACATGCAGCTTTGAGACTAGTCTTCTTTATTCGAACCGGTTGCTCAACATTGAAGACATTGAAAGTCATCTCCTCTTCTTGGTCTTTAAGAGCTATAGTTCCATCATCAACATTGATGATTACCTTGGTCGTCTTCATGAATGACCTTCCAAGAATAATAGGGATTTCCAAATCTTCCCCCATCTCCATAACAACAAAGTCCACCAGGAATTTAAGGTTGTCAGTTTTAACTACCACATCCTTCACCACACCATAAGGCCTTTTGGTGGATCCATCTGCCATGCATAAAGTCATCCTTGTAGGCTTGACTTCAAAACTTCCAATCTTTTCAAGTACAGACAAGGGCATCAAATTGATACTAGACCCTAAATCAATTAGGGCTTTCCCTATTTTGTGCCTCCCAATAGTGCAAGGAATAGTGAAACTTCCTGGATCTTTATCCTTTGGAGGAAGTGCCTTCTGCAAGATCACACTGCAATCACCTTGTATCTCAATAGAGTCCTCCTCTAAATATTTCTTTCTTTTGAGGAGTTTCTTCAAAAACTTAGCATATTCAGGGATTTGTTGTAATGCTTCAGTCACAGGAAATTTTATTCCCAATTTTTTGAAGATTTCATCAAAACACTCTAATTGCATATTTTTTTCTTTTTTGAACACTCCTCATGGTAAGGAAGAATTTTCTTATTTTTTTTCTCTCAACCTCTTCTTTCTCTTTTCTCTCTTTTTCCACAATCCTCTCTTTTTCTTTTCTCTCAATCTCACTTTCTCTCTCTTCTTTTTGAATTTTTTCTTTTTCTTTTTCCTCAATCTCACTTTTTCTCTCTTCTTTTTCTTCTCTCTCTTTCATCTCAACTTTTTCTTTTCTCTCTTTTTCTCTCTTTTTTTTTTCTCTCATCATTCATGCTTAAAATAGCTTTGCAGTCTTTCTTGGGGTTAACTTCAGTATTAGCCCCAAAACTTCTGATAGGCATCTCCTCCAACTTCTTGGCCATTTGACCAACCTGCATCTCCAGGTTCCTTATAGCAGCTTCATTGCTTTTTTGAGTTGAAAGACTTGCATGCATGAATTATTGGAGGGTTTCTTCAAGCTTTGTGGTTCTGTCAGAAGGAGAGGTTTATTGTTGCTATTGTTGTTGTTGTGGTGACCAATTGAATTGTCCACCAGTTTGCCCAAACTGACTTTGTCCCATGCTAGGATGAGATTTCCACCCTTAATTATAATTGTTGGGATGAAATTGGTTACCCATGTAATTAACTTCTTCATTTAGATTCTCGGGCACAACAAATTGACCATTAATATGATCACCACCACATAGTTCACAGAGTTGCTGATGAACTTGTAAAACATTATGGCATTCCTTTTGTGGCTGAGAAAGCTTCTTTGTTCAGACTTCAAGTTGTTGAGTGATGATCTTATTTTGAGCAAGCAAGGCATCATAAGACTGTAGTTGTAAAACTCCCTTAGGTTGTGATGAAGTTCTTCTTTCATTGTGCATCTCATTATCATTAGTAGCCATGTTGTCAATTTATTCATAAGCTTCCTCTAGAGTCTTGCATTTGATATTGCCTCCAATTGAGGCATCCAACATCAATTTGGTTTGTGAACAAAGACCTCCAAGGAAAAGAATGACTACTATTACTTCATCAAAACCATGAGTAGGTGTCTTTCTTAGCAAGCTTTTGTATCTATCCCATGCTTGCCCTAATGATTCTTCCATGCCTTGATTGAAAGAGGATATTTCTTGCTTCCCTTTGTTGGTCTTTGACCGTGGGAAGTATTTATTCAAGAACTTAGCTACCACAACTTCCCACTAAGTAAAGTTGTTTTCAGGAAAAGGGTTTAGCCACAATTTAGCGTTGCCTCCCTGTGAGAAAGGAAACAAGCCTAATCTAATAGCATCATCTTGCACTCTATTCAGCTTCACAGTGTTGCAGATCGCATTAAAGGTGGTAAGATGCTCATATGGACTTTCATGTGACAGTCCATTGAACTGGTTGCTCTTCACAAGATGGATCAACATAGGCTTCATCTCCATATTCGCGGCATTGACCCTTGGCTTTGCAATGCTGTTAAAATACTGAGCGCCAACTACAGTTGCATAATTTGCCAAAGTACGTTTGTCTGGCTGTCCATTATTGTTGTCCATGATTTTCTGATCTGGTTGTGAGAGGATCTCTCTGGAACAAGGTTCTTAGATAACATGCTCCTCCTGCTAGTCTCAAGTCCTTCAAGAAGAGGTTCAGAACTTTTGCTGCTTTGAGTCCTTACTGTATCCTGCATAAACTAAAAACAAAACCCTAGAAAAAATTGTTAGCACAAAAATAAAAATAAAAATAAAAGATATGAAAATAAAATAGAATAGAATAAAATCAAATCAAATAAAATCAAATCAAATGAAATAAAGTAAAATAGAATAAAGCCAAAATTAATTAAGAATCACAAATATAGAATAGTTTAAACCGTGAGTCCCCGGCAACGACACCAAAAACTTGTTGATGGATTGACAAGTGTACCGAATCGCACATGTAATATAAAATGGTAAGACCAAGTATCGTATCCCTGAAGACTCTCGGTACTAGACAGTTGTGTGATAACTCAATTAATTAAGACTTTTAGAAAACAAGATCATTGATTTGGGATGCGAAAACAGAAAATTAAATATGAATGCAATTGATCAATAACAGAGAAAACAACGATGAACGAAGGTTGTTTATAAAATGAGATGATTATGTTGTTAGGGTTTGATTTCACCAAGTTTACTCTCATGTATATAAGAATTCTTCTTTTTTACATTAATGTTAACGTCACTCACTAAATTACTTAGAACCCGATCCCTCAGCGCAATAAGCCTGCCTTAATTCCTAGTTCGTGCAATTCCTAGCGTTCCTAGAAAATTAAGTCTGAAGATCAAGAGCTTAAAACGACCAAGTACTAATACCCTCATCCTTGAGAAATATTACCCTTGAAAGAATTCATCAAGAACCTGAATTGTAAGGAACCTCCCGATACTCATGCAATTCATAAATCATGCTACTAAATGAGTTAAAATAGAGCAAGCATTGGAATAGATGAATTCCCTAACAATTAATGAAAAAACATATAAATTAAGCATCAAGTCAAATACATGAGAGTTTACAAGGTTACATCATTCCCTAACAACAAATAGAGTTTAGTTCCCCATAGACATGGAGAAACTAGATGAATAATGGAAAAGCATGAGATAGAAGAACCCTAAAAGTAGAGGATGAACGCTCCCGCATCCAAATCCGCCTTCAGAGAATGGAAGAGTGTGTTGTTGTGCTGCTCCAGCCAGAGATACAAAACCTAGAGCGCTTGGGTCTTTTAAATAGAGTCGAAAAAGAGTAGAAACAGGGCCCGGTCCAAAAGAGTCGAAACAGAGTAAAAACTGGGCCGGATCTGCGACGCACGACGCTCAGGCGCCCCCATTTAAGGCATCCGGGCGGTGGACCGTCCTCATGTAGGGCTTGAGCCTTCAATTGGACGCCCAGGCTTCGGGGTCCGCCGCTCAGGCGGCCTAGGAGGGCGCCCGGGCGATGGACGTCAATTTTTTGCGCTTAAGCCTCCATGCAGGGCGCCCAAGCTTCGTGTGATTCCCCCTTCTGGTGCTTTTGCAAGCCTTTCTTAGCTCTATCTCCTTAGCACTTCATCCTTGCTTCCTGTATTAACTCATTTTCTATCAAAATAAAGGGGATTAGTCATAAAATCATCAAATGCAACCTCAACTCTCTTATTCACACAACTTAATTAAAAAGCATGAGTCCAAGCAAGTTTTTAAGTGGAAAAGGGTGTATTTAGTATCAAAATTACATTACAAATAACGGTATTTTCAACCGTTAACACAACCCTGATCGTGTGCGACAGGAAGAAGAGTGAGGAGCTCTTGGACTTTGAGAGTTGTTTCTCAAAGGGATTATGCAGCAAGAACGTGTGGTTATGTGCGTGCAGGTGTTTTCTTTTCTATATTTGGTTGTGAGTGGGAAAGGTGTTTACATTTGTGAGAGTGTGTTCACTGTAAAACCTTTGGTGTAAATCTCAAATCATTATAGTGAAATATCCTTCAATCTAACGTTGATTGGAAGGGTGACTGGATGTAGTCATTGAGGCTGAACCAGGATAAAAACCTTGTGCTTGTTCTTCTTTCCCTATCCCTTTTACTTTAAACTGCATACGCGTTTACTTACAGTGCAAGAAAGTTTTAAAGATAATTTCAATTTTGCAAAAAGATTTGAAAAACGTTCATTTTTATAAATCACTAATTCACCCCCCTCTTGGTGTTGAGAAACAAAGCTCTCTATTTCTAACATTGTTTTTTCTATATTTGGTTGAGTGGGAGGGGTGTTTACATTTGTGCGAGTGTGTTCACTGTAAAACCTTTGGTGTAAATCTGAAATCATTATAGTGAAATATCCTTCAATCTAAGGTTGATTGGAAGGGTGACTGGATGTAGGCATTGAGGCCGAACCAGAATAAAACCCTTGTGTTTGTTATTCTTTCCCTATCTCTTTTACTTTAAATTACATATGCGTTTACTTACATTGCAAGAAAGTTTTGAAGATCATTCTAAATTTTCAAAAAGATTTGGAAAGTGTTAGTTTTTATAAATCACCACTTCAGCCCCCCTCTTGGTGTTGAGAAACAAGGCTCTTTATTTCCAACACTATGTTCACCAACAACGTGCTTAACCTCATTAGTCGTCTCGTTGACAATTTTCAGATTTGGGGGTATAACACGAGCAGGCCTTGGTTTCTCTCCCATCGCTTGGTCCGTGGGACGTCATGTGTTCAGCCTTGTCAGGCTCCAATGCCTTGGATCTTGTTCAAGCCTTAGTTGGGCATCTCAATCCTTATTTGCGTATCCCGAGTTGGGTCTCTTTATATTGTCATGATTAACGCCTTCATTTCTTCATTTTCTTCGGTAGGTCACAAGATATTAAACACTAATATCTCGGGCATGGCACATCCTAATATGAATTTCATTGGTTGTCTCCAAACATTCAACCGAAGACCGAACCGTCTCGCTTGTTTAGCCATTTAGGCTTATAAACTAAACTATTTTTATATTAATTTGATTCGCTACATTTTTCTGACCATTCAAATTCGAATTGTTATTTTCTTTTCAGTGCAGATGATATGACCCTATGTACAAACTACTCTGCCAACTAGAGCTTATTTGGTGAGGAATGTTCTCTGTGAACTCTCATTCGAGTCTCTTCAACCTAGGGAACGTTCTAAGTGAACTTCTAGAGTCTGTTGATCAGTGAGGAACGTTCTCTGTGAACTCTCACTCGAGTCTCTTCGACCTAGGGAACGTTCTAAGTGAACTCCTAGAGTCCATCACTCGGTGAGGAACGTTCTTCGTGAACTTTCACACAAGTCTCTTCGACCTAGGGAACGTTCTAAGTGAACTCCTAGAGTCTGCCACTTGGTGAGGAACGTTCTTCGTGAACTCTCACACAAGTCTCTTCGACCTAGGGAACGTTCTAAGTGAACTCTTAGAGTCTGCCGCTCGGTCCAAAGAGGAGCAAGGACTTAAAGCACATTGAAAACAAGCTCCCCAATACAACGTGAACGGCCTCTCTCAAGCTCATAATAATCCCTGCACACCCCTTCCAAAAAAAGAGCTTGCTTGGGCTTGAAGGGCTTTTGTACTGTATGGATACCTGTCAGGCCAATGAACTAGGTAGACAAACAATTAACAATTCTTAACCAATCGATTAAGATAGCCGTTGAGGTAGTTACAAGGATAATAATAATAACAACCACTAATTGGAAGTTAATAAAATAATGAAAGTCGTTTAATAGTAATAGGTCAGACCTAAGGATAAACCCATTTTAATATATATAAATATACCTTTGACAGGAAGGTCATGTAACTAATTATGAGTACTCACTTTTTATTAAATATTATCACGCAAAGTCACTAACTTGAGTGTCGGAGTGTCTTTGACAAATACTCTCCCACACGGCTTGGACAAGGAAGAGAGAGAGCGAACAACGCAATTTGGATAATAGAAGATCATTAGGAAGTTCATCCAGTCTTCAAAACAACTTGGTTTTTGAGTAAGAGATCTCAACTTCTTACTTGAAACAATTTGTGTTTTCATTTTTTTTTTCTATTTGAGAATGACGTTAAGCAAATAGAAATTGTTTTTATTTTATCAAATCTTTACAGTAAGTTTTTATTTAGTCTAAAATTTTTTGTTTTTTTATTTTATTTTGTCACCAATTTTAATAGGCTTATTTGAAAAAAAAATAATTATTTCAACTTATTTTTATCATATACCAAAATGTTATTATATTTAGATATTTTATTCTAAATTTCTAGATTTTGAGTTAGTTTGTACATACATTAGGATTTAATTAGAATAACATATTACATGAAAAGACAATTATTTATGATTTCAGATAACTTGGATGTGAAAATTATTTGATCACTAAATTTTTATTTTTTGGTCTAAGAATTGTGGTTTTATTTAAAGCTGTCAAAACGGGTAACTCGGCTCAACCCGACCCGACCCACCACGGATTGGTCACTTAGTGAGCTAATCAAACCCGGCTCACTTATCAGCGAGTTGAAAAAATTCGAACCCGGCTCAATCCACCACGGGTTGGTGGTTTAAACGGGTTGGCTCACTAGCTCATTTAATTATAAGTTTTCTTAAAATAAAAAAATTACGATTTTTTTAATTCAAATATAAAAAATTTCACACTAAAATGACGTTAAACTTCAAAGACAATTCAAAATAAATAAATAAAAGTATCATACAATCCAAGCGTAATCCAAAAACATGTACAAAAAGTAAAGTAATAAGTTTTTAATATTGATAATTTTTGTCCATTTATAATATTAGAGTCTTGAATAGATAAATTTATAATATTTTTCTCTTTTCAAACATCTTCTTTATTACCATCTACAATATAATAAAAAAAATGATAGCTAATAATATTAAAATATAAAATAATAAATAATTAAATTAAATTAGGTGGATTGGTGAGCCAACCCGGTCCACCACGAGTTCAACCCAGTGAGTCGGGTTGAAAACTAACTCGCATAAAAAAATTACATTTTTTTCAAACCCAACCCGGCTCAAACCCGTGGTGGACCGGACTGGCTCGCGGGTTACAACTCACGTTGACAACACTAGTTTTATGATGACATTTTATGATTTTGATGTGATTATAAATACTTTAAGTTTGAATGACCACGGTACAATTGTAATCTATTAAAGATGAGGTTCGAATTGATCACTTTAAATATTTAAGAAGTCGAATTATTAAAGTGCATTTAAAAATATTTTTGAAATTTATTAATTTATTTTTCAGACTAATTTTTCTGATATTTTCTCTCAAAGTAAAATATTTGCCTTAAATGAAAATAGTACATAGATTCAAACCTTGTTTTTATTTTCCAATTTCTTTCTTTTTTCTTTGCTTGTCTCTTTAATAGGTTATATTTGAATGTTTATTATAGATGTAATTATTTGTATATTAATTAAATTATTTTGGAAGTCTCACATTAATTAAATATAAGGTTAATTCAGAATATATATGTGAATGCAAACATCATCGTCTTATTACAAGTCAAATTTGTAAGATTGAGTTAGACTTAAAAGTCTATTTCTTAATTAACAACATGTAAATTATGTTGTATGAAAATTACTATTGAAAATGATGAAGACTTGTATGAATATGTTGTCACATATTTGGGATGATATTTATGTGAATTATTGTTTGATTTCTATATTAAGGATTGAAAATTATGTTGTAACAAATCTCCTTGCTTCACTAATGATCTAAGTCACATAGACTAAGATATCGTGTGGTGAGAAACTGAGGAAAGTTCTTCAACATCGTGACATGAATCAGTCTCCTTGCTTCTTGAGGATTTAGTCTCAACCGATATCATAATATTACTCAAAACTAAATCGACTTGATGTGAGTTCATTTTCATAAAGACAACAAAAAATAATTTTTCAATCTAATTGGGGTTTTTTCCACGTCTCAATGTCGATGGATAAATTTAATTTAATGTATAGAATATTGATTTCGTGTACCAATTTCACCCACAGATTGAATGATTGTAATCTCTTTATTAGTTGAATTTCAATGATAATCTTGTGCATCACTAGCCTATATTTTTGTTTCATTTGGTTTTTTATAAAGATGAAAATGGAAGTGCAACAACAATCGATGAGGTGTAACGTAAAAGTGATAAAACTCAAAGTGGTATATGTGGTGATTGGGGAAGTTGCAATAAATTAACAAGAACATTGAAGTAAATTGCATAAAGAAAATTACCAAGAATAGCAAATTTCAACTATCAACATTGGATTAACCATTTTTCCTAGGAGTGACAAAATGGGTTAGATCCGATGGCCCAACCCGTCTACCCGACTGAATAAAGGCAAGTCGAGAGATGCTTTTGAACTTACCAACCCATAATAGGCTCGCTGGTCTAGCTCACTAACTCGCCAGACCAGATGAGAGGCAGGACATGCAAATTCGTCGGCCCGTTACATGTTAATTAACTTAGCTCACAAAATTAGGTTTGTGTGTTGTGTTTTTGGCTTTTCTGAGAGTGTGAACGCCACAAGAGTGTGAACGTTGTGAGAGTGCAAACATTATAAGACCCGTGTAAATAAGATGATGTTTTAATTTAATTATTTTATTTTAGGATATTAAATAATAAATTATTTTGTGAAGGTGTTGAGAAATATTTAAAGATGTGAATAAAATTAAATTAGTATTTATTTCTATATTAATTTTCGAAAAGCTTTGGAGGTGATTTACGTAAGTGTGGAGAAGGAAAAAAAATGAGAAGTGGAGTGAGATTGTGTGCATGGGTTGACGTGAATGAGGAGGAGAATGAGAGTTATAGTGGTGTTGAAAAGTCAAAATGAAAAAGTGGATGAAAGAGTGGAGAGAGTGTTACGTAAATAGTAGAGGGAGTGAATAAAAAGGAAAAAAAATGAAAGAATGCATGGGAATGAGTGGTGTGGGACCGTGAGCTTGGGGCTATGAGAGAGAAGAAAATAAAATGAAATTGTGTGAGAGAAGACATGGTGTTGCGTGAGTGTGGTGGAGGAAGTGAAGAGAGAAGAATAAAAAATAAATAAAATGGGGTGTAATGGTGTGGGGCCGTGAACTTCATTGGTGGGGTGTATTGTAAAGTAATGACTATTATTTTAGTCTGTGTTATGAGTTGAGAATTGAAATATAATGTGATGTAACGACTCATATAGTCTGTGTTTTGGGGATATGATTACTGAATTGTATGTTATGTTATATTCTTAGTTACTAACTCTTTTTTGTTTGTGGTTGTGGTTCCACCTGCAATGATCGTACTTGTACGAGAGTATATGACAATGCAGATAAGACAGGACTAGAGTAGTCAAAGAGAGATATAGGAATTTGCTGCTCGGAATTTATTATGTTTTAAAGTTATATTATATTTTTGAATAATGTATTTCAAGAATTGTAATGGTTTACTTTTTATTATAATACGTTTAGAAATTTCAGGTTCTCGTTTTCGTGACGTTATCTAAACGAAAAAAAATTGGCAATTTGGATTTTATAAATTAAAACATGGCACTCTATTAAGGGTGTTATAAACACCATTGTGAGACTATGAACACCACAAGACTACAAATGTTACGAGAGTGTGAACTTCGCGAGACTGTGAACATTATGAGAGTGTGAACTTTTGTGAGAGTGCAAACAACAATGTAAAACTATGAACGCCATATGTTTATGTTTTTGTTGTCATTGATTTGCCTTTGTTCATTTTCTAGGTTCATGCCATGACGTTTGACATTGTCAATTCCTCTATCTACTTGTAATTTGAGAATCAAGGTTAGAAATTAGGGTTTTTTGAATTGGGGTTATTGCAAAGAATAGAATACCACGTCTTTCTACTACAATAAAACATGTTGGGTATTTCTTCCAAAAGAATTTGGGTCAAAGAAGAAATTGGAGATCTTTTCTTCTATAAGGAGCAACATAACATCCATGGTGGGAATCTTCCAACCCATTTTCTAATTGCTAGCCCAACCCGTTTCAATTTTGATAGGCCAAAAATAGACTGGGTAATTGTCCTATTTTATCACCTCTAATTTTTTTTGTTTGATGTGTTTCAGAATGTGTGTATTGTTCCACAATTTGTCACTCTTGTAAAATCAAAATAAATCTATTTATATTTTCAACCCTCCTTAGACAATTACATATTTTTAAATTTCGAAAAATATATAAGTTTAAGAAAGCTGTAGTAATAACAAAAATGTAAGTGGAGGTATAAAATAAGATAGAAGTGTAGGCTTATTATTTGTCTTTATAAAAGCGTAGACAATTAAAATGAAGCACATCAATTCCATTTATAGCACATGAGAATGTCAGATTCGTACCTACATGGTCCATCTTTCATAATATACCAATGGCAGTTTACACATATTTTGTAATCCCTATATTGATCATATGCATCAAAATGCAACAAAGGACCATTTCCCCAATGAACCGAACAAAAGAATAGTGTTCCCCCGAAATAGTTAGCTCCAAAACTAAATTTGTAGCTTTGGCCAATAGGGAGAAGGTGAAATCCAAGATCATCATCTTTTGATTTGCAGTGAACATTTATAGTTTCATGTCCTTCTAAACTATTCGTAATTTCCACACTAACTGGGTCTACTACCCATGCCCATGCCAATGTCAGCATACACAACATCACAACGATTTTCAATAACATAGACATTGTAAATTCTCATGTTCTTTTTCTGATCTTCAATCTGTTATATATATACACAAGCTGCAAAACAATGGCATAATGTTAAAGAATAAAAATGTCTTTCCTTTTTTGTATTTGACCTGAGTTATTAGAAAACATTTATCCCAAAATTTTAATTATAGGAAACATTTATCCCAAAAATTTTAGTTATAGGAAACATTTATCCCAAAATTCTCTCACCATTAATTATTTATATTCTATTACTTGTTGTACTAAATTAATTAACTCAATTCCTATAATTGACATACATGAGTGACGGTCAATTCATAGAACTAATTAATTAATTATATTTTATTAACACTTATTTCCACTTCTAAATTAATGGTTTAAAAATATTATACTATAAAAGAAATTTTTTTTGGAATAAACGTTTTTCTATAATTAAAATTTATTTTATCAATAAAATTTAAATGAATTAATTAATTAATTAACACAAAAGTTATATAATATCAATAGTTAATGATGAAAAAATAGAATAAAATAAAATAAATTTATAATAAATATTTTCTTATAATTAAAATAAATTTTATAAATAAAATTTAGGGAATTAATTAATTAAAATTAAAATTAAAAATAATAAAATATCAATAACTAAAAATTAAAAGTACTTACATCACTTTTAATTATAACCATTTTATATTACGAAAGGATTTTATGAACTGATTTCAAAATTTTAATTATTGACCATTTTATTAATAAAAAATTCTTCAACAATACATATTTTATTTATTGATGAAATAAATTTACAAATAGATAAAATATATATTGTGACAAATTTAGTGAAAAATTTCTTAAGAATAGATAAAATATATATCATGGCACATTTAGTGACAAATTTCGTAGATAAAATTATTAATTAATCAAATTCAGCAACAAATATACTAATAAAAATGTTAATTCCAAATTTTTACAGTAAATGTTAAATAAATCTTAAAACATGTAATTATGGTTACTTACGTTTCCTTAAGTAATTATGGTTACTTATTAGTTTAAGCAATATAAATGGTGCTAATTCAAATGTATTACAAACACGTGAAAATTACTAAAAATAACAATTATAAGGGATTGAATTTAATGATCAAAACTCTAATCACTCAACCATGGAATATATCTCTAACATCTTCACACATTCACATAATAAGTAAAAAAAAAAACTTTAACCCCTTAGAAATAAGTTCTAAATATTCATGCGAAAATACTAGTCTCTTATATATTCAAACACAAGATTTTCATTAAGAAAAGAAGTCAAGAATGTCTAAGAGTCTTTGTCTATGCTAGAACCAAGCGTCTTGGTTGTTTTATCCTAATCTAGGTTCCAAAAGATTTTTCAATGATTAGATACCAACATAATAGCATATATCCCATCATGCAAGTGAAAACAAGAGATGGAACACATGAATATAGAATAAAGATATTCTATTGTAGAGAAAAAGTTACAAAAAGTTTAGGTACATTACATCAAACCTTAATGAAATGGATTTTAGCTACTCCTATACATTCTAGAACACAAGGATGGATTGAAAGATGAAAAGGATGAAGGAAGATGAAACATTGAGCTCTAGAAGTGCCTCAACCCAGTCTTCTTGCCTCTGTCTCATTGCCATGTCCAAAAGCCCCTTCTTTTGCCAACATTCAATGCTTTAACTAGGCGAGAGGTACTTATTTTGACAAATTAGGTAGCTTAGCTCGCTAGGCTACAAGCTCTTCTTGGCAGGGCTAGCGTCGGGCTCTCATTGGACGAGTTGAGACACTACAAGAAAAGCGCTTATTACCGACAGATAATTACCGAAGGTCAAGTGTCCTTCGGTAATTTGCGCTGCTTGTGATTTATCGGTGGATACGAGGCTTCGGTATTGGGCACGATTACTTCACCTAAATTTTGGCTATTCCCTCACTCATTTTCAATTTCAGCAGTTCTCTTTCCCCCTAATTTCTCTCTTCTCTTCCCCCAAAATTGAAATTCGAGGGCATGTGAGGGTACCCTCAAATATCTCCTCCTTCGTTTGATTCCCTTTTCTTTGCGCATCATCGGTCCCTTCCATCTTCTGTTGGCATAACGGTGGTGTGAAGAGCGCGAGCATTTCCGGTGGTGGAGTGGGTTCGTGCAATCGCAGAGGGTGCCTCCCTGTTAAGTTCACAATCATTTGCAGAGGGAAACACCTCCAATGGCGACGACAGCGGAGCCAAAAGCGAAGACCTACTGGTGCCACGAATGCGATATGAGCGTGTCCCTCACACTCCTTCCCTCGCCTCTCCTCTGTCCCCATTGCCACACCTCCTTCCTCGAACTAATGGACTCTTCCTTCTCCCAAAACGATGTCGAATCACCCCTCTTTGACCTCATTTTCCAGGACGCGCTCTTACTCCTCTCCCCGAAGCCCCTCCCCGCCAAACGCCACCCTTTCCCCTCCGTCAACGTCACACCCTCGGTCCTTTTCGCGCTCGACCCCAACGGCTTCATTTTCTTTGCTGTGTGCAAAGACCAAATTTCCCTCTTTGACGCCGAGGCCAAATAGTTGCCCTGCAAACACCTTTACCATGCTGGTTGCATCACGCCGTGACTCGACCTCCACGCGTCGTGCCTGTTGTGCAGACTTTGCCTTGAGGAAGAGGCGGCACAGGAGGAGGAAGACGAAGGTGACGGCGTGGTGGCGGAGATTTGGAGGGAGCCTCGAGGTGCTCAAGCGCCTTTGCTATACAGTGGTGCTCTGTCTTTTCTTTTCTTTGTCTTGCATCTCTTTTTTAGTGCTAAATTAGACCAGAATTCCGCTCTGATCAACTAGCTTCACTGTAATAATTATGAGAATGAAACTCCAATTTTGATTGGAGTTCGAGATGACCATCGGAGAGAGTATAGAATTTTAGTTCGGTTAATGTGTGTGTTATAATTGTTGAAGAGTGTTATTGATGACCAATCCTAATTTTAGTTCGGTTAATCGTGATGGGTCTGTCCAAGGAGAATCTGAAAGGTCTCATACTGGCTTTGGTGTCAAGTGGGTTCATTGGGGCAAGTTTCATCATTAAGAAGCAAGGTCTCAAAAGAGCTGCAGCAGCTTCTGGTGTCAGGGCTGGTCAGGGAATTTCTTATTTTTCTTATTTTTCCTTTAACAATTAGAATTTCTATTTGGAAGCTTGTATTTGGTTATACATGATTTTGTTTTCTTTGCCATTTTGCAGGTTTTGGTGGGTATTATTATCTCTTGGAGCCACTCTGGTGGGTGGGAATGATCACAAGTAAGCTTTCAGTGTTGTTTTAATTTTGTTTTTATGCTTAAAACTTTGTTTTTTAACATGGCAGGACGGGGCTGCTAGATTCTAGATTTTCTTTTACCTTTTGTCTTGTATTAATAATTGGTTTTGATTTTATCAATTAATTGTCTGGAGTTAATTGGATTTTATTTTTAATAAATTTTTTGAATCTGGTAAGTTAGGATCAACTGACTCGTTTTACATTAGGTAGTGGAACCCGGATTTCATGTTTTACATGCTTTATTATTAGCTAGATGCAAATATTTGTTTGTCATGGTCATTTTTTCTTCATCTGATTTCTTGCAGAACCTGTTTCTGTATGGTTTAATGTACAGTGTAGTTTTATCTTCAGTGGCATGCCATTGAAGTTCCAGACACTACACTGTAGTTTGCAATTCTGTTATCTCCTCTTACATCAGAAACAGGAGAAATTGGAGACCATGCAGCTAAAATCTCAACCCCTGGAGCAGCTAAATCAGGCTGCAAAATCAAGAAATGGTTAGAATAAGCAAACTGTTTCTTTGAAAATACAAATTGATATGTATATTACCTTTAGAATGTTTGGAGTGATTGCATTTGGTCCTCTAGATGAGAATGAAGCTATGTAAGGGGCTACTGAGTCTTTACCTTCATTACTCTTAAATATAGTAGCAGTGGGATTACTGTATAGTATGCAGTTAATATAATATAAATTAGTCATATGTATACACGAATGAAAATTGCTCCTGTGATTCTTAAGTGATGGGATGTGTGTAGTAAAAATATACCTTGTTAGATTTATGTAAGAATGTATGAGTGCCCCGTTTCTAAGGCCAAGTTGAACCGTTGGCAATGCATAGATAGAAGTCACATCTTCTGGCACTGCACTTCTCAATAAAACACCAGCTGCTCCAGACACCAATCCCAGAGATGAAGATTCTTTAAGACCATCACACAAAACGATTTTCCCCTTCACCAAATTCTCGTCTAAGGAATGTTGGATGCAAAACCTAAGTAGTCATGGTGTAAGGATAAAGAAATAAGACTCACTAAATGTAATTGTAAAATTGTTACCAGAGAGAAAGATTAGATTTTGGTACCTAGATATGGAACTATTGTATCCACCATTGATGTTTGGTGCATTTCCAGCATAAATTAATGGAAAGCTCTCGTTTTTCATATCAAATGAATTGATTGAAACTCCCTGAATATTTAGTATGATTTATGAGGTTAATTAGTTAAAACAAAGGAAGACTTGCCATTGATCACAATATAAGGCTTCACTAGCAAGGTTAACATTAATTATCACTTTTTTCTTAATGAAGAGTAAATTGAAACAAAAAAGAATATAACCAAAGTGAGTTATGGTAATATAAATATGATGTAAGACCAAAACATTCATACTCTGAATTAGTATAATGTTATTCATAGTAGCTCCTTCATTACGAAGGTCTTCTCCGTGCTTGCAGCTTTTCTGGCATATGGGGGCTTAGTAATAGTATTGGTATTCATTCTGGTCTTCAATTTTGCACCAAAATGTGGGCATACAAATGTGCTAGTTTATACTGGCATTTGTTCATTGATGGGTTCCCTCTCTGTAAGTAAATTAAATGTTTTCTCTCCTGTTAAATCTTATGTTTGATGATTGATCTACACTTCATAGTATATAATCCGAGGAACATGATTTCATGTTCAAAGTAATATGGTCTTTACTATTCACTACTGTGTTCTAGTAATGAATTTCATAAATAGACTTTCAGCTTCCATACGGTTTTTATATATTTTTTACTTGCATAATTATTTCTATAATAATACTTACTGAAAAATGTTTGCTTTTCACTACAATAATACTGAGGCTGATCTACGTTGGATTGCTATAATTTTACAGGTGATGAGTGTTAAGGCCCTCGGGACTTCTTTGAAGTTAACTTTTGAAGGGAAAAATCAGTTGATCTACCCAGAGACATGGTTTTTTATGTTAGTTGTGGCTATATGTGTCATCATGCAAATGAATTATCTTAATAAGGTTTCTTTTGAAGATTGCCAAGAATGTAAATGACGATTCATAAGAGCTTTCTATTTATAGTTAGATTTTATAATTTGTAGCCTTTTTTCTTCTGGAGATATATGTATTGGAATATAAGAATCATACTTTATTCTTTGTTGAATGACAAAAGATTACATTCATTATTACCTTCTTCAAGATATATGTTCCGGAATATGATTTAACTTGAAAGGAAATTATAGAGTTCATCGCATTACCAGCTACATTACAATTTGCTAGAGATTTTAAATGTAGTTCATTGATTCTTTATTCTTTAATCCTGCCTGATTTTTACCGAAGGCTTTTGGCCCTCGGTAATTACCGAAGGCTTTTGGCCCTCGGTAATTACCGAAGGCTTTTGGCCCTCGGTAATTACCGAAGGGCAAAAGCCTTCGGTAAATGTTAGCGACAAGGGATTTACCGAGGGCTCTTTGGCCGTCGATAAGCCGTCTGTAAATACCCTTTTCCGACGGCTTCTGGCTATTTCCGAGGGCTTATGGCCTTCGGTAATGCCCTTCTTTTTTGTAGTGAGAGGACTCGCTAGGCGAGCAACTTTTGGCAAAAATAATTTAACAAGCTTCAATCTTCCACTTTCCTTCAAAATTAACCAAAACTAGATAATTCTCTATCTCTATAACACTAATGTACAAATTTTGCATCTTTTCATTGAATTTTAACACAAAACACATGAATCAAGACAAAGAAGGGGTTTTAATAAGTGTGAATAATAAGTAATTATCACACTTCCTCATTTTTTGTGTGGACATCCAACAAAAAACGAACTGCAATGCTCTCGAAGCTAGTGATCTTATTGTTATCTACAACAGTCATGCTACCGACCAAATCGTCGTCCCGCTCGATTGATCCCAAAATGCGTGAAGCGATTGACAGTGACATCGATGATGAAGAAGCATCTTTTGCATACCCTTGACCACCCCTTCCTAAAGATTCCTTGAATGAAGACAAGTTGACGTTCAACATTATTACCTAAAATATGAGGAACGATCGATCTGCAACAGAAAGTACAATAGCAAAGATGAAAATGGCAAGCGAGGCACACCCCTATTTATAGAAGCAAAGGCCCCACCTGTGAGTCATCCTTAGTCATTAGATCAAGTTAGATCCAATGGATAAAGGCATCTGACCTTTTGAATTTTTACATGTTCGAGATTCGAAGCACCACACACACCTCTCCCAATGGTCATATTTTCAAACACGTCGAAGCGAATATTGTTGATGCGTCAAGCGGTCTAAATGCACATAAAATATATAGGTGGCTAAAGAAACCCTAGTTTGCATGGAAGGCAAAAGCCATTTAACAAATTTCAAACCCATTCGCTAGTCATTTCGAGCTTAGGCTTGGGGTCTTGTGTACTATATGACCGTCCGGTCAGCCACAGATTGGACAATCAAGCTTAGATCTGTGTGAGTCACCCTCGAGACTAGACAATCAAATAAGTGAATTGGTGGTCACTTAAATACAGGTTTGAGGTAATGAGGTAGGTGATCTGTATTTACTGCACTATTAATATTTAAACTGTGTAACGTTAAGCTGACTTTGACATCGAGTGTTTTATGGAAATACCCTCTGAATATTGGAACGAGCGGTTGCAAGAGTACTTGGATTTCAAAAGAGTTTCAAACACTAAGTGATTCAAATGTTAGACCGTTGTACGTCTCAAAATAATATTATTTTATAGGTAGCAACTATTTTTTCCCTCAAATATATAGCCTCTTCAAATACTTGCTGGTTTGGTACATTCTGATTATTTTGATATGAAATGCTCTTATTCGAATAATGCTAAAATATTTTGGATTTTTACATATTCTTCTGCAGAAATATATGGAGGAAATGTTTGGTGCAGAATTAAAACCGTGGCCCAATTCACCATTAACAAAACCTTAAGCACATTCTATACTATTATTTCCTTGTTTTCCGAAGTTTATATATATATATATATATATATATATAAAATATATATATATTTTGCTTACTATAATGGTTTTCTTCAATATGATTTGAAGTCTTATTTTAAATTTGTTCCTTGTTGTGATCAATGTCAACTACAACAAGTTGCCCCTCGTTTTATTTTTATTCATTTTCATTTTTTATTTGCGAAAAGAATTGCTTGCAATTATTTTAAAATAGTGCCCGTGTAGGTTGATTTCTTATAGATAAAGTGAAAAACGAATTTATTTTCACAATTTCATGTCATAAATGCTTAAAAATAATGATAAAAGTTATATTAATTAATTAATTCAGTTGATTAAATTTGTTTATTTTACCATATTTATTTATTTTTTCGTTTTTTTAATAATAATTCCATAGACAAATATGAATTCATTAAAACATGATTTTTTTGTTTTTTTTTTTCTAAATCATGACACATTTATTGTTATGTGCAAAGAAAAGACGAAGGGAACATGATAAAAATTTTGTTAATACATATGGTACATGAAGATGCATGTTGCAAATAATGTTGATAAGAGTTAAAGGACCACACAGCTTTCCCCTTTTCTGCTTTAAAGGTAAGTTCAGTACTTTTTTAATGTTTAGGCATTGTATATGTAACCTCATAACGATAATTTCCTAAACCTAAAATCAAGGCCACCAATCCTTTTCATGGTATACTCCCCTTTTTCTTCGTTTAAACCAATATATTATCTTTCAATAATTACTAATCACTCTTACAAAAAAAACCAACGAACCCACCTTAACGATTCTCATCCTAACTCTCCTATATCACTGTTCTATTTTTCCACCAGAAGCCAAAACCCTTCTGTCCTTTAAAACTCTATTTCAACATTTCACTTTCTATTTTCTCCATTTAATTACGTTGCATGCAGTAAAGCTTTTAATGTGCCACTCTTTATTTCTTCCTTTCCAAACTTCACATAATCATCCTCTCAAAGTAAAACCCAAACGAAGAAACTTCTTCCCCTACACTTGACTATTTACGTATACTACACACACATCTTCACCCACTCTTTATTTTCTTTGCTCAATTTTCCACCGTGGGACCCACACACACCATTTCTTGCATCCAAGAATCTCCACTCCTATCTTTTTCGTTAAACCCTATACGTAAACTTAATTATATAAGGACCTTTTTCTCTCCCTCGTAATTGCATGCTCCACACTATTATACTTCTCTTTCTCTCTTATTTCCGCGGAGCCCCATACTATCACATGCAACCCTTAGCCATCCCAACCCATTAACTTCCTTTCTCCTACTGCATTGTAAAATCCAACCAATAAAAATCACCCTAATTTTTACATGGCTAACCCTGCATGACTCTCTTCCCCTTGCTTTCTCTCAACTTCTACTCATACCCTTCAAAGCTCCAACATTCTATTCATGCATAATAATCACGTAACCCTAAATCCCTTCTTCTTCTTCTTCTTTTTTTCTATTCCCCTCCACTGTTTCCGAAACCCATCAACACCAGAAGCACCTTCACGTAAACTTGCCCAGCTTCCTTTCTAACTCTACTTCTACACATTAACTTTTCTCCTTCTTATCCTCATCTTTCTTTTCTTCCAACTTCAACCACTCCTCTTATAATACAACCCCTTCTTATTTCTCTCTTCTTGTTCTTTCCTCCCTCGCCTCCAGACAAAACTATTTAGCAGACATCACTCCACTTTAATATATTCGCACGCACATTCTAAATTTCCACAACCCATCCGAGGCTCTCTAATTGGGAACACGACGCTCACACTCTCACACACTCTTCATTCCCCTCCCACATACACACACTCTTCATCCCCTCACAACACCCTCATACATATCTTCTCTCGTCCTCACCTTCTCTTCATTCATGTACCCATTCACACACTCATCTACCACATCCGACAAAATCATTTACACTTTCCCATGATTCTCACTCATACATCCTCTTCCAAGAAACCATCTACTCTACTCTATTTGACCTATTCCCATCACGCACATCTAACCGAAACTCTCCATGCATCACACCTATTTATTCTCCTCAAATAACTCAACTCATTTTATTCCTCACCACTCCAATCATCATTCATATCTTTCACTTATCACACCTATTTTATTCTTCCCTCGTACACGTACTGTCCAGGAACAAAGCCCCTGTTAGACACCCTTAATAACCATTTTCCCTAACCGAGATGAACACACCCAGTCTAGGCTCAACGAATTGCACCAAACAAGAGGAATACATCCATTAATGTCATGCAAAGCACAATCTAGTCCTTATAATGAGTTTTCATTTTATAATTTTTGTCTTATCTAATTTTATCCAATTTTCACAAACATAATGACATCAAAGGAATTGGTAATTGGCCTGGAAAAAATCAGAAACACTCCGTTAAACAATTTCTTACAAAAAATGATTTTATAATGAGTTTTCATTTTATAATTTTTGTCGTATATAATTTTATTTAATTTTCACGAGCATAATGACATCCGAAGGAATTGGTAATTGACCTAGAGGGTTTTTTTTAGAGATGATGATTCAACCTATGCAGATGATGAAATTATAAAGGTTAGTAAAGATGGTGAAATTGAAGAGATCTTGAATGAACCTTTGCCTGAAAGTGAATATGCCAATGACTCAACTCTTTATAAAGACATTTCTGATTTTTTCAATTGGGACCACAATAGAAATGAGAGAGAAAAGGTTGGAGTGAGAGAGATAAAAGACAAAGGGTTGAGCGGAATGAGGGAGGTGAACAAGAATGAGGGAGGTGAACAAGGGTTTGGGGTTTCTTTTTTTTAAGTTTTGAAAATTTTAAAATAAATCATTTATTAATAAAAACAAATAAGATATTTTAACTAATTTAAAATAATTCAATTTGATTTAGTTTGTAGTGTAGTTCAATTTATATATAATTATTATAAAATTAAAAGAAAACAATTCCACCTGTATCAAACTGAAAGAAATTATAAGGTGAGGTCGTGAAAGAGGTGAACTGTTGTCACAATGTTTGAGAAAACAATCCCACCTTGATCATGAAAGTAAAATCTATTACTTATATTTACTGAAGACCTATATGATCGGTAATAATTTTATGACCTTACCTTAGAATTAACTCTATCATGTGTTGAGTTGTCCCGCATTTGGTGAGTGACACTTCCTGCGCTTAAGCCTTCTAGAGGACGCCCAAGCTTCGTGTTGTTGGCGCTCAAGCGCCCCAAAAGGGGCACTCAGGTGGTGGGCGGTGGTTTGCTACGCTGAAGCCTCCAAAAAGGGCGCCCCAACCTCGAGCTTCCTTCCTTCTGGTGCTTTTTCTGGACCTTTCCGAGCTCTATCTCCTTAGCACTTTATCCCTGCTGCTTTCCATATTAACTCATTTTCTATCAAAACAAAGGGAATTAGTCATAAAATCATCAAATTCACCCTCAACTCTCTTATTCACACAACTTAACAGAAAAATATGATTCCAAGAACGTTTCTAAGCAGAAAACGGTGTATTTAGCATCAAAATTACATCACAGATAACGATATTTTCAACCGTTAACAAGTTTATATAAGTAAGTGCAAACCTCATCTTACAAGTTAATTTTGTAAGTTTGACTTAACAAAATTTGAATTATGTTGTATAGAAATGATTATTGAAAATGCTAAAGACTTGTATCAATATGTAATCACATATATGAGATGATATGTGAATTATTTTTTGAGTTGTGAATTAAGAATTGAAAATTATGTTGTAAAATGGATCATTCAAATATATCAAAGGATGTCGACCTTGGGAATTGGCCGACGTTAAAGTATAATATGACGTCGAATTATCATTAAATCTGACGTCAAATAGCTTAAAGGATTTCAAAAAGAAATCCATTCTTAAAAAACATAGGTATAGAAATGAAAACAAAACGAAAAGAAATACATTATAACAAAACATAGGCAAAAATGAAAACCAAACTAGTAAAAGAACCATAGGTTATGTAAAATGGAGTAGGATTTTGAAATCCATATCTGTTAACTTTTTGCTCTGGGTTTGTATCATACTTTCAAGCTTCACAAAAACTGATCATAAAGACAACAAAATGCCTTGCTTTTGTAAACTTGAAGGAGTTGATACAAACCCAAAGACAAAAAGTTATAAAAATGAATTTGAATAAGAAAGCTCTACTTGGAACCAAAAGTTTGGTGAATGGAGGTGTAGGGTTTCAAAAGGATCTGAAACTCTATTTAAAGTGTAAATGTGGGGAAGCATATGAGCGTTTAGTATTCATTTATTTTGGATTGGACGTCAGTTGTTGCCTAAGCGGACGTTATACGTTTGCTCTGGTTAAAGTTTAATGTCGAAGGTGTTAATGGTTGGACGTCATTTAGTTTAAGACGTCGAATGCTACATCTACATGATGTCTACCAGTTGAATTTATTTACAATACTGTCACTGATCATTGTTAACATTGACTATTTTGTGATTGGACGTTGAATGTGTTACATTATACACTATTTTTGTATTAGTGATAGTACATAGATTCAAACCTGGTTTTTATTTTCCAATTTCTTTCTTTTTCTTTGCTTTTCTCTTTAATAGATTATATTTGAATGTTTATGATAGATGTAATTATTTGTATATTAATTGAATTATTTTTGAAATCTCACATTAATTAGTTATAAGGTTAATTTAGAATATATAAGTGAATGCAAACATCATCTTATTACAAGCCAAATTTGTAAGGTTGAGTTAGACTTAAAGTTTATTTCTTAACAAAATGTAAATTATGTTGTATGAAAATTACTATTGAAAATGATGAAGACTTGTATGAATATGTTGTCACATATCTTGGATGATATTTATGTGAATTATTATTTGATTTCTGTATTAAGGATTGAAAATTATGTTGTAACAAATCTCCTTGTTTCACTGATGATCTAAGTCACATAGACTAAGATATCATCATGTGGTGAGAAACTGAGGAAAGTTTTTCAACATTGTGACATGGATAAGTGTCTTTGCTTCTCGGGGATTTAGTCTCAATCGATATCATAATATTGCTCAAAACTAAATCGCTTAATGTGAGTTCTTTTTCATAGGGACAACAAAAAATCATTTTTCAATCTAACTGGGGTGTTTTCACGTCTCAATGTCGATGGATAAAATTAATTTAGTGTATAGATTATTGATTTCGTGTACCAATTTCACCCACACACTTAATTATTATAATCTCTTTATTACTCGAATTTCAATGATAATCTCGTGCATCACTAGTCTATATTTTTGTTTTATTTGGTTTATTTATAAAGATGAAAATGGAAATGCAACAACAATCAATGAGGTGTAGCGTAAAAGTGATAAAACTCAAAGTGGTATATGTGGTGATCGGAGAAGTTGCAATAAAGTAACAAGAACATTGAAGTAAATTGCATAAAGAAAATTACTAAGGAAAGAAAATTGCAACCATCAACATTGGATTAACCATTTTTCCTAGGAGTAACAAAGTACCTGACTAAATAAAGGCAGGTCGAGAAATGCGTTTGAACATGTCAACACACAATACTCTCGCCCATCCAGCCCACCAACCTGTCAGACCAGATGCAAGGCAGGACATGCAAACTCGTCGGCTTGTTACACGTTAATTAACTTAGCTCGCAAAATTAGGTTTGTATGTTGTGTTTTTGGCTTTTCTGGGAGTGTAAACGCCATGAGAGTATGAACGTTGCGAGAGTGCAAACACCATCGTGAAACTATGAACACCACAATAGTACAAATGTTGCGAGAGTGTGAACTTCGCGAGACTGTGAACGCCGCGAGAGTGCGAACGTTTGTGAGAATGCAAACATCAATGTAAAACTATGAACACCACGAGAGTACGAACACTATGAGAGTGTGAACTTTGCGAGATTGTGAACCTCGTGAGACTGCGAACGTCACTAAACTTTGAATGTGAATCCCTCTCAACTATCTTTTCATAGTCTGAATCTAATCTCACCCTATCTTTATAGGGTGGAGCAAGGCAAGGTAGAAGAGTGAAGCAAAGGCACCACATGTTTATGTTTTCGTTGTCATTGATTTGCCTTAGTTCATTTTCTAGGTTCGTGTTGCAATTGGTTTACTATTGACATTGTCAATTCCTCTATCTACTTGTAATCTGAGAATCAAGGTTAGAAATTAGGGTTTTTTTTTAATTAGGGTTATTGCAAACATAGAATAGAATACCACATCTTGCTACTACAGTAAAACATGTTGGGTGTTTCTTCCAAAAGAATTTGGGTCAAAGAAGAAATTGGAGAGCTGTTTTCTAGAAGTAGCAACATAACATTGGTGGGAATCTTCCAAACCATTTTCTAATTGCTAGCATAGCTCGATTCAATTTTGGCAGGCCAAACATAGTTCGAATTGTCTTATTTTATCACCCCTGATTTTTTTGTTTGCAGTGTTTTAGTATGTATGAATTGTTCCATTTGTCATTCTTGTAAAATCAAAATAAACCTATTTATATTTTCAACCCTCCTTGGACAATTACATATTTGAATTTATATTTGGACAAATTACATATAACTACCCTAAAAACTACCCTTAACGGTTTTTGAATAAAAAGTTGACTCCTAATGGGTTACATGTTTATCTTATGACATCCAACTCATAAAGGATCATTTAGTAAAATTGTCTTTTACTTATTTCGTCTCTAGAATATAATGCTTTTGGTTTACAACTTATGGGTCCTGAAAGCTCAAAATAACTTATGAGGATACAATTGTCCTTCACTACATCGTCACTATAAATTTTTTTAGGTGCTATAATCCTTCGTTTATCATCTTAATAAGGTTGGACGCTCAATCGATTGAGCGACGTAAGATTTCATTTTCGACCGATTGTATATATAACATTACCTTTTGGTCTCGCAACGCTTTAAAAATCTTAAATAATTTTTTTCTACTTTTCAATTGCCTCAACATATAGTTTAAGAAAGAGTAATAAAAATATATAAGTTTAAAAAGGTGTAGTAATAAAAAAAAATGTAAGTGGAGGAATAACATAAGATAGAAGTGTAGGGTTATCATTTGTCTTTATAAAAGAATAGATAATTAAAATAAAGCACATCAATTCCATTTATACCATGTGAGAATGCCAGATTCGTACCTACATGGTCCATCTTTCATAATATACCAATGGCAGTTTAAACATATACCTGAATCTCTACTTTGGTCAAATGCATCAAAATGCAATAAAGGACCATTTTCCCATTGAACCGAACAAAAGAACAGTGTTCCCCCAAAAAAGTTAGTTCGAAAACTAAATTTGTAACTTTTGTCAATAGGGAGAATGTGGAACCCAAGATCATCATCTTTTGATTTGCAGTGAACATTTATAGTTTTATATCCCTCTAAACTATTCGTAATTTCCACACTAGCTGGGTCTGCCCATGCACATGCCAATGCCAGCATGCACAACAACACAACGATTTTCACTAATGTATACATTGCAAATTCTCATGTTTTTTTCTCTTCAATCTGATATATATATATATATATATATATATATATATATATATATATATATATATATATATATATATATATATATATATATATATATATATATATATATATATATATATAAATAATGACATGATGTTAAAGGACAAAAATGTCTTTTTATTTTTTATTTGACCTGATGGAAAACATTTATCTCAAAATTTTAATTATTGGAAACATGTATCCCAAAATTCTCTCAGCATTAATTATTCATATTCTATGTGCTAAAGTAATTAATTCAATTCATATAATTAACATACATGAGTGAGGTCAATTCAAATAGCTAATTAATTAATTAATTATATTTTATTAACTCTTATTTCCACTTCTACATTATTACTGATTTTAACATACATGATTGTTAATTTCATATGTAGAAGACAAAGAACATTCTGATGGAGGAAATATTTGTAAACATATGGCAAAACTATCAATGTTGCACAACAATTAACTGAGCAATAAAATATAAATAACTAATGGTAAGAGAATATTATAAAACATATTTGGAAAAAAAATGCTTTTTTATATTTAGAATTATTTTTATCAATAAATTGTAAATTAATTAATTAACCCAAAAATAAATTAGTAAAAAATATCATCATTAATTTTGAAAAAAATCTTATACTATGTTTCCTTACAATTAAAATGTTTTTATCAATAAACTTAAAGGAATTAATTAATTAATTAACACATAAATAAAAAAAGTAATAAAATAATACTAATTAATGGTTTGAAAATATTATACTATAAAAGAAATTTTGTTTGTAATAAATGCTTTTCTATAATTAAAATTTATTTTATCAATAAAATTTAAATGAATTAATTAACACAAAAATTATATAATATCAATAATTAATGATGAAAAATTAGAATAAAATAAAATAAATTTATAATAAATATTTTCTTATAATTAAAATTACATTTATAAATAAAATTTAGGAATTAATTAAATAAAATAAAAATTAAAAATAATGAAATATCAATAATTAAAAAGTAAAAATACTTACATAGCTTACCATTTTATATTACGAAAGGATTTTATGGATTGATTTGAAAATTTTAATTATTGACAATTTTATTAATAAAATAATTCACTAATAATGCATATTTTATTTATTGATAAAATAAATTTAACAATAGATAAAATATATATTATGACAAATTTCGTACGAATAGATAAAATATATATTATGACAAATTTAGTGAAAAATTTCGTACGAATAAATAAAATATATATCATGACAAATTTAGTGACAAATTTTGTAGATAAAATTCATTAATTAATCAAATTTAGCAACAAATTTACTTTAGTTGACAAAACATTATTCTTAATTTCATTTTTTTACAGTAAATGTTAAATAAATCTCAAAACATGTGATGCTGCGTCTATTATCTTCTTTTCTTTTCTTAGGTACTTTCTTTTTTCTTCTTTATTTTCCTCATTTCATTTTTCTCTCTTCTTTATATTTGTGTTTTCATTTTTTATCTCTTTTAGAATTTGATCATGTTATACAAAGACAATCTGTTTGTATGTTATCTGATTTTCAAAAAAAATAAATTTTGATTTGGGCTAAAGATTCTATATTTTATTTTTTTTATGATTTTGTTATTATGTATTAAAAAAATATTTTTTACTAGCCATTATTTTGTATATGTTAAATATATGGTTAGAAATATTTGTATTATCATTAATTTATATTAATCGCTTCAATTGTTTTATATTATTTTAATTTTAATTATTAGTTGTATTGTCTTTGTTCGTCTTCATTCTCATTATATTTGTTCATATTACCTTTATGGTTCTCTTCATCATTATTCTTATATTGCATTAGGTCATCAATTCCATCCCACACGCTCGTAATTCCAATGTCAACAACCACCACCACCGGTCCTTTGATGCCCCTGTTATGGTCTTCCCTCCACTTCAAGGTCAAGCTCATGTGCAACAACGATTGTTGAATCCAACCCACGACAACCACCGCATTGTCACTGGCGACACCACGAGAAAGAGCTAGATAATATGCTACACAATTTTTCTATAATTTGGCTATTATCTATGATTATATTTGTATCGTAAGACGGTTTGATCAGCCGCAAATCAAACCGTCAATCTTGGATATTTACAAGTAACTTTCGAGACCGGACGATCAAGAAAACCGAACCGTCAATCTTGGATATTTACAAGTAAGTCTTGAGATCGGACGATCAAAAAAGTGAATCGATCAATCATATGAACCATGACAATTAACTTTCATGATAATCAACTTAAAAGTTAACATTGACCCTACATCCACTAGTACAAAATGAGTTTTTTAAGTCTAGTACAAAAAGAGTTTTTTAAGCCTGTTATTTTGGGCTTTTTAAGTCTGTTTTACAACAGACTTAGATTCGACATACGTAAATTTTAAGTCTGTTGTTGACTAATTAAATCTGTTGTTGACTAACTATTGTATATTTATAAATAAAAATAAGCAAATTAAATTTGTTACTTTTTAAACTTTATTTGTTTAATCTAAAATCTAAAGTACAACCAAATTTTCATAATAAAATATATATTACAAATTGTGCAATTCAAGTACATAATATAAAGTTTCAAAATCAAAATAAAGAATAAGATGTTTAACTTAAAATTTATAGTCTAAACAAAGTTTAACTTAATCTTTTAAGTCTAAACATAACCTAAACAAAACTTAAACAACACCTAATCTTCACATTGGAGAAAATAACTTGTCCATTGCTAATATACTTCAGGAAGTGTTTACAACTAATCTGCCGATTGGCCGGTAAAACAAAAAGGAAAATTAAATATAATTAATAATAAAATAATAAATAATAAAATAAAGTGAAGAAATGTATAATAAAACCTTAAAAGTGAATTTTTCAGTGTCATTTTTAAAAGCATTCTATCAAATTAATCACGATAAAAATCATGCAACTGAACTAAAATTATATCTAAATCATACACACTAATTTTCACAAAAAAAAAAAAAAAAAAATCAGTAGCCCCTTTTTAATCATAAAAAAAATATCCAAATGCATTAGGATCTAATTCACCACCCAAAACTTTCAAACTTATTACCAACTTCACAAGAACTATATAATACTATAAAACTACTTTCACATAGTCAATTAACAAAATTCTGCACTTCACCGTGATTAACAAAATTCTGCACTTCACACACACACACACACACACACACACACACACACACACACACACACACATATGGGTTTGCTAACGCGCGTTCGCCTGTTTTATATTGGTTTCCTAACACCCCCTCCCCCGAAAACAGAAATTGCTATTACATCCTTAGAAACCAGAAAGGGAATGACAATCAAAAGAAAACGGTGAATACCATAGAGAAAGAAAAACAAAATCATAAACTGTGGTAGCAACAAAAACCCTTAAGCTGCATAATTAACTCACATGAGCAGAAAAACACCAACGTTTGTCAAAAAAGTGCAAACTTTAGCACATCCGTGTGCACCCATAAGCTGCCCCAACTTACCGAGAATGAGAACACAGCCCACCAAACGAGAGCGAGAGAAACCGCGCGCGGGAGAGGAGTTGTTGACGCGTTGTGGTGAGCTGTCGGTGGTGAGTCACCAGAGGTCTTTGTTGCGGCAAGAGATGGGGAGATGTTGATGCGTAGGATGAGAGATTGGAACAAATCTGTCGAAGGGGAGGGAGAGAAATTGCTAAGTGGAGGGATGATACTGTGTAGCATAAATTAAAAGATAAATCTAAGTCTAAAATTACCATACTTAACCATTTAATTAAGTCGGTTGAAAATTCAACAGATGTAAAATATATTTGAAATATAAATTTACATCTGTTATTGACTTAAAAGAGTTAAATTTAAGTTTGTTATTTGATTAACAGGTATCTTTTATTTATAAAAGTGCTACTGCACATCTTTTAAGTCTGTTTTTTTTAAATAGATTTAAATTGACAGACTTAAAAGGTCTATATTGTATTAGTGATCTTGAAGCATTTTGGCGCCTACGAGAGGATGAGTATTTCACAACCAATAAGCCCTATAGTGACTTTAAGGAACATGACATTCAACATCCTGATAGAAGAATCGAAGAATCAATCCAGTTAGTTGGAGATGATAAAGAACATGCAATGGAAGATGAAGGAAATGCAACGAAGATATGAAAAGGAGCTAATGGCACTCACAGTTGAGAATGCGACCATACACCGACAAAGCACTTGACAATCAGTGCCTCGACCATTAACTAAACCACAAGAACATCAGCCCACTCCAACCAAGCCTAAAGAAGACTCGTGCAGAACTGCCCATGGGGGCAAAACGAGAGCTAGTAGAGAAAACTCGTCCATGCAAACGGTCAACACAACCAATCTACATCCTTTCACACTAGCCATCATGGAGACTCTCAAGCTCTCAGTCTCCCCAACCATCGAGAAGTACGATGGATCAACTGATTCAAACAAGCATTTAAGGATGTTCGTGAATCAAATGGATTTTTACACTATAAGCGTCTTGATGTGGTCTAGAGCTTTTTCTGTCTCCCTCAAAAGAGAAGCTTTGGCGTGGTTCAACTCACTGCCACCCAATTATATAGATAGCTTTTTGGCGATTTGCTCATTGTTCGGCACTCATTTCACCGCAAATCGATCACATCACCTTAAAACTCTTTGCCCTGGTGAATCTTAGGCAGAAGAAAGAAGAATCCTTTTGTGCCCTCATGGATCGTTTCAAGAATACCGCACGACAAACAAAAAATCTCAACCACAAGATAGCCCTACACCACATGATAATGGCTCTAAGGCCTAGGCCATTTGCCGACAACCGATGTATGAGGTTATCTAAAACCATGAATGATGCACAACTTAGAGTGGAGTGGTACATGATGCAAGCGAGGAGGAAAGTGGAAGTCGTGCGAGAAAATAAAAGGGTAATCGCATGAAGATACTACACAAAGGTTTAGCCAAGAAGCTTTAACAATGGGGACCTAGTGTGGATGAAGACTTATGAAGTGCATAAGAAGTTGGTACATGGAAAACTTGTATCCAACTGGGAGGGGCCGTTTAGAATTGTAGAAGACCCTAAGAATGAGGCTTACCAACTAGTGCATGGCGGGAAGACCCATCCCTAACACTTGGAACCTTTCCATTTGAAGTTTTACAATAACTAAAAAATTTACAAACCTCATGTAACTTTCATCTTAATGAATACAATAAAGTATTTTCAAGAAAATGAGTGCAAGTGTGGTCCGGTTAGATATTAACAGGTTAGATATTAACAGGTTGGTGAAGGAAAAGTTTACTTATGTTATTGCTTACCAACAACATGTCAAGTTAGTGAAGGACGAGTTCATTCGTGAAACTCTATCGCTTAATCCAATGAATAAAATGAATCGGTCGGTGATGGATGAGTTCATCCATGAACCCCTACTAAACAACTATGTCGGTGAAGGGTGAGTTCATTTGTGAACCTCTAATGCACCATTAGGTCAACGAAGGATCAATTCATCTGTTAAACCTTGCCACATCATTAATTTAGTGAAGGATGAGTTCATTCATGAACCCCTGCCGCAACACTAAGTCGATGAAGGATGAGTGCATTTATGAACCTCTGTCACACCATTAAGTTGGTGAAGGATGAGTTCATTAGTGAATTCCTGCCACACTACTAAGTCGATGAAGGATGAGTTCATCCGTGAACCCCTGCCACACCACTAAGTTTGTGAATGATGAAATCATCTGTTAACCCCTATTGCACCACTTAATTGGTGAAGGATGAGCTCACTTGTGAGCCCCTACCGAAGGCATGCCAAGTCAGTGAAGGATGAGTTTATGTAAGTGAACCACTACCTCTTAGTCTAGTGAAGGAAGAACTCACCTAAACGAACTCCTACTGATCGAGTTGTGAGATGACTAAAGTTGTTCAATCGCGACTTAGTGTTATCTGACTCAATATAGTGGGGTGACTTAGACGCAAGCATTGTTAACAAAAAACGAACTTCAATGCTCTCGAAGCTCACTACCTTATTGGTACCTACAACAATCACGCTACCAACCAAATTCTCATCTCGCTCGATTGATCCCAAAATGGGTGAAGCGATTGACAGTGACATCGACGATGAAGAAGCATCATTTTCATATCATCGACCATCCCTTCCTAAAGACTCCTTAAATGAAGACAAGTTGACGGTCAATATTATTACCTAAAATATGAGGAATGATCGATCTGCAACAGAAAGTAAAAGAGCAAAGGTGAAAATGGCAAGCGAGGCCCACCCCTATTTATACTAGCGAAGGCCCCACCTGTCAGTCATCCTTAGTCATTAGATTAATCAGACCCAATGGATAAAGGCATCCGACCTTTTGAATTCTAACAGGTTTAAGATTCGAAGCACCACACACCTCTCTCCCAATGGTCATATTTTCAAACATTTCAAAGTGAATATTTCTAATGCATCAAACGGTCTAAATGCACATAAAATAGGAGGCTGAAGAAACCCTAGTTTGCATGGAAGGAAAAAGCCATTTAACAAATTTCAAACCATTCGCCAGTCATTTCAGGCTCGGGCTTGGGGGTCTTATGTACTATATGACTGTCCAGTTAGTGATAACGGTTGATTTCACCGTTATTTGAGAGTAAATTTTAATATCAAATGAACCCTTTTTGACTTAGAAACTTGTTTGTTCTCTTGATTTTGGTTTATTTTAGTAAATAAGAGAGTTGAGATTACGCTTTAAGATTTTATCACTAAATTCCCTTGATTTTGTAGGAAATTGGGATGAATTGGAAGAGGAGTTAAGTTGTCAAGAAGTTGGAACTCATAAAGGACAGAAAAAGCACTGGAAGAGAAGGTTGCAGAAGGTCACATCACGCTTGGGGGCCCCTTTTATGATCCTCAGCGCTGGAAGCTCGCAGTCACGCCTAGGCGCCCTTTTTGGGGCGTTGAGCGCCATCTTCCCTGTAACGTTTCATGCTTGAGCGCCCTCCATTGGACGTTGAGCGCCACTCCTTCGCAAGCACACCTGGGCGTCCTAAGTAAGGGTGCTGAGCACCGCCAACATTGGCCTATGGCCCAATTCAACCCTATTTAAGGATTAGCTAGACCTAGAGAGAATATCTCTTGACATAATTAACACAAATTCAAATTTTCTTCAATTCTCTAGAGGCAGAAGTGGATGCGGAAGCTCTCCTCTTCAATTTTTAGGGTTTTTCTATCTTTTTCATTCCATTGTTCATCTAGTTTCTCCATCACGATGGGGGAGCTAAACATTCTTTGTTGTTTGGGGATGATGTAACCTTGTGAACTCTCATGTATTTGAATTTATTCTTATTTATTTATGCTTCTTTCATTAATTGTTAGAGTTATTCTTCTTTACTCAATGCTTGTTATGTTTAACTCATTCATGGCAATGATTATTAGTTTTCGTGATATGGACACATATGGGGAAACCTAGATCTGAAGAATTGCTCTCAAAAGTAGTATTGCCTAGACATAGGGATATGAGTTTTGGTTATCTTAAGCTTCTGTGCGTATGTAATGCAAAATTAATTGCTAGGTGATAACGGTTTAAAATACTGTTATCTGTGATGTAATTTTGATACTAAATGCAACCTTTTTGACTTAGAAACTTGCTTTAACTCATGTTTGTGCTTTAGTTTTGTGAATAAGAGAGTCGAGGTTATACTTGATTTTATCACTAAATTCCCTTGATTTTGTACGCTATTGGAATGATTTGAAGGAAGAGTTAAAGTACCAAATAGTTGGAATGCAGAAAAGTCAACCAGAGTGCATAAATTTCAACCAGAGTGTAGAAAAGTCAACTAGAGTGCAGATATTTACACCAAAGGGCTTTCATTTAACCAAAACCAAACATACTCACAAGCAGGTTTTCATCCCAAGGACTTTTCTTGGCTTGTAACTTGGCTGGGCTAAGAAGAAACATGGTTTTTCAGGAATGCAAAATCCTTGAGTTAAGAGAGATATTTATGAATTTAACAATTACACACAGGTTCTTTTTTCAAGAAGATCTTTTTCTTATTCCCAACCTTTTCCCTTGCAGTGAGCTTTTATTTCTTTTCTTTTGATTTCTCTTTTTCTTTTTCCTTGTGCTTACTGCTTATTTTTCTAGCAACCCCAAACTTGAACATTTATCAATACCTCACAAATATTCTCAACTCAACTGAAGGAAAAGAATTTAAAACAGGGTTTTCAAAACGTGCTTAAGGTTAAAGGTTCAAAGGATGGAACAAACTGTTCTCTTTTTATTTGGAAAAATTCATGAGTAGGCTAAAAAAATTAAGGGATAACAAAAGATGACCTTGATCATATGAAACCTGCAAGAAAGTAGTTCAATCACAGAAAATTTGGGCAAAATCATTCACGCTTTCAAAGTAATAGTAATTATTCACAACAACTCTGAAGCCCAAAACTCACACAAGTAAACTCTCAAGTCCTAGAATTCAGAAAAACATCATGCTCAGTATCTTAATCAAATTTTACCTCAAGCACCTGTTTTACCTGTATATCAGCACACCATGCATCATCTCAACATCAATCAATACACTAGAATATTACAAAGCAATACTCATCACAAAACACATCATAGTTGAATCAAAGCAGATTAATTCATTCAAGCAAAGTACAATAACAAAACAATTGATTAAAAAGAAAGCAAATAAGAAAACAAAAGATTAAAAACAAAGGTTTTGAAAGTTGGATTGCTTCTTAGTAAGCGCTTCTTTAACGTCACTAGCTTGACCCAATAAGCTCATGTCACATCTTTAATCTTGGTGTCATCTTTTCCTTCTCCACACCAATTGATCTTCAGCAGCTTCCTGTTCACCGTTTTAGTTCTCCTTTAAATTGGAGATTCAATCTCTATCAGTCCATCAGCTCCGAGTTCTTTCACAACCCAAAGCTTTTTGTTGAATCTCACTAGTATCTTGGTCTCAGCTCTTCATGTTTCTCTAGTGAGTCTAGATGAACACATGTTCCTTTGCTGTCTTTTTCTTCTTCCTTAACTTGTGATAGAAAACATTTTTTACCTTTTTTACCTGGTTTAACAACTTTTGTACTAGTCCCGGGTGCATCCTCACATGCAGCTTTGAGACTAGTCTTCTTTATTCGAACCGGTTGCTCAACATTGAAGACATTGAAAGTCATCTCCTCTTCTTGGTCTTTAAGAGCTATAGTTCCATCATCAACATTGATGATTACCTTGGTCGTCTTCATGAATGGCCTTCCAAGAATAATAGGGATTTCCAAATCTTCCCCCATCTCCATAACAACAAAGTCCACCAGGAATTTAAGGTTGTCAGTTTTAACTACCACATCCTTCACCACACCATAAGGCCTTTTGGTGGATCCATCTGCCATGCATAAAGTCATCCTTGTAGGCTTGACTTCAAAACTTCTAATCTTTTCAAGTACAGACAAGGGCATCAAATTGATACTAGACCCTAAATCAATTAGGGCTTTCCCTATTTTGTGCCTCCCAATAGTGCAAGGAATAGTGAAACTTCCTGGATCTTTATCCTTTGGAGGAACTGCCTTCTGCAAGATCACACTGCAATCACCTTGTATCTCAATAGAGTCCTCCTCTAAATATTTCTTTCTTTTGAGGAGTTTCTTCAAAAACTTAGCATATTCAGGGATTTGTTGTAATGCTTCAGTCACAGGAAATTTTATTCCCAATTTTTTGAAGATTTCATCAAAACACTCTAATTGCATATTTTTTTCTTTTTTGAACACTCCTCATGGTAAGGAAGAATTTTCTTATTTTTTTTCTCTCAACCTCTTCTTTCTCTTTTCTCTCTTTTTCCACAATCCTCTCTTTTTCTTTTCTCTCAATCTCACTTTCTCTCTCTTCTTTTTGAATTTTTTCTTTTTCTTTTTCCTCAATCTCACTTTTTCTCTCTTCTTTTTCTTCTCTCTCTTTCATCTCAACTTTTTCTTTTCTCTCTTTTTCTCTCTTTTTTTTTTCTCTCATCATTCATGCTTAAAATAGCTTTGCAGTCTTTCTTGGGGTTAACTTCAGTATTAGCCCCAAAACTTCTGATAGGCATCTCCTCCAACTTCTTGGCCATTTGACCAACCTGCATCTCCAGGTTCCTTATAGCAGCTTCATTGCTTTTTTGAGTTGAAAGACTTGCATGCATGAATTATTGGAGGGTTTCTTCAAGCTTTGTGGTTCTGTCAGAAGGAGAGGTTTATTGTTGCTATTGTTGTTGTTGTGGTGACCAATTGAATTGTCCACCAGTTTGCCCAAACTGACTTTGTCCCATGCTAGGATGAGATTTCCACCCTTAATTATAATTGTTGGGATGAAATTGGTTACCCATGTAATTAACTTCTTCATTTAGATTCTCGGGCACAACAAATTGACCATTAATATGATCACCACCACATAGTTCACAGAGTTGCTGGTGAACTTGTAAAACATTATGGCATTCCTTTTGTGGCTGAGAAAGCTTCTTTGTTCAGACTTCAAGTTGTTGAGTGATGATCTTATTTTGAGCAAGCAAGGCATCATAAGACTGTAGTTGTAAAACTCCCTTAGGTTGTGATGAAGTTCTTCTTTCATTGTGCATCTCATTATCATTAGTAGCCATGTTGTCAATTTATTCATAAGCTTCCTCTAGAGTCTTGCATTTGATATTGCCTCCAATTGAGGCATCCAACATCAATTTGGTTTGTGAACAAAGACCTCCAAGGAAAAGAATGACTACTATTACTTCATCAAAACCATGAGTAGGTGTCTTTCTTAGCAAGCTTTTGTATCTATCCCATGCTTGCCCTAATGATTCTTCCATGCCTTGATTGAAAGAGGATATTTCTTGCTTCCCTTTGTTGGTCTTTGACCGTGGGAAGTATTTATTCAAGAACTTAGCTACCACAACTTCCCACTAAGTAAAGTTGTTTTCAGGAAAAGGGTTTAGCCACAATTTAGCGTTGCCTCCCTGTGAGAAAGGAAACAAGCCTAATCTAATAGCATCATCTGGCACTCTATTCAGCTTCACAGTGTTGCAGATCGCATTAAAGGTGGTAAGATGCTCATATGGACTTTCATGTGACAGTCCATTGAACTGGTTGCTCTTCACAAGATGGATCAACGTAGGCTTCATCTCCATATTCGCGGCATTGACCCTTGGCTTTGCAATGCTGTTAAAATACTGAGCGCCAACTACAGTTGCATAATTTGCGAAAGTACGTTTGTCTGGCTGTCCATGATTTTCTGATCTGGTTGTGAGAGGATCTCTCTGGAACAAGGTTCTTAGATAACATGCTCCTCCTGCTAGTCTCAAGTCCTTCAAGAAGAGGTTCAGAACTTTTGTTGCTTCGAGTCCTTACTGTATCCTGCATAAACTAAAAACAAAACCCTAGAAAAAATTGTTAGCACAAAAATAAAAATAAAAATAAAAGATATGAAAATAAAATAGAATAGAATAAAATAAAATCAAATAAAATCAAATCAAATGAAATAAAGTAAAATAGAATAAAGCCAAAATTAATTAAGAATCACAAATATAGAATAGTTTAAACCGTGAGTCCCCGGCAACGACACCAAAAACTTGTTGATGGATTGACAAGTGTACCGAATCGCACATGTAATATAAAATGGTAAGACCAAGTATCGTATCCCTGAAGACTCTCGGTACTAGACAGTTGTGTGATAACTCAATTAATTAAGACTTTTAGAAAACAAGATCATTGATTTGGGATGCGAAAACAGAAAATTAAATATGAATGCAATTGATCAATAACAGAGAAAACAACGATGAACGAAGGTTGTTTATAAAATGCGATGATTATGTTGTTAGGGTTTGATTTCACCAAGTTTACTCTCATGTATATAAGAATTCTTCTTTTTTACATTAATGTTAACGTCACTCACTAAATTACTTAGAACCCGATCCCTCAGCGCAATAAGCCTGCCTTAATTCCTAGTTCGTGCAATTCCTAGCGTTCCTAGAAAATTAAGTCTGAAGATCAAGAGCTTAAAACGACCAAGTACTAATACCCTCATCCTTGAGAAATATTACCCTTGAAAGAATTCATCAAGAACCTGAATTGTAAGGAACCTCCCGATACTCATGCAATTCATAAATCATGCTACTAAATGAGTTAAAATAGAGCAAGCATTGGAATAGATGAATTCCCTAACAATTAATGAAAAAGCATATAAATTAAGCATCAAGTCAAATACATGAGAGTTTACAAGGTTACATCATTCCCTAACAACAAATAGAGTTTAGTTCCCCATAGACATGGAGAAACTAGATGAATAATGGAAAAGCATGAGATAGAAGAACCCTAAAAGTAGAGGATGAACGCTCCCGCATCCAAATCCGCCTTCAGAGAATGGAAGAGTGTGTTGTTGTGATGCTCCAGCCAGAGATACAAAACCTAGAGCGCTTGGGTCTTTTAAATAGAGTCGAAAAAGAGTAGAAACAGGGCCCGGTCCAAAAGAGTCGAAACAGAGTAAAAACTGGGCCGGATCTGCGACGCACGACGCTCGGGCGCCCCCATTTAAGGCGTCCGGGCGGTGGACCGTCCTCATGTAGGGCTTGAGCCTTCAATTGGACGCCCAGGCTTCGGGGTCCGCCGCTCAGGCGGCCTAGGAGGGCGCCCGGGCGGTGGACGTCAATTTTTTGCGCTTAAGCCTCCATGCAGGGCGCCCAAGCTTCGTGTGATTCCCCCTTCTGGTGCTTTTGCAAGCCTTTCTTAGCTCTATCTCCTTAGCACTTCATCCTTGCTTCCTGTATTAAATCATTTTCAATCAAAACAAAGGGGATTAGTCATAAAATCATCAAATGCAACCTCAACTCTCTTATTCACACAACTTAATTAAAAAGCATGAGTCCAAGCAAGTTTTTAAGTGGAAAAGGGTGTATTTAGTATCAAAATTACATTACAAATAACGGTATTTTCAACCGTTAACACAACCCTGATCGTGTGCGACAGGAAGAAGAGTGAGGAGCTCTTGGACTTTGAGAGTTGTTTCTCAAAGGGATTATGCAGCAAGAACGTGTGGTTATGTGCGTGCAGGTGTTTTCTTTTCTATATTTGGTTGTGAGTGGGAAAGGTGTTTACATTTGTGAGAGTGTGTTCACTGTAAAACCTTTGGTGTAAATCTCAAATCATTATAGTGAAATATCCTTCAATCTAACGTTGATTGGAAGGGTGACTGGATGTAGTCATTGAGGCTGAACCAGGATAAAAACCTTGTGCTTGTTCTTCTTTCCCTATCCCTTTTACTTTAAACTGCATACGCGTTTACTTACAGTGCAAGAAAGTTTTAAAGATAATTTCAATTTTGCAAAAAGATTTGAAAAACGTTCATTTTTATAAATCACTAATTCACCCCCCTCTTGGTGTTGAGAAACAAAGTTCTCTATTTCTAACATTGTTTTTTCTATATTTGGTTGAGTGGGAAAGGTGTTTACATTTGTGCGAGTGTGTTCACTGTAAAATATTTGGTGTAAATCTGAAATCATTATAGTGAAATATCCTTCAATCTAAGGTTGATTGGAAGGGTGACTGGATGTAGGCATTGAGGCCGAACCAGAATAAAACCCTTGTGTTTGTTATTCTTTCCCTATCTCTTTTACTTTAAATTACATAAGCGTTTACTTACATTGCAAGAAAGTTTTAAAGATCATTCTAAATTTCCAAAAAGATTTGGAAAGTGTTAGTTTTTATAAATCACCAATTCAGTCCCCCTCTTGGTGTTGAGAAACAAGGCTCTTTATTTCCAACACTATGTTCACCAACAACGTGCTTAACCTCATTAGTCGTCTCGTTGACAATTTTCAGATTTTGGGGTATAACACGAGCAGGCCTTGGTTTCTCTCCCATCGCTTGGTCCGTGGGACGTCATGTGTTCAGCCTTGTCAGGCTCCAATGCCTTGGATCTTGTTCAAGCCTCAGTTGGGCATCTCAATCCTTATTTGCGTATCCCGAGTTGGGTCTATTTATATTGTCATGATTAACGCCTTCATTTCTTCATTTTCTTCGGTAGGTCACAAGATATTAAACACTAATATCTCGGCCATGGCACATCCTAATATGAATTTCATTGGTTGTCTCCAAACATTCAACCGAAGACCGAACCGTCTCGCTTGTTTAGCCATTTAGGCTTATAAACTAAACTATTTTTATATTAATTTGATTCGCTACATTTTTCTGACCATTCAAATTCGAATTGTTATTTTCTTTTCAGTGCAGATGATATGACCCTATGTACAAACTACTCTGCCAACTAGAGATTATTTGGTGAGGAATGTTCTCTGTGAACTCTCATTCGAGACTCTTCAACCTAGGGAACGTTCTAAGTGAACTTATAGAGTCTGCTGATCAGTGAGGAACGTTCTCTGTGAACTCTCACTCGAGTCTCTTCGACCTAGGGAACGTTCTAAGTGAACTCCTAGAGTCCATCACTCGGTGAGGAACGTTCTTCGTGAACTTTCACACAAGTCTCTTCGACCAAGGGAACGTTCTAAGTGAACTCCTAGAGTCCGCCACTTGGTGAGGAACGTTCTTCGTGAACTCTCACACAAGTCTCTTCGACCTAGGGAACGTTCTAAGTGAACTCTTAGAGTCTGCCGCTCGGTCCAAAGAGGAGCAAGGACTTAAAGCACATTGAAAACAAGCTCCCCAATACAACGTGAACGGCCTCTCTCAAGCTCATAATAATCCCTGCACACCCCTTCCAAAAAAAGAGCTTGCTTGGGCTTGAAGGGCTTTTGTACTGTATGGATACCTGTCAGGCCATTGAACTAGGTAGACAAACAATTAACAATTCTTAACCAATCGGTTAAGATAGCCGTTGAGGTAATTACAAGGATAATAATAATAACAACCAATAATTGGAAGTTAATAAAATAATGAAAGTCGTTTAATAGTAATAGGTCAGACCTAAGGATAAACCCATTTTAATATATATAAATATACCTTTGACAGGAAGGTCATGTAACTAATTATGAGTACTCACTTTTTATTAAATATTATCACGCAAAGTCACTAACTTGAGTGTCGGAGTGTCTTTGACAAATACTCTCCCACACGGCTTGGACAAGGAAGAGAGAGAGCGAACAACGCAATTTGGATAATAGAAGATCATTAGGAAGTTCATCCAGTCTTCAAAACAACTTGGTTTTTGAGTAAGGGATCTCAACTTCTTACTTGAAACAATTTGTGTTTTCATTTTTTTTTTCTATTTGAGAATGACGTTAAGCAAATAGAAATTGTTTTTATTTTATCAAATCTTTAGAGTAAGTTTTTATTTAGTCTAAAATTTTTTGTTTTTTTATTTTATTTTGTCACCAATTTTAATAGGCTTATTTGAAAAAAAAATAATTATTTCAACTTATTTTTATCATATACCAAAATGTTATTATATTTAGATATTTTATTCTAAATTTCTAGATTTTGAGTTAGTTTGTACATACATTAGGATTTAATTAGAATAACAGATTACATGAAAAGACAATTGTTTATGATTTCAGATAACTTGGATGTGAAAATTATTTGATCACTAAATTTTTATTTTTTGGTCTAAGAACTGTGGTTTTATTTAAAGCTGTCAAAACGGGTAACTCGGCTCAACCCGACCCGACCCACCACGGGTTGGTCACTTAGTGAGCTAATCAAACCCGGCTCACTTATCAGCGAGTTGAAAAAATTCGAACCCGACTCAATCCACCACGGGTTGGTGGGTTAAACGGGTTGGCTCACTAGCTCATTTAATTATAAGTTTTCTTAAAATAAAAAAATTACGATTTTTTTAATTCAAATATAAATAAATTTCACACTAAAATGATGTTAAACTTCAAAGACAATTCAAAATAAATAAATAAAAATATCATACAATCCAAGCGTAATCCAAAAACATGTACAAAAAGTAAAGTAATAAGTTTTTAATATTGATAATTTTTGTCCATTTATAATATTAGAGTCTTGAATAGATAAATTTATAATATTTTTCTCTTTTCAAACATCTTCTTTATTACCATCTACAATATAATAAAAAAAATGATAGCTAATAATATTAAAATACAAAATAATAAATAATTAAATTAAATTAGGTGGATTGGTGAGCCAACCCGGCCCACCACGAGTTCAACCCAGTGAGCCGGGTTGAAAACTAACTCGCATAAAAAAATTACATTTTTTTCAAACCCAACCCGGCTCAAACCCGTGGTGGACCGGACTGGCTCGCGGGTTACAACTCACGTTGACAACACTAGTTTTATGATGACATTTTATGATTTTGATGTGATTATAAATACTTTAAGTTTGAATGACCACGGTACAATTGTAATCTATTAAAGATGAGGTTCGAATTGATCACTTTAAATATTTAAGAAGTCGAATTATTAAAGTGCATTTAAAAATATTTTTGAAATTTATTAATTTATTTTTCAGACTAATTTTTCTGATATTTTCTCTCAAAGTAAAATATTTGCCTTAAATGAAAATAGTACATAGATTCAAACCTTGTTTTTATTTTCCAATTTCTTTCTTTTTTCTTTGCTTGTCTCTTTAATAGGTTATATTTGAATGTTTATTATAGATGTAATTATTTGTATATTAATTAAATTATTTTGGAAGTCTCACATTAATTAAATATAAGGTTAATTCAGAATATATATGTGAATGCAAACATCATCGTCTTATTACAAGTCAAATTTGTAAGATTGAGTTAGACTTAAAAGTCTATTTCTTAATTAACAACATGTAAATTATGTTGTATGAAAATTACTATTGAAAATGATGAAGACTTGTATGAATATGTTGTCACATATTTGGGATGATATTTATGTGAATTATTGTTTGATTTCTATATTAAGGATTGAAAATTATGTTGTAACAAATCTCCTTGCTTCACTAATGATCTAAGTCACATAGACTAAGATATCGTGTGGTGAGAAACTGAGGAAAGTTCTTCAACATCGTGACATGAATCAGTCTCCTTGCTTCTCGAGGATTTAGTCTCAACCGATATCATAATATTGCTCAAAACTAAATCGACTTGATGTGAGTTCATTTTCATAAAGACAACAAAAAATAATTTTTCAATCTAATTGGGGTTTTTTCACGTCTCAATGTCGATGGATAAATTTAATTTAATGTATAGAATATTGATTTCGTGTACCGATTTCACCCACAGATTGAATGATTGTAATCTCTTTATTAGTTGAATTTCAATGATAATCTTGTGCATCACTAGCCTATATTTTTGTTTCATTTGGTGTTTTATAAAGATGAAAATGGAAGTGCAACAACAATCGATGAGGTGTAACGTAAAAGTGATAAAACTCAAAGTGGTATATGTGGTGATTGGGGAAGTTGCAATAAATTAATAAGAACATTGAAGTAAATTGCATAAAGAAAATTACCAAGAATAGCAAATTTCAACTATCAACATTGGATTAACCATTTTTCCTAGGAGTGCCAAAATGGGTTAGATCCGATGGCCCAACCCGTCTACCCGACTGAATAAAGGCAAGTCGAGAGATGCTTTTGAACTTACCAACCCATAATAGTCTCGCTGGTCTAGCTCACTAACTCGCCAGACCAGATGAGAGGCAGGACATGCAAATTCGTCGGCCCGTTACATGTTAATTAACTTAGCTCACAAAATTAGGTTTGTGTGTTGTGTTTTTGGCTTTTCTGAGAGTGTGAACGCCACAAGAGTGTGAACGTTGTGAGAGTGCAAACATTATAAGACCCGTGTAAATAAGATGATGTTTTAATTTAATTATTTTATTTTAGGATATTAAATAATAAATTATTTTGTGAAGGTGTTGAGAAATATTTAAAGATGTGAATAAAATTAAATTAGTATTTATTTCTATATTAATTTTCGAAAAGCTTTGGAGGTGATTTACGTAAGTGTAAGTGTGGAGAAGGAAAAAAAATGAGAAGTGGAGTGAGATTGTGTGCATGGGTTGACGTGAATGAGGAGGAGAATGAGAGTTATAGTGGTGTTGAAAAGTCAAAATGAAAAAGTGGATGAAAGAGTGGAGAGAGTGTTACGTAAATAGTAGAGGGAGTGAATAAAAAGGAAAAAAAATGAAAGAATGCATGGGAATGAGTGGTGTGGGACCGTGAGCTTGGGGCTATGAGAGAGAAGAAAATAAAATGAAATTGTGTGAGAGAAGACATGGTGTTGCGTGAGTGTGGTGGAGGAAGTGAAGAGACAAGAATAAAAAATAAAATGGGGTGTAATGGTGTGGGGCCGTGAACTTCATTGGTTAGAGAGAGGAGATTGAAAGTGTAATTTTGGTGTGTGGAGTGGGTACCGTAAAAGTGAAAAAAAAGGGAGAGAGAAAAGTGCTTTTAGTGAGAAATGATTGTTTTACAGTGGGTCTATTTCGTCATAGAAAAGTGTAATGTTTATGTTTTTGTTGTCATTGATTTGCCTTTATTCATTTTCTAGGTTCATGCCATGACGTTTGACATTGTCAATTCCTCTATCTACTTGTAATTTGAGAATCAAGGTTAGAAATTAGGGTTTTTTGAATTGGGGTTATTGCAAAGAATAGAATACCACGTCTTTCTACTATAATAAAACATGTTGGGTATTTCTTCCAAAAGAATTTGGGTCAAAGAAGAAATTGGAGATCTTTTCTTCTATAAGGAGCAACATAACATCCATGGTGGGAATCTTCCAACCCATTTTCTAATTGCTAGCCCAACCCGTTTCAATTTTGATAGGCCAAAAATAGACTGGGTAATTGTCCTATTTTATCACCTCTAATTTTTTTTGTTTGATGTGTTTCAGAATGTGTGTATTGTTCCACAATTTGTCACTCTTGTAAAATCAAAATAAATCTATTTATATTTTCAACCCTCCTTAGACAATTACATATTTTTAAATTTCGAAAAATATATAAGTTTAAGAAAGCTGTAGTAATAACAAAAATGTAAGTGGAGGTATAAAATAAGATAGAAGTGTAGGCTTATTATTTGTCTTTATAAAAGCGTAGACAATTAAAATGAAGCACATCAATTCCATTTATAGCACATGAGAATGTCAGATTCGTACCTACATGGTCCATCTTTCATAATATACCAATGGCAGTTTACACATATTTTGTAATCCCTATATTGATCATATGCATCAAAATGCAACAAAGGACCATTTCCCCAATGAACCGAACAAAAGAATAGTGTTCCCCCGAAATAGTTAGCTCCAAAACTAAATTTGTAGCTTTGGCCAATAGGGAGAAGGTGAAATCCAAGATCATCATCTTTTGATTTGCAGTGAACATTTATAGTTTCATGTCCCTCTAAACTATTCGTAATTTCCACACTAACTGGGTCTACTACCAATGCCCATGCCAATGTCAGCATACACAACATCACAACGATTTTCAATAACATAGACATTGTAAATTCTCATGTTCTTTTTCTGATCTTCAATCTGTTATATATATACACAAGCTGCAAAACAATGGCATAATGTTAAAGAATAAAAATTTCTTTTATTTTTTGTATTTGACCTGAGTTATTAGAAAACATTTATCCCAAAATTTTAATTATAGGAAACATTTATCCCAAAAATTTTAGTTATAGGAAACATTTATCCCAAAATTCTCTCACCATTAATTATTTATATTCTATTACTTGTTGTACTAAATTAATTAACTCAATTCCTATAATTGACATACATGAGTGACGGTCAATTCATAGAGCTAATTAATTAATTATATTTTATTAACACTTATTTCCACTTCTAAATTAATGGTTTAAAAATATTATACTATAAAAGAAATTTTTTTTGGAATAAACGTTTTTCTATAATTAAAATTTATTTTATCAATAAAATTTAAATGAATTAATTAATTAATTAACACAAAAGTTATATAATATCAATAGTTAATAATGAAAAAATAGAATAAAATAAAATAAATTTATAATAAATATTTTCTTATAATTAAAATAAATTTTATAAATAAAATTTAGGGAATTAATTAATTAAAATTAAAATTAAAAATAATAAAATATCAATAACTAAAAATTAAAAGTACTTACATCACTTTTAATTATAACCATTTTATATTACGAAAGGATTTTATGAACTGATTTCAAAATTTTAATTATTGACCATTTTATTAATAAAAAATTCTTCAACAATACATATTTTATTTATTGATGAAATAAATTTACAAATAGATAAAATATATATTGTGACAAATTTAGTGAAAAGTTTCTTAAGAATAGATAAAATATATATCATGGCACATTTAGTGACAAATTTCGTAGATAAAATTATTAATTAATCAAATTTAGCAACAAATATACTAATAAAAATGTTAATTCCAAATTTTTACAGTAAATGTTAAATAAATCTTAAAACATGTAATTATGGTTACTTACGTTTCCTTAAGTAATTATGGTTACTTATTAGTTTAAGCAATATAAATGGTGCTAATTCAAATGTATTACAAACACGTGAAAATTACTAAAAATAACAGTTATAAGGGATTGAATTTAATGATCAAAACTCTAATCACTCAACCATGGAATATATCTCTAACATCTTCACACATTCACATAATAAGTAAAAAAAAAAAACTTTAACCCCTTAGAAATAAGTTCTAAATATTCATGTGAAAATACTAGTCTCTTATATATTCAAACACAAGATTTTCATTAAGAAAAGAAGTCAAGAATGTCTAAGAGTCTTTGTCTATGCTAGAACCAAGCGTCTTGGTTGTTTTATCCTAATCTAGGTTCCAAAAGATTTTTCAATGATTAGATACCAACATAATAGCATATATCCCATCATGCAAGTGAAAACAAGAGATGGAACACATGAATATAGAATAAAGATATTCTATTGTAGAGAAAAAGTTACAAAAAGTTTAGGTACATTACATCAAACCTTAATGAAATGGATTTTAGCTACTCCTATACATTCTAGAACACAAGGATGGATTGAAAGATGAAAAGGATGAAGGAAGATGAAACATTGAGCTCTAGAAGTGCCTCAACCCAGTCTTCTTGCCTCTGTCTCATTGCCATGTCCAAAAGCCCCTTCTTTTGCCAACATTCAATGCTTTAACTAGGCGAGAGGTACTTATTTTGACAAATTAGGTAGCTTAGCTCGCTAGGCTACAAGCTCTTCTTGGCAGGGCTAGCGTCGGGCTCTCATTGGACGAGTTGAGACACTACAAGAAAAGCGCTTATTACCGACAGATAATTACCGAAGGTCAAGTGTCCTTCGGTAATTTGCGCTGCTTGTGATTTATCGGCGGATACGAGGCTTCGGTATTGGGCACGATTACTTCACCTAAATTTTGGCTATTCCCTCACTCATTTTCAATTTCAGCAGTTCTCTTTCCCCCTAATTTCTCTCTTCTCTTCCCCCAAAATTGAAATTCGAGGGCATGTGAGGGTACCCTCAAATATCTCCTCCTTCGTTTGATTCCCTTTTCTTTGCGCATCATCGGTCCCTTCCATCTTCTGTTGGCATAACGGTGGTGTGAAGAGCGCGAGCATTTCCGGTGGTGGAGCGGGTTCGTGCAATCGCAGAGGGTGCCTCCCTGTTAAGTTCACAATCATTTGCAGAGGGAAACACCTCCAATGGCGACGACAGCGGAGCCAAAAGCGAAGACCTACTGGTGCCACGAATGCGATATGAGCGTGTCCCTCACACTCCTTCCCTCGCCTCTCCTCTGTCCCCATTGCCACACCTCCTTCCTCGAACTAATGGACTCTTCCTTCTCCCAAAACGATGTCGAATCACCCCTCTTTGACCTCATTTTCCAGGACGCGCTCTTACTCCTCTCCCCGAAGCCCCTCCCCGCCAAACGCCACCCTTTCCCCTCCGTCAACGTCACACCCTCGGTCCTTTTCGCGCTCGACCCCAACGGCTTCATTTTCTTTGCTGTGTGCAAAGACCAAATTTCCCTCTTTGACGCCGAGGCCAAATAGTTGCCCTGCAAACACCTTTACCATGCTGGTTGCATCACGCCGTGACTCGACCTCCACGCGTCGTGCCTGTTGTGCAGACTTTGCCTTGAGGAAGAGGCGGCACAGGAGGAGGAAGACGAAGGTGACGGCGTGGTGGCGGAGATTTGGAGGGAGCCTCGAGGTGCTCAAGCGCCTTTGCTATACAGTGGTGCTCTGTCTTTTCTTTTCTTTGTCTTGCATCTCTTTTTTAGTGCTAAATTAGACCAGAATTCCGCTCTGATCAACTAGCTTCACTGTAATAATTATGAGAATGAAACTCCAATTTTGATTGGAGTTCGAGATGACCATCGGAGAGAGTATAGAATTTTAGTTCGGTTAATGTGTGTGTTATAATTGTTGAAGAGTGTTATTGATGACCAATCCTAATTTTAGTTCGGTTAATCGTGATGGGTCTGTCCAAGGAGAATCTGAAAGGTCTCATACTGGCTTTGGTGTCAAGTGGGTTCATTGGGGCAAGTTTCATCATTAAGAAGCAAGGTCTCAAAAGAGCTGCAGCAGCTTCTGGTGTCAGGGCTGGTCAGGGAATTTCTTATTTTTCTTATTTTTCCTTTAACAATTAGAATTTCTATTTGGAAGCTTGTATTTGGTTATACATGATTTTGTTTTCTTTGCCATTTTGCAGGTTTTGGTGGGTATTATTATCTCTTGGAGCCACTCTGGTGGGTGGGAATGATCACAAGTAAGCTTTCAGTGTTGTTTTAATTTTGTTTTTATGCTTAAAACTTTGTTTTTTAACATGGCAGGACGGGGCTGCTAGATTCTAGATTTTCTTTTACCTTTTGTCTTGTATTAATAATTGGTTTTGATTTTATCAATTAATTGTCTGGAGTTAATTGGATTTTATTTTTAATAAATTTTTTGAATCTGGTAAGTTAGGATCAACTGACTCGTTTTACATTAGGTAGTGGAACCCGGATTTCATGTTTTACATGCTTTATTATTAGCTAGATGCAAATATTTGTTTGTCATGGTCATTTTTTCTTCATCTGATTTCTTGCAGAACCTGTTTCTGTATGGTTTAATGTACAGTGTAGTTTTATCTTCAGTGGCATGCCATTGAAGTTCCAGACACTACACTGTAGTTTGCAATTCTGTTATCTCCTTTTACATCAGAAACAGGAGAAATTGGAGACCATGCAGCTAAAATCTCAACCCCTGGAGCAGCTAAATCAGGCTGCAAAATCAAGAAATGGTTAGAATAAGCAAACTGTTTCTTTGAAAATACAAATTGATATGTATATTACCTTTAGAATGTTTGGAGTGATTGCATTTGGTCCTCTAGATGAGAATGAAGCTATGTAAGGGGCTACTGAGTCTTTACCTTCATTACTCTTAAATATAGTAGCAGTGGGATTACTGTATAGTATGCAGTTAATATAATATAAATTAGTCATATGTATACACGAATGAAAATTGCTCCTGTGATTCTTAAGTGATGGGATGTGTGTAGTAAAAATATACCTTGTTAGATTTATGTAAGAATGTATGAGTGCCCCGTTTCTAAGGCCAAGTTGAACCGTTGGCAATGCATAGATAGAAGTCACATCTTCTGGCACTGCACTTCTCAATAAAACACCAGCTGCTCCAGACACCAATCCCAGAGATGAAGATTCTTTAAGACCATCACACAAAACAATTTTCCCCTTCACCAAATTCTCGTCTAAGGAATGTTGGATGCAAAACCTAAGTAGTCATGGTGTAAGGATAAAGAAATAAGACTCACTAAATGTAATTGTAAAATTGTTACCAGAGAGAAAGATTAGATTTTGGTACCTAGATATGGAACTATTGTATCCACCATTGATGTTTGGTGCATTTCCAGCATAAATTAATGGAAAGCTCTCATTTTTCATATCAAATGAATTGATTGAAACTCCCTGAATATTTAGTATGATTTATGAGGTTAATTAGTTAAAACAAAGGAAGACTTGTCATTGATCACAATATAAGGCTTCACTAGCAAGGTTAACATTAATTATCACTTTTTTCTTAATGAAGAGTAAATTGAAACAAAAAAGAATATAACCAAAGTGAGTTATGGTAATATAAATATGATGTAAGACCAAAACATTCATACTCTGAATTAGTATAATGTTATTCATAGTAGCTCCTTCATTACGAAGGTCTTCTCCGTGCTTGCAGCTTTTCTGGCATATGGGGGCTTAGTAATAGTATTGGTATTCATTCTGGTCTTCAATTTTGCACCAAAATGTGGGCATACAAATGTGCTAGTTTATACTGGCATTTGTTCATTGATGGGTTCCCTCTCTGTAAGTAAATTAAATGTTTTCTCTCCTGTTAAATCTTATGTTTGATGATTGATCTACACTTCATAGTATATAATCCGAGGAACATGATTTCATGTTCAAAGTAATATGGTCTTTACTATTCACTACTGTGTTCTAGTAATGAATTTCATAAATAGACTTTCAGCTTCCATACGGTTTTTATATATTTTTTACTTGCATAATTATTTCTATAATAATACTTACTGAAAAATGTTTGCTTTTCACTACAATAATACTGAGGCTGATCTACGTTGGATTGCTATAATTTTACAGGTGATGAGTGTTAAGGCCCTCGGGACTTCTTTGAAGTTAACTTTTGAAGGGAAAAATCAGTTGATCTACCCAGAGACATGGTTTTTTATGTTAGTTGTGGCTATATGTGTCATCATGCAAATGAATTATCTTAATAAGGTTTCTTTTGAAGATTGCCAAGAATGTAAATGACGATTCATAAGAGCTTTCTATTTATAGTTAGATTTTATAATTTGTAGCCTTTTTTCTTCTGGAGATATATGTATTGGAATATAAGAATCATACTTTATTCTTTGTTGAATGACAAAAGATTACATTCATTATTACCTTCTTCAAGATATATGTTCCGGAATATGATTTAACTTGAAAGGAAATTATAGAGTTCATCGCATTACCAGCTACATTACAATTTGCTAGAGATTTTAAATGTAGTTCATTGATTCTTTATTCTTTAATCCTGCCTGATTTTTACCGAAGGCTTTTGGCCCTCGGTAATTACCGAAGGCTTTTGGCCCTCGGTAATTACCGAAGGGCAAAAGCCTTCGGTAAATGTTAGCGACAAGGGATTTACCGAGGGCTCTTTGGCCGTCGATAAGTCGTCTGTAAATACCCTTTTCCGACGGCTTCTGGCTATTTCCGAGGGCTTATGGCCTTCGGTAATGCCCTTCTTTTTTGTAGTGAGAGGACTCGCTAGGCGAGCAACTTTTGGCAAAAATAATTTAACAAGCTTCAATCTTCCACTTTCCTTCAAAATTAACCAAAACTAGATAATTCTCTATCTCTATAACACTAATGTACAAATTTTGCATCTTTTCATTGAATTTTAACACAAAACACATGAATCAAGACAAAGAAGGGGTTTTAATAAGTGTGAATAATAAGTAATTATCACACTTCCTCATTTTTTGTGTGGACATCCAACAAAAAACGAACTGCAATGCTCTCGAAGCTAGTGATCTTATTGTTATCTACAACAGTCATGCTACCGACCAAATCGTCGTCCCGCTCGATTGATCCCAAAATGCGTGAAGCGATTGACAGTGACATCGATGATGAAGAAGCATCTTTTGCATACCCTTGACCACCCCTTCCTAAAGATTCCTTGAATGAAGACAAGTTGACGTTCAACATTATTACCTAAAATATGAGGAACGATCGATCTGCAACAGAAAGTACAATAGCAAAGATGAAAATGGCAAGCGAGGCACACCCCTATTTATAGAAGCAAAGGCCCCACCTATGAGTCATCCTTAGTCATTAGATCAAGTTAGATCCAATGGATAAAGGCATCTGACCTTTTGAATTTTTACATGTTCGAGATTCGAAGCACCACACACACCTCTCCCAATGGTCATATTTTCAAACACGTCGAAGCGAATATTGTTGATGCGTCAAGCGGTCTAAATGCACATAAAATATATAGGTGGCTAAAGAAACCCTAGTTTGCATGGAAGGCAAAAGCCATTTAACAAATTTGAAACCCATTCGCTAGTCATTTCGAGCTTAGGCTTGGGGTCTTGTGTACTATATGACCGTCCGGTCAGCCACAGATTGGACAATCAAGCTTAGATCTGTGTGAGTCACCCTCGAGACTAGACAATCAAATAAGTGAATTGGTGGTCACTTAAATACAGGTTTGAGGTAATGAGGTAGGTGATCTGTATTTACTGCACTATTAATATTTAAACTGTGTAACGTTAAGCTGACTTTGACATCGAGTGTTTTATGGAAATACCCTCTGATTATTGGAACGAGCGGTTGCAAGAGTACTTGGATTTCAAAAGAGTTTCAAACAGTAAGTGATCCAAATGTTAGACCGTTGTACGTCTCAAAATAATATTATTTTACAGGTAGCAACTATTTTTTCCCTCAAATATATAGCCTCTTCAAATACTTGCTGGTTTGGTACATTCTGATTATTTTGATATGAAATGCTCTTATTCGAATAATGCTAAAATATTTTGGATTTTTTACATATTCTTCTGCAGAAAGATATGGAGGAAATGTTTGGTGCAGAATTAAAACCGTGGCCCAATTCACCATTAACAAAACCTTAAGCACATTCTATACTATTATTTCCTTGTTTTCCGAAGTTTATATATATATATATATAAAATATATATATATTTTGCTTACTATAATGGTTTTCTTCAATATGATTTGAAGTCTTATTTTAAATTTGTTCCTTGTTGTGATCAATGTCAACTACAACAAGTTGCCCCTCGTTTTATTTTTATTCATTTTCATTTTTTATTTGCGAAAAGAATTGCTTGCAATTATTTTAAAATAGTGCCCGTGTAGGTTGATTTCTTATAGATAAAGTGAAAAACGAATTTATTTTGACAATTTCATGTCATAAATGCTTAAAAATAATGATAAAAGTTATATTAATTAATTAATTCAGTTGATTAAATTTGTTTATTTTACCATATTTATTTATTTTTTCGTTTTTTTAATAATAATTCCATAGACAAATATGAATTCATTAAAACATGATTTTTTTGTTTTTTTTTTCTAAATCATGACATATTTATTGTTATGTGCAAAGAAAAGACGAAGGGAACATGATAAAAATTTTGTTAATACATATGGTACATGAAGATGCATGTTGCAAATAATGTTGATAAGAGTTAAAGGACCACACAGCTTTCCCCTTTTCTGCTTTAAAGGTAAGTTCAGTACTTTTTTAATGTTTAGGCATTGTATATGTAACCTCATAACGATAATTTCCTAAACCTAAAATCAAGGCCACCAATCCTTTTCATGGTATACTCCCCTTTTTCTTCGTTTAAACCAATATATTATCTGTCAATAATTACTAATCACTCTTACAAAAAAAAACCAACGAACCCACCTTAAACCCTTCTGTCCTTTAAAACTCTATTTCAACATTTCACTTTCTATTTTCTCCATTTAATTTTTACATGGCTAACCCTGCATGACTCTCTTCCCCTTGCTTTCTCTCAACTTCTACTCATACCCTTCAAAGCTCCAACATTCTATTCATGCATAATAATCACGTAACCCTAAATCCCTTCTTCTTCTTCTTCTTTTTTACTATTCCCCTCCACTGTTTCCGAAACCCATCAACACCAGAAGCACCTTCACGTAAACTTGCCCAGCTTCCTTTCTAACTCTACTTCTACACATTAACTTTTCTCCTTCTTATCCTCATCTTTCTTTTCTTCCAACTTCAACCACTCCTCTTATAATACAACCCCTTCTTATTTCTCTCTTCTTGTTCTTTCCTCCCTCGCCTCCAGACAAAACTATTTAGCAGACATCACTCCACTTTAATATATTCGCACGCACATTCTAAATTTCCACAACCCATCCGAGGCTCTCTAATTGGGAACACGACGCTCACACTCTCACACACTCTTCCCTCGTACACGTACTGTCCAGGAACAAAGCCCCTGTTAGACACCCTTAATAACCATTTTCCCTAACCGAGAGGAACACACCCAGTCTAGGCTCAACGAATTGCACCAAACAAGAGGAATACATCCATTAATGTCATGCAAAGCACAGTCTAGTCCTTATAATGAGTTTTCATTTTATAATTTTTGTCTTATCTAATTTTATCCAATTTTCACAAACATAATGACATCAAAGGAATTGGTAATTGGCCTGGAAAAAATCAGAAACACTCGTTAAACAATTTCTTACAAAAAATGATTTTATAATGAGTTTTCATTTTATAATTTTTGTCGTATATAATTTTATTTAATTTTCACGAGCATAATGACATCCGAAGGAATTGGTAATTGACCTAGAGGGTTTTTTTTAGAGATGATGATTCAACCTATGCAGATGATGAAATTATAAAGGTTAGTAAAGATGGTGAAATTGAAGAGATCTTGAATGAACCTTTGCCTGAAAGTGAATATGCCAATGACTCAACTCTTTACAAAGACAAATTGTTTAACGACAAGTGTTTCTGATTTTTTCAATTGGGACTACAATAGAAATGACAGAGAAAAGGTTGGAGTGAGAGAGATAAAAGACAAAGGGTTGAGCGGAATGAGGGAGGTGAACAAGAATGAGGGAGGTGAACAAGGGTTTGGGGTTTCTTTTTTTTAAGTTTTGAAAATTTTAAAATAAATCATTTATTAATAAAAACAAATAAGATATTTTAACTAATTTAAAATAATTCAATTTGATTTAGTTTGTAGTCTAGTTCAATTTATATATAATTATTATAAAATTAAAAGAAAACAATTCCACCTGTATCAAACTGAAAGAAATTATAAGGTGAGGTCGTGAAAGAGGTGAACTGTTGTCACAATGTTTGAGAAAACAATCCCACCTTGATCATGAAAGTAAAATCTATTACTTATATTTACTGAAGACCTATATGATCGGTAATAATTTTATGACCTTACCTTAGAATTAACTCTATCATGTGTTGAGTTGTCCCGCATTTGGTGAGTGACACTTCCTGCGCTTAAGCCTTCTAGAGGACGCCCAAGCTTCGTGTTGTTGGCGCTCAAGCGCCCCAAAAGGGGCACTCAGGTGGTGGGCGGTGGTTTGCTACGCTGAAGCCTCCAAAAAGGGCGCCCCAACCTCGAGCTTCCTTCCTTCTGGTGCTTTTTCTGGACCTTTCCGAGCTCTATCTCCTTAGCACTTTATCTCTGCTGCTTTCCATATTAACTCATTTTCTATCAAAACAAAGGGAATTAGTCATAAAATCATCAAATTCACCCTCAACTCTCTTATTCACACAACTTAACAGAAAAATATGATTCCAAGAACGTTTCTAAGCAGAAAACGGTGTATTTAGCATCAAAATTACATCACAGATAACGATATTTTCAACCGTTAACAAGTTTATATAAGTAAGTGCAAACCTCATCTTACAAGTTAATTTTGTAAGTTTGACTTAACAAAATTTGAATTATGTTGTATAGAAATGATTATTGAAAATGCTAAAGACTTGTATCAATATGTAATCACATATATGAGATGATATGTGAATTATTTTTTGAGTTGTGAATTAAGAATTGAAAATTATGTTGTAAAATGGATCATTCAAATATACCAAAGGATGTCGACCTTGGGAATTGGCCGACGTTAAAGTATAATATGACGTCGAATTATCATTAAATCTGACGTCAAATAGCTTAAAGGATTTCAAAAAGAAATCCATTCTTAAAAAACATAGGTTTAGAAATGAAAACAAAACGAAAAGAAATACATTATAACAAAACATAGGCAAAAATGAAAACCAAACTAGTAAAAGAACCATAGGTTATGTAAAATGGAGTAGGATTTTGAAATCCATATCTGTTAACTTTTTGCTTTGGGTTTGTATCATACTTTCAAGCTTCACAAAAACTGATCATAAAGACAACAAAATGCCTTGCTTTTGTAAACTTGAAGGAGTTGATACAAACCCAAAGACAAAAAGTTATAAAAATGAATTTGAATAAGAAAGCTCTACTTGGAACCAAAAGTTTGGTGAATGGAGGTGTAGGGTTTCAAAAGGATCTGAAACTCTATTTAAAGTGTAAATGTGGGGAAGCATATGAGCGTTTAGTATTCATTTATTTTGGATTGGACGTCAGTTGTTGCCTAAGCGGACGTTATACGTTTGCTCTGGTTAAAGTTTAATGTCGAAGGTGTTAATGGTTGGACGTCATTTAGTTTAAGACGTCGAATGCTACATCTACATGATGTCTACCAGTTGAATTTATTTACAATACTGTCACTGATCATTGTTAACATTGACTATTTTGTGATTGGACGTTGAATGTGTTACATTATACACTATTTTTGTATTAGTGATAGTACATAGATTCAAACCTGGTTTTTATTTTCCAATTTCTTTCTTTTTCTTTGCTTTTCTCTTTAATAGATTATATTTGAATGTTTATGATAGATGTAATTATTTGTATATTAATTGAATTATTTTTGAAATCTCACATTAATTAGTTATAAGGTTAATTTAGAATATATAAGTGAATGCAAACATCATCTTATTACAAGCCAAATTTGAGTTAGACTTAAAGTTTATTTCTTAACAAAATGTAAATTATGTTGTATGAAAATTACTATTGAAAATGATGAAGACTTGTATGAATATGTTGTCACATATCTTGGATGATATTTATGTGAATTATTATTTGATTTCTGTATTAAGGATTGAAAATTATGTTGTAACAAATCTCCTTGTTTCACTGATGATCTAAGTCACATAGACTAAGATATCATCATGTGGTGAGAAACTGAGGAAAGTTTTTCAACATTGTGACATGGATAAGTGTCTTTGCTTCTCGGGGATTTAGTCTCAATCGATATCATAATATTGCTCAAAACTAAATCGCTTAATGTGAGTTCTTTTTCATAGGGACAACAAAAAATCATTTTTCAATCTAACTGGGGTGTTTTCACGTCTCAATGTCGATGGATAAAATTAATTTAGTGTATAGATTATTGATTTCGTGTACCAATTTCACCCACACACTCAATTATTATAATCTCTTTAATACTCGAATTTCAATGATAATCTCGTGCATCACTAGTCTATATTTTTGTTTTATTTGGTTTATTTATAAAGATGAAAATGGAAATGCAACAACAATCAATGAGGTGTAGCGTAAAAGTGATAAAACTCAAAGTGGTATATGTGGTGATCGGAGAAGTTGCAATAAAGTAACAAGAACATTGAAGTAAATTGCATAAAGAAAATTACTAAGGAAAGAAAATTGCAACCATCAACATTGGATTAACCATTTTTCCTAGGAGTAACAAAGTACCTGACTAAATAAAGGCAGGTCGAGAAATGCGTTTGAACATGTCAACACACAATACTCTCGCCCATCCAGCCCACCAACCTGTCAGACCAGATGCAAGGCAGGACATGCAAACTCGTCGGCTTGTTACACGTTAATTAACTTAGCTCGCAAAATTAGGTTTGTATGTTGTGTTTTTGGCTTTTCTGGGAGTGTAAACGCCATGAGAGTATGAACGTTGCGAGAGTGCAAACACCATCGTGAAACTATGAACACCACAATAGTACAAATGTTGCGAGAGTGTGAACTTCGCGAGACTGTGAACGCCGCGAGAGTGCGAACGTTTGTGAGAATGCAAACATCAATGTAAAACTATGAACACCACGAGAGTACGAACACTATGAGAGTGTGAACTTTGCGAGATTGTGAACCTCGTGAGACTGCGAACGTCACTAAACTTTGAATGTGAATCCCTCTCAACTATCTTTTCATAGTCTGAATCTAATCTCACCCTATCTTTATAGGGTGGAGCAAGGCAAGGTAGAAGAGTGAAGCAAAGGCACCACATGTTTATGTTTTCGTTGTCATTGATTTGCCTTAGTTCATTTTCTAGGTTCGTGTTGCAATTGGTTTACTATTGACATTGTCAATTCCTCTATCTACTTGTAATCTGAGAATCAAGGTTAGAAATTAGGGTTTTTTTTTAATTAGGGTTATTGCAAACATAGAATAGAATACCACATCTTGCTACTACAGTAAAACATGTTGGGTGTTTCTTCCAAAAGAATTTGGGTCAAAGAAGAAATTGGAGAGCTGTTCTTCTAGAAGTAGCAACATAACATTGGTGGGAATCTTCCAAACCATTTTCTAATTGCTAGCATAGCTCGATTCAATTTTGGCAGGCCAAAAATAGTTCAAATTGTCTTATTTTATCACCCCTGATTTTTTTGTTTGCAGTGTTTTAGTATGTATGAATTGTTCCATTTGTCATTCTTGTAAAATCAAAATAAACCTATTTATATTTTCAACCCTCCTTGGACAATTACATATTTGAATTTATATTTGGACAAATTACATATAACTACCCTAAAAACTACCCTTAACGGTTTTTGAATAAAAAGTTGACTCCTAATGGGTTACATGTTTATCTTATGACATCCAACTCATAAAGGATCATTTAGTAAAATTGTCTTTTATTTATTTCGTCTCTAGAATATAATGCTTTTGGTTTACAACTTATGGGTCCTGAAAGCTCAAAATAACTTATGAGGATACAATTGTCCTTCACTCACATCGTCACTATAAATTTTTTTAGGTGCTATAATCCTTCGTTTATCATCTTAATAAGGTTGGACGCTCAATCGATTGAGCGACGTAAGATTTCATTTTCGACCGATTGTATATATAACATTACCTTTTGGTCTCGCAACGCTTTAAAAATCTTAAATAATTTTTTTCTACTTTTCAATTGCCTCAACATATAGTTTAAGAAAGAGTAATAAAAATATATAAGTTTAAAAAGGTGTAGTAATAAAAAAAAATGTAAGTGGAGGAATAACATAAGATAGAAGTGTAGGGTTATCATTTGTCTTTATAAAAGAATAGATAATTAAAATAAAACACATCAATTCCATTTATACCATGTGAGAATGCCAGATTCGTACCTACATGGTCCATCTTTCATAATATACCAATGGCAGTTTAAACATATACCTAAATCTCTACTTTGGTCAAATGCATCAAAATGCAATAAAGGACCATTTTCCCATTGAACCGAACAAAAGAACAGTGTTCCCCCAAAAAAGTTAGTTCGAAAACTAAATTTGTAGCTTTTGTCAATAGGGAGAATGTGGAACCCAAGATCATCATCTTTTGATTTGCAGTGAACATTTATAGTTTTATATCCCTCTAAACTATTCGTAATTTCCACACTAGCTGGGTCTGCCCATGCACATGCCAATGCCAGCATGCACAACAACACAACGATTTTCACTAATGTATACATTGCAAATTCTCATGTTTTTTTCTCTTCAATCTGATATATATATATATATATATATATATATATATATATATATATATATATATATATATATATATATATATATATATATAAATAATGGCATGATGTTAAAGGACAAAAATGTCTTTTTATTTTTTATTTGACCTGATGGAAAACATTTATCTCAAAATTTTAATTATTGGAAACATGTATCCCAAAATTCTCTCAGCATTAATTATTCATATTCTATGTGCTAAAGTAATTAATTCAATTCATATAATTAACATACATGAGTGAGGTCAATTCAAATAGCTAATTAATTAATTAATTATATTTTATTAACTCTTATTTCCACTTCTACATTATTACTGATTTTAACATACATGATTGTTAATTTCATATGTAGAAGACAAAGAACATTCTGATGGAGGAAATATTTGTAAACATATGGCAAAACTATCAATGTTGCACAACAATTAACTGAGCAACAAAATATAAATAACTAATGGTAAGAGAATATTATAAAACATATTTGGAAAAATAATGCTTTTTTATATTTAGAATTATTTTTATCAATAAATTGTAAATTAATTAATTAACCCAAAAATAAATTAGTAAAAAATATCATCATTAATTTTGAAAAAAATCTTATACTATGTTTCCTTACAATTAAAATGTTTTTATCAATAAACTTAAATGAATTAATTAATTAATTAACACATAAATAAAAAAAGTAATAAAAAAATACTAATTAATGGTTTGAAAATATTATACTATAAAAGAAATTTTGTTTGTAATAAATGCTTTTCTATAATTAAAATTTATTTTATCAATAAAATTTAAATGAATTAATTAACACAAAAATTATATAATATCAATAATTAATGATGAAAAATTAGAATAAAATAAAATAAATTTATAATAAATATTTTCTTATAATTAAAATTACATTTATAAATAAAATTTAGGAATTAATTAAATAAAATAAAAATTAAAAATAATGAAATATCAATAATTAAAAAGTAAAAATACTTACATAGCTTACCATTTTATATTACGAAAGGATTTTATGGATTGATTTGAAAATTTTAATTATTGACAATTTTATTAATAAAATAATTCACTAATAATGCATATTTTATTTATTGATAAAATAAATTTACGAATAGATAAAATATATATTATGACAAATTTCGTACGAATAGATAAAATATATATTATGACAAATTTAGTGAAAAATTTCGTACGAATAAATAAAATATATATCATGACAAATTTAGTGACAAATTTTATAGATAAAATTCATTAATTAATCAAATTTAGCAACAAATTTACTTTAGTTGACAAAACATTATTCTTAATTTCATTTTTTTACAGTAAATGTTAAATAAATCTCAAAACATGTGATGCTGCGTCTATTATCTCCTTTTCTTTTCTTAGGTACTTTCTTTTTTCTTCTTTATTTTCCTCATTTCATTTTTCTCTCTTCTTTATATTTGTGTTTTCATTTTTTATCTCTTTTAGAATTTGATCATGTTATACAAAGACAATCTGTTTGTATGTTATCTGATTTTCAAAAAAAATAAATTTTGATTTGGGCTAAAGATTCTATATTTTATTTTTTTTATGATTTTGTTATTATGTATTAAAAAAATATTTTTTACTAGCCATTATTTTGTATATGTTAAATATATGGTTAGAAATATTAGTATTATCATTAATTTATATTAATCGCTTCAATTGTTTTATATTATTTTAATTTTAATTATTAGTTGTATTGTCTTTGTTCGTCTTCATTCTCATTATATTTGTTCATATTACCTTTATGGTTCTCTTCATCATTATTCTTATATTACATTAGGTCATCAATTCCATCCCACACGCTCGTAATTCCAATGTCAACAACCACCACCACCGGTCCTTTGATGCCCCTGTTATGGTCTTCCCTCCACTTCAAGGTCAAGCTCATGTGCAACAACGATTGTTGAATCCAACCCACGACAACCACCGCATTGTCACTGGCGACACCACGAGAAAGAGCTAGATAATATGCTACACTATTTTTCTATAATTTGGCTATTATCTATGATTATATTTGTATCGTAAGACGGTTTGATCAGCCGCAAATCAAACCGTCAATCTTGGATATTTACAAGTAACTTTCGAGACCGGACGATCAAGATAACCGAACCGTCAATCTTGGATATTTACAAGTAAGTCTTGAGATCGGACGATCAAAAAAGTGAATCGATCAATCATATGAACCATGACAATTAACTTTCATGATAATCAACTTAAAAGTTAACATTGACCCTACATCCACTAGTACAAAATGAGTTTTTTAAGTCTAGTACAAAAAGAGTTTTTTAAGCCTGTTATTTTGGGCTTTTTAAGTCTGTTTTACAACAGACTTAGATTCGACATACGTAAATTTTAAGTCTGTTGTTGACTAATTAAATCTGTTGTTGACTAACTATTGTATATTTATAAATAAAAATAAGCAAATTAAATTTGTTACTTTTTAAATTTTATTTGTTTAATCTAAAATCTAAAGTACAACCAAATTTTCATAATAAAATATATATTACAAATTGTGCAATTCAAGTACATAATATAAAGTTTCAAAATCAAAATAAAGAATAAGATGTTTAACTTAAAATTTATAGTCTAAACAAAGTTTAACTTAATCTTTTAAGTCTAAACATAACCTAAACAAAACTTAAACAACACCTAATCTTCACATTGGAGAAAATAACTTGTCCATTGCTAATATACTTCAGGAAGTGTTTACAACTAATCTGCCGATTGGCCGGTAAAACAAAAAGGAAAATTAAATATAATTAATAATAAAATAATAAATAATAAAATAAAGTGAAGAAATGTATAATAAAACCTTAAAAGTGAATTTTTCAGTGTCATTTTTAAAAGCATTCTATCAAATTAATCACGATAAAAATCATGCAACTGAACTAAAATTATATCTAAATCATACACACTAATTTTCACAAAAATAAAAAAAAAAACATCAGTAGCCCCTTTTTAATCATAAAAAAAATATCCAAATGCATTAGGATCTAATTCACCACCCAAAACTTTCAAACTTATTACCAACTTCACAAGAACTATATAATACTATAAAACTACTTTCACATAGTCAATTAACAAAATTTTGCACTTCACCGTGATTAACAAAATTCTGCACTTCACGTGATATATATAATATTAGAACACACCTTACACACACACACACACACACACACACACACACACACACTAAACACACACACACACACACACACACACACACACAAAACACATATGGGTTTGCTAACGCGCGTTCGCCTGTTTTATATTGGTTTCCTAACACCCCCTCCCCCGAAAACAGAAATTGCTATTGCATCCTTAGAAACCAGAAAGGGAATGACAATCAAAAGAAAACGGTGAATACCATAGAGAAAGAAAAACAAAATCATAAACTGTGGTAGCAACAAAAACCCTTAAGCTGCATAATTAACTCACATGAGCAGAAAAACACCAACGTTTGTCAAAAAAGTGCAAACTTTAGCACATCCGTGTGCACCCATAAGCTGCCCCAACTTACCGAGAATGAGAACACAACCCACCAAACGAGAGCGAGAGAAACCGCGCGCGGGAGAGGAGTTGTTGACGCGTTGTGGTGAGCTGTCGGTGGTGAGTCACCAGAGGTCTTTGTTGCGGCAAGAGATGGGGAGATGTTGATGCGTAGGATGAGAGATTGGAACAAATCTGTCGAAGGGGAGGGAGAGAAATTGCTAAGTGGAGGGATGATACTGTGTAGCATAAATTAAAAGATAAATCTAAGTCTAAAATTACCATACTTAACCATTTAATTAAGTCGGTTGAAAATTCAACAGATGTAAAATATATTTGAAATATAAATTTACATCTGTTATTGACTTAAAAGAGTTAAATTTAAGTTTGTTATTTGATTAACAGGTATCTTTTATTTATAAAAGTGCTACTGCACATCTTTTAAGTCTGTTTTTTTTAAATAGATTTAAATTGACAGACTTAAAAGGTCTATATTGTATTAGTGATCTTGAAGCATTTTGGCGCCTACGAGAGGATGAGTATTTCACAACCAATAAGCCCTATAGTGACTTTAAGGAACATGACATTCAACATCCTGATAGAAGAATCGAAGAATCAATCCAGTTAGTTGGAGATGATAAAGAACATGCAATGGAAGATGAAGGAAATGCAACGAAGATATGAAAAGGAGCTAATGACACTCACAGTTGAGAATGCGACCATACACCGACAAAGCACTTGACAATCAGTGCCTCGACCATTAACTAAACCACAAGAACATCAGCCCACTCCAACCAAGCCTAAAGAAGACTCGTGCAGAACTGCCCATGGGGGCAAAACGAGAGCTAGTAGAGAAAACTCGTCCATGCAAACGGTCAACACAACCAATCTACATCCTTTCACACTAGCCATCATGGAGACTCTCAAGCTCTCAGTCTCCCCAACCATCGAGAAGTACGATGGATCAACTGATTCAAACAAGCATTTAAGGATGTTCGTGAATCAAATGGATTTTTACACTATAAGCGTCTTGATGTGGTCTAGAGCTTTTTCTGTCTCCCTCAAAAGAGAAGCTTTGGCGTGGTTCAACTCACTGCCACCCAATTATATAGATAGCTTTTTGGCGATTTGCTCATTGTTCGGCACTCATTTCACCGCAAATCGATCACATCACCTTAAAACTCTTTGCCCTGGTGAATCTTAGGCAGAAGAAAGAAGAATCCTTTTGTGCCCTCATGGATCGTTTCAAGAATACCGCACGACAAACAAAAAATCTCAACCACAAGATAGCCCTACACCACATGATAATGGCTCTAAGGCCTAGGCCATTTGCCGACAACCGATGTATGAGGTTATCTAAAACCATGAATGATGCACAACTTAGAGTGGAGTGGTACATGATGCAAGCGAGGAGGAAAGTGGAAGTCGTGCGAGAAAATAAAAGGGTAATCGCATGAAGATACTACACAAAGGTTTAGCCAAGAAGCTTTAACAATGGGGACCTAGTGTGGATGAAGACTTATGAAGTGCATAAGAAGTTGGTACATGGAAAACTTGTATCCAACTGGGAGGGGCCGTTTAGAATTGTAGAAGACCCTAAGAATGAGGCTTACCAACTAGTGCATGGCGGGAAGACCCATCCCTAACACTTGGAACCTTTCCATTTGAAGTTTTACAATAACTAAAAAATTTACAAACCTCATGTAACTTTCATCTTAATGAATACAATAAAGTATTTTTAAGAAAATGAGTGCAAGTGTGGTCCGGTTAGATATTAACAGGTTAGATATTAACAGGTTTGTGAAGGAAAAGTTTACTTATGTTATTGCTTACCAACAACATGTCAAGTTAGTGAAGGACGAGTTCATTCGTGAAACTCTATCGCTTAATCCAATGAATAAAATGAATCGGTCGGTGATGGATGAGTTCATCCATGAACCCCTACTAAACAACTATGTCGGTGAAGGGTGAGTTCATTTGTGAACCTCTAATGCACCATTAGGTCAACGAAGGATCAATTCATCTGTTAAACCTTGCCACATCATTAATTTAGTGAAGGATGAGTTCATTCATGAACCCCTGCCGCAACACTAAGTCGATGAAGGATGAGTGCATTTATGAACCTCTGTCACACCATTAAGTTGGTGAAGGATGAGTTCATTAGTGAATTCCTGCCACACTACTAAGTCGATGAAGGATGAGTTCATCCGTGAACCCCTGCCACACCACTAAGTTTGTGAATGATGAAATCATCTGTTAACCCCTATTGCACCACTTAATTGGTGAAGGATGAGCTCACTTGTGAGCCCCTACCGAAGGCATGCCAAGTCAGCGAAGGATGAGTTTATGTAAGTGAACCACTACCTCTTAGTCTAGTGAAGGAAGAACTCACCTAAACGAACTCCTACTGATCGAGTTGTGAGATGACTAAAGTTGTTCAATCGCGACTTAGTGTTATCTGACTCAATATAGTGGGGTGACTTAGACGCAAGCATTGTTAACAAAAAACGAACTTCAATGCTCTCGAAGCTCACTACCTTATTGGTACCTACAACAATCACGCTACCAACCAAATTCTCATCTCGCTCGATTGATCCCAAAATGGGTGAAGCGATTGACAGTGACATCGACGATGAAGAAGCATCATTTTCATATCATCGACCATCCCTTCCTAAAGACTCCTTAAATGAAGACAAGTTGACGGTCAATATTATTACCTAAAATATGAGGAACGATCGATCTGCATAAAAGAGCAAAGGTGAAAATGGCAAGCGAGGCCCACCCCTATTTATACTAGCGAAGGCCCCACCTGTCAGTCATCCTTAGTCATTAGATTAATCAGATCCAATGGATAAAGGCATCCGACCTTTTGAATTCTGACAGGTTTAAGATTCGAAGCACCACACACCTCTCTCCCAATGGTCATATTTTCAAACATTTCAAAGTGAATATTTCTAATGCATCAAACGATCTAAATGCACATAAAATAGGAGGCTGAAGAAACCCTAGTTTGCATGGAAGGAAAAAGCCATTTAACAAATTTCAAACCATTCGCCAGTCATTTCAGGCTCGGGCTTGGGGGTCTTATGTACTATATGACTGTCCAGTTAGTGATAACGGTTGATTTCACCGTTATTTGAGAGTAAATTTTAATATCAAATGAACCCTTTTTGACTTAGAAACTTGTTTGTTCTCTTGATTTTGGTTTATTTTAGTAAATAAGAGAGTTGAGATTACGCTTTAAGATTTTATCACTAAATTCCCTTGATTTTGTAGGAAATTGGGATGAATTGGAAGAGGAGTTAAGTTGTCAAGAAGTTGGAACTCATAAAGGACAGAAAAAGCACTGGAAGAGAAGGTTGCAGAAGGTCACATCACGCTTGGGGGCCCTTTTTATGATCCTCAGCGCTGGAAGCTCGCAGTCACGCCTAGGCGCCCTTTTTGGGGCGTTGAGCGCCATCTTCCCTGTAACGTTTCATGCTTGAGCGCCCTCCATTGGACGTTGAGCGCCACTCCTTCGCAAGCACACCTGGGCGTCCTAAGTAAGGGTGCTGAGCACCGCCAACATTGGCCTATGGCCCAATTCAACCCTATTTAAGGATTAGCTAGACCTAGAGAGAATATCTCTTGACATAATTAACACAAATTCAATTCTCTAGAGGCAGAAGTGGATGCGGAAGCTCTCCTCTTCAATTTTTAGGGTTTTTCTATCTTTTTCATTCCATTGTTCATCTAGTTTCTCCATCACGATGGGGGAGCTAAACATTCTTTGTTGTTGGGGGATGATGTAACCTTGTGAACTCTCATGTATTTGAATTTATTCTTATTTATTTATGCTTCTTTCATTAATTGTTAGAGTTATTCTTCTTTACTCAATGCTTGTTATGTTTAACTCATTCATGGCAATGATTATTAGTTTTCGTGATATGGACACATATGGGGAAACCTAGATCTGAAGAATTGCTCTCAAAAGTAGTATTGCCTAGACATAGGGATATGAGTTTTGGTTATCTTAAGCTTCTGTGCGTATGTAATGCAAAATTAATTGCTAGGTGATAACGGTTTAAAATACCGTTATCTGTGATGTAATTTTGATACTAAATGCAACCTTTTTGACTTAGAAACTTGCTTTAACTCATGTTTGTGCTTTAGTTTTGTGAATAAGAGAGTCGAGGTTATACTTGATTTTATCACTAAATTCCCTTGATTTTGTACGCTATTGGAATGATTTGGAGGAAGAGTTAAAGTACCAAATAGTTGGAATGCAGAAAAGTCAACCAGAGTGCATAAATTTCAACCAGAGTGTAGAAAAGTCAACTAGAGTGCAGATATTTACACCAAAGGGCTTTCATTTAACCAAAACCAAACATACTCACAAGCAGGTTTTCATCCCAAGGACTTTTCTTGGCTTGTAACTTGGCTGGGCTAAGAAGAAACATGGTTTTTCAGGAATGCAAAATCCTTGAGTTAAGAGAGATATTTATGAATTTAACAATTACACACAGGTTCTTTTTTCAAGAAGATCTTTTTCTTATTCCCAACCTTTTCCCTTGCAGTGAGCTTTTATTTCTTTTCTTTTGATTTCTCTTTTTCTTTTTCCTTGTGCTTACTGCTTATTTTTCTAGCAACCCCAAACTTGAACATTTATCAATACCTCACAAATATTCTCAACTCAACTGAAGGAAAAGAATTTAAAACAGGGTTTTCAAAACGTGCTTAAGGTTAAAGGTTCAAAGGATGGAACAAACTGTTCTCTTTTTATTTGGAAAAATTCATGAGTAGGCTAAAAAAATTAAGGGATAACAAAAGATGACCTTGATCATATGAAACCTGCAAGAAAGTAGTTCAATCACAGAAAATTTGGGCAAAATCATTCACGCTTTCAAAGTAATAGCAATTATTCACAACAACTCTGAAGCCCAAAACTCACACAAGGAAACTCTCAAGTCCTAGAATTCAGAAAAACATCATGCTCAGTATCTTAATCAAATTTTACCTCAAGCACCTGTTTTACCTGTATATCAGCACACCATGCATCATCTCAACATCAATCAATACACTAGAATATTACAAAGCAATACTCATCACAAAACACATCACAGTTGAATCAAAGCAGTTTAATTCATTCAAGCAAAGTACAATAACAAAACAATTGATTAAAAAGAAAGCAAATAAGAAAACAAAAGATTAAAAAGAAAGGTTTTGAAAGTTGGATTGCTTCTTAGTAAGCGCTTCTTTAACGTCACTAGCTTGACCCAATAAGCTCATGTCACATCTTTAATCTTGGTGTCATCTTTTCCTTCTCCACACCAATTGATCTTCAGCAGCTTCCTGTTCACCGTTTTAGTTCTCCTTTAAATTGGAGATTCAATCTCTATCAGTCCATCAGCTCCGAGTTCTTTCACAACCCAAAGCTTTTTGTTGAATCTCACTAGTATCTTGGTCTCAGCTCTTCATGTTTCTCTAGTGAGTCTAGATGAACACATGTTCCTTTGCTGTCTTTTTCTTCTTCCTTAACTTGTGATAGAAAACATTTTTTACCTTTTTTACCTGGTTTAACAACTTTTGTACTAGTCCTGGGTGCATCCTCACATGCAGCTTTGAGACTAGTCTTCTTTATTCGAACCGGTTGCTCAACATTGAAGACATTGAAAGTCATCTCCTCTTCTTGGTCTTTAAGAGCTATAGTTCCATCATCAACATTGATGATTACCTTGGTCGTCTTCATGAATGGCCTTCCAAGAATAATAGGGATTTCCAAATCTTCCCCCATCTCCATAACAACAAAGTCCACCAGGAATTTAAGGTTGTCAGTTTTAACTACCACATCCTTCACCACACCATAAGGCCTTTTGGTGGATCCATCTGCCATGCATAAAGTCATCCTTGTAGGCTTGACTTCAAAACTTCCAATCTTTTCAAGTACAGACAAGGGCATCAAATTGATACTAGACCCTAAATCAATTAGGGCTTTCCCTATTTTGTGCCTCCCAATAGTGCAAGGAATAGTGAAACTTCCTGGATCTTTATCCTTTGGAGGAACTGCCTTCTGCAAGATCACACTGCAATCACCTTGTATCTCAATAGAGTCCTCCTCTAAATATTTCTTTCTTTTGAGGAGTTTCATCAAAAACTTAGCATATTCAGGGATTTGTTGTAATGCTTCAGTCACAGGAAATTTTATTCCCAATTTTTTGAAGATTTCATCAAAACACTCTAATTGCATATTTTTTTCTTTTTTGAACACTCCTCATGGTAAGGAAGAATTTTCTTATTTTTTTTCTCTCAACCTCTTCTTTCTCTTTTCTCTCTTTTTCCACAATCCTCTCTTTTTCTTTTCTCTCAATCTCACTTTCTCTCTCTTCTTTTTGAATTTTTTCTTTTTCTTTTTCCTCAATCTCACTTTTTCTCTCTTCTTTTTCTTCTCTCTCTTTCATCTCAACTTTTTCTTTTCTCTCTTTTTCTCTCTTTTTTTTTTCTCTCATCATTCATGCTTAAAATAGCTTTGCAGTCTTTCTTGGGGTTAACTTCAGTATTAGCCCCAAAACTTCTGATAGGCATCTCCTCCAACTTCTTGGCCATTTGACCAACCTGCATCTCCAGGTTCCTTATAGCAGCTTCATTGCTTTTTTGAGTTGAAAGACTTGCATGCATGAATTATTGGAGGGTTTCTTCAAGCTTTGTGGTTCTGTCAGAAGGAGAGGTTTATTGTTGCTATTGTTGTTGTTGTGGTGACCAATTGAATTGTCCACCAGTTTGCCCAAACTGACTTTGTCCCATGCTAGGATGAGATTTCCACCCTTAATTATAATTGTTGGGATGAAATTGGTTACCCATGTAATTAACTTCTTCATTTAGATTCTCGGGCACAACAAATTGACCATTAATATGATCACCACCACATAGTTCACAGAGTTGCTGGTGAACTTGTAAAACATTATGGCATTCCTTTTGTGGCTGAGAAAGCTTCTTTGTTCAGACTTCAAGTTGTTGAGTGATGATCTTATTTTGAGCAAGCAAGGCATCATAAGACTGTAGTTGTAAAACTCCCTTAGGTTGTGATGAAGTTCTTCTTTCATTGTGCATCTCATTATCATTAGTAGCCATGTTGTCAATTTATTCATAAGCTTCCTCTAGAGTCTTGCATTTGATATTGCCTCCAATTGAGGCATCCAACATCAATTTGGTTTGTGAACAAAGACCTCCAAGGAAAAGAATGACTACTATTACTTCATCAAAACCATGAGTAGGTGTCTTTCTTAGCAAGCTTTTGTATCTATCCCATGCTTGCCCTAATGATTCTTCCATGCCTTGATTGAAAGAGGATATTTCTTGCTTCCCTTTGTTGGTCTTTGACCGTGGGAAGTATTTATTCAAGAACTTAGCTACCACAACTTCCCACTAAGTAAAGTTGTTTTCAGGAAAAGGGTTTAGCCACAATTTAGCGTTGCCTCCCTGTGAGAAAGGAAACAAGCCTAATCTAATAGCATCATCTGGCACTCTATTCAGCTTCACAGTGTTGCAGATCGCATTAAAGGTGGTAAGATGCTCATATGGACTTTCATGTGACAGTCCATTGAACTGGTTGCTCTTCACAAGATGGATCAACGTAGGCTTCATCTCCATATTCGCGGCATTGACCCTTGGCTTTGCAATGCTGTTAAAATACTGAGCGCCAACTACAGTTGCATAATTTGCGAAAGTACGTTTGTCTGGCTGTCCATGATTTTCTGATCTGGTTGTGAGAGGATCTCTCTGGAACAAGGTTCTTAGATAACATGCTCCTCCTGCTAGTCTCAAGTCCTTCAAGAAGAGGTTCAGAACTTTTGTTGCTTCGAGTCCTTACTGTATCCTGCATAAACTAAAAACAAAACCCTAGAAAAAATTGTTAGCACAAAAATAAAAATAAAAATAAAAGATATGAAAATAAAATAGAATAGAATAAAATAAAATCAAATAAAATCAAATCAAATGAAATAAAGTAAAATAGAATAAAGCCAAAATTAATTAAGAATCACAAATATAGAATAGTTTAAACCGTGAGTCCCCGGCAACGACACCAAAAACTTGTTGATGGATTGACAAGTGTACCGAATCGCACATGTAATATAAAATGGTAAGACCAAGTATCGTATCCCTGAAGACTCTCGGTACTAGACAGTTGTGTGATAACTCAATTAATTAAGACTTTTAGAAAACAAGATCATTGATTTGGGATGCGAAAACAGAAAATTAAATATGAATGCAATTGATCAATAACAGAGAAAACAACGATGAACGAAGGTTGTTTATAAAATGCGATGATTATGTTGTTAGGGTTTGATTTCACCAAGTTTACTCTCATGTATATAAGAATTCTTCTTTTTTACATTAATGTTAACGTCACTCACTAAATTACTTAGAACCCGATCCCTCAGCGCAATAAGCCTGCCTTAATTCCTAGTTCGTGCAATTCCTAGCGTTCCTAGAAAATTAAGTCTGAAGATCAAGAGCTTAAAACGACCAAGTACTAATACCCTCATCCTTGAGAAATATTACCCTTGAAAGAATTCATCAAGAACCTGAATTGTAAGGAACCTCCCGATACTCATGCAATTCATAAATCATGCTACTAAATGAGTTAAAATAGAGCAAGCATTGGAATAGATGAATTCCCTAACAATTAATGAAAAAGCATATAAATTAAGCATCAAGTCAAATACATGAGAGTTTACAAGGTTACATCATTCCCTAACAACAAATAGAGTTTAGTTCCCCATAGACATGGAGAAACTAGATGAATAATGGAAAAGCATGAGATAGAAGAACCCTAAAAGTAGAGGATGAACGCTCCCGCATCCAAATCCGCCTTCAGAGAATGGAAGAGTGTGTTGTTGTGCTGCTCCAGCCAGAGATACAAAACCTAGAGCGCTTGGGTCTTTTAAATAGAGTCGAAAAAGAGTAGAAACAGGGCCCGGTCCAAAAGAGTCGAAACAGAGTAAAAACTGGGCCGGATCTGCGACGCACGACGCTCGAGCGCCCCCATTTAAGGCGTCCGGGCGGTGGACCGTCCTCATGTAGGGCTTGAGCCTTCAATTGGACGCCCAGGCTTCGGGGTCCGCCGCTCAGGCGGCCTAGGAGGGCGCCCGGGCGGTGGACGTCAATTTTTTGCGCTTAAGCCTCCATGCAGGGCGCCCAAGCTTCGTGTGATTCCCCCTTCTGGTGCTTTTGCAAGCCTTTCTTAGCTCTATCTCCTTAGCACTTCATCCTTGCTTCCTGTATTAACTCATTTTCTATCAAAACAAAGGGGATTAGTCATAAAATCATCAAATGCAACCTCAACTCTCTTATTCACACAACTTAATTAAAAAGCATGAGTCCAAGCAAGTTTTTAAGTGGAAAAGGGTGTATTTAGTATCAAAATTACATTACAAATAACGGTATTTTCAACCGTTAACACAACCCTGATCGTGTGCGACAGGAAGAAGAGTGAGGAGCTCTTGGACTTTGAGAGTTGTTTCTCAAAGGGATTATGCAGCAAGAACGTGTGGTTATGTGCGTGCAGGTGTTTTCTTTTCTATATTTGGTTGTGAGTGGGAAAGGTGTTTACATTTGTGAGAGTGTGTTCACTGTAAAACCTTTGGTGTAAATCTCAAATCATTATAGTGAAATATCCTTCAATCTAACGTTGATTGGAAGGGTGACTGGATGTAGTCATTGAGGCTGAACCAGGATAAAAACCTTGTGCTTGTTCTTCTTTCCCTATCCCTTTTACTTTAAACTGCATACGCGTTTACTTACAGTGCAAGAAAGTTTTAAAGATAATTTCAATTTTGCAAAAAGATTTGAAAAACGTTCATTTTTATAAATCACTAATTCACCCCCCTCTTGGTGTTGAGAAACAAAGTTCTCTATTTCTAACATTGTTTTTTCTATATTTGGTTGAGTGGGAAAGGTGTTTACATTTGTGCGAGTGTGTTCACTGTAAAACCTTTGGTGTAAATCTGAAATCATTATTGTGAAATATCCTTCAATCTAAGGTTGATTGGAAGGGTGACTGGATGTAGGCATTGAGGCCGAACCAGAATAAAACCCTTGTGTTTGTTATTCTTTCCCTATCTCTTTTACTTTAAATTACATATGCGTTTACTTACATTGCAAGAAAGTTTTAAAGATCATTCTAAATTTCCAAAAAGATTTGGAAAGTGTTAGTTTTTATAAATCACCAATTCAGCCCCCCTCTTGGTGTTGAGAAACAAGGCTCTTTATTTCCAACACTATGTTCACCAACAACGTGCTTAACCTCATTAGTCGTCTCGTTGACAATTTTCAGATTTTGGGGTATAACACGAGCAGGCCTTGGTTTCTCTCCCATCGCTTGGTCCGTGGGACGTCATGTGTTCAGCCTTGTCAGGCTCCAATGCCTTGGATCTTGTTCAAGCCTCAGTTGGGCATCTCAATCCTTATTTGCGTATCCCGAGTTGGGTCTATTTATATTGTCATGATTAACGCCTTCATTTCTTCATTTTCTTCGGTAGGTCACAAGATATTAAACACTAATATCTCGGCCATGGCACATCCTAATATGAATTTCATTGGTTGTCTCCAAACATTCAACCGAAGACCGAACCGTCTCGCTTGTTTAGCCATTTAGGCTTATAAACTAAACTATTTTTATATTAATTTGATTCGCTACATTTTTCTGACCATTCAAATTCGAATTGTTATTTTCTTTTCAGTGCAGATGATATGACCCTATGTACAAACTACTCTGCCAACTAGAGATTATTTGGTGAGGAATGTTCTCTGTGAACTCTCATTCGAGTCTCTTCAACCTAGGGAACGTTCTAAGTGAACTTCTAGAGTCTGCTGATCAGTGAGGAACGTTCTCTGTGAACTCTCACTCGAGTCTCTTCGACCTAGGGAACGTTCTAAGTGAACTCCTAGAGTCCATCACTCGGTGAGGAACGTTCTTCGTGAACTTTCACACAAGTCTCTTCGACCAAGGGAACGTTCTAAGTGAACTCCTAGAGTCCGCCACTTGGTGAGGAACGTTCTTCGTGAACTCTCACACAAGTCTCTTCGACCTAGGGAACGTTCTAAGTGAACTCCTAGAGTCCGCCACTTGGTGAGGAACGTTCTTCGTGAACTCTCACACAAGTCTCTTTGACCTAGGGAACGTTCTAAGTGAACTCTTAGAGTCTGCCGCTCCCCAATACAACGTGAACGGCCTCTCTCAAGCTCATAACAATCCCTGCACACCCCTTCCAAAAAAAGAGCTTGCTTGGGCTTGAAGGGCTTTTGTACTGTATGGATACCTGTCAGGCCAATGAACTAGGTAGACAAACAATTAACAATTCTTAACCAATCGGTTAAGATAGCCGTTGAGGTAGTTACAAGGATAATAATAATAACAACCACTAATTGGAAGTTAATAAAATAATGAAAGTCGTTTAATAGTAATAGGTCAGACCTAAGGATAAACCCATTTTAATATATATAAATATACCTTTGACAGGAAGGTCATGTAATTAATTATGAGTACTCACTTTTTATTAAATATTATCACGCAAAGTCACTAACTTGAGTGTCGGAGTGTCTTTGACAAATACTCTCCCACATGGCTTGGACAAGGAAGAGAGAGAGCGAACAACGCAATTTGGATAATAGAAGATCATTAGGAAGTTCATCCAGTCTTCAAAACAACTTGGTTTTTGAGTAAGGGATCTCAACTTCTTACTTGAAACAATTTGTGTTTTCATTTTTTTTTTCTCTTTGAGAATGACGTTAAGCAAATAGAAATTGTTTTTATTTTATCAAATCTTTAGAGTAAGTTTTTATTTAGTCTAAAATTTTTTGTTTTTTTATTTTATTTTGTCACCAATTTTAATAGGCTTATTTGAAAAAAAAATAATTATTTCAACTTATTTTTATCATATACCAAAATGTTATTATATTTAGATATTTTATTCTAAATTTCTAGATTTTGAGTTAGTTTGTACATACATTAGGATTTAATTAGAATAACAGATTACATGAAAAGACAATTATTTATGATTTCAGATAACTTGGATGTGAAAATTATTTGATCACTAAATTTTTATTTTTTGGTCTAAGAAGTGTGGTTTTATTTAAAGCTGTCAAAACGGGTAACTCGGCTCAACCCGACCCGACCCACCACGGGTTGGTCACTTAGTGAGCTAATCAAACCCGGCTCACTTATCAGCGAGTTGAAAAAATTCGAACCCGGCTCAATCCACCACGGGTTGGTGGGTTAAACGGGTTGGCTCACTAGCTCATTTAATTATAAGTTTTCTTAAAATAAAAAAATTACGATTTTTTTAATTCAAATATAAATAAATTTCACACTAAAATGATGTTAAACTTCAAAGACAATTCAAAATAAATAAATAAAAATATCATACAATCCAAGCGTAATCCAAAAACATGTACAAAAAGTAAAGTAATAAGTTTTTAATATTGATAATTTTTGTCCATTTATAATATTAGAGTCTTGAATAGATAAATTTATAATATTTTTCTCTTTTCAAACATCTTCTTTATTACCATCTACAATATAATAAAAAAAATGATAGCTAATAATATTAAAATACAAAATAATAAATAATTAAATTAAATTAGGTGGATTGGTGAGCTAACCCGGCCCACCACGAGTTCAACCCAGTGAGCCGGGTTGAAAACTAACTCGCATAAAAAAATTACATTTTTTTCAAACCCAACCCGGCTCAAACCCGTGGTGGACCGGACTGGCTCGCGGGTTACAACTCACGTTGACAACACTAGTTTTATGATGACATTTTATGATTTTGATGTGATTATAAATACTTTAAGTTTGAATGACCACGGTACAATTGTAATCTATTAAAGATGAGGTTCGAATTGATCACTTTAAATATTTAAGAAGTCGAATTATTAAAGTGCATTTAAAAATATTTTTGAAATTTATTAATTTATTTTTCAGACTAATTTTTCTGATATTTTCTCTCAAAGTAAAATATTTGCCTTAAATGAAAATAGTACATAGATTCAAACCTTGTTTTTATTTTCCAATTTCTTTCTTTTTTCTTTGCTTGTCTCTTTAATAGGTTATATTTGAATGTTTATTATAGATGTAATTATTTGTATATTAATTAAATTATTTTGGAAGTCTCACATTAATTAAATATAAGGTTAATTCAGAATATATATGTGAATGCAAACATCATCGTCTTATTACAAGTCAAATTTGTAAGATTGAGTTAGACTTAAAAGTCTATTTCTTAATTAACAACATGTAAATTATGTTGTATGAAAATTACTATTGAAAATGATGAAGACTTGTATGAATATGTTGTCACATATTTGGGATGATATTTATGTGAATTATTGTTTGATTTCAATATTAAGGATTGAAAATTATGTTGTAACAAATCTCCTTGCTTCACTAACGATCTAAGTCACATAGACTAAGATATCGTGTGGTGAGAAACTGAGGAAAGTTCTTCAACATCGTGACATGAATCAGTCTCCTTGCTTCTCGAGGATTTAGTCTCAACCGATATCATAATATTGCTCAAAACTAAATCGACTTGATGTGAGTTCATTTTCATAAAGACAACAAAAAATAATTTTTCAATCTAATTGGGGTTTTTTCACGTCTCAATGTCGATGGATAAATTTAATTTAATGTATAGAATATTGATTTCGTGTACCGATTTCACCCACAGATTGAATGATTGTAATCTCTTTATTAGTTGAATTTCAATGATAATCTTGTGCATCACTAGCCTATATTTTTGTTTCATTTGGTTTTTTATAAAGATGAAAATGGAAGTGCAACAACAATCGATGAGGTGTAACGTAAAAGTGATAAAACTCAAAGTGGTATATGTGGTGATTGGGGAAGTTGCAATAAATTAACAAGAACATTGAAGTAAATTGCATAAAGAAAATTACCAAGAATAGCAAATTTCAACTATCAACATTGGATTCACTACAAGAAAATTGCATTTTATATACTGATTATTATATACGGATTTGAATCCGTATATAATAAAAATGTTACATACGGATATTATATACGGATTCGTTATATACAGATATTATATACGGATTTATTATATACGGATTTTATATACGGATTTATAATTAATTAATAAATAAATAAAATTAAGTTATTTTAAGTCGTCAACCCTTTCTTTTTTTCTCACTCGCGCTGCAACCATTTCTTGTTTGGAAAAAGGGTCGAGGCACTCCCACCACCAAACCTATTCTTCTTTCTCTTTCACTTCAACCCTTCCTAAATCAGTGTTCTGGTCGTGGTTCTCTCTCGTCGAGCCCTCCTTCCCCTTCTGTGGAGCCTCGGTTCTCTTTCGTTGAGCTTTCGTAGGTCGCGCATTGAAACCCTAATTTTCCCTCATTCGAACCATGATTGTGCGGCCTTGGTACCATGGTTAATTGGTAAGTAATGTTTAATTCTCATTGAGCTAAATTTTTGAATTGCAAAAACCCTAATCCTCTTTTTCTCTCATCCATTTTCGATTTATGCAATTCCTCGCATGATAAGGTTTTATTTCTTCCCCGCAAAGCTATTTTGCACGAATTTCTTTTTTCTACATTTATTTCCTCTTGTTAATCACCCAAGATTTAAAGCTTTTGTTGCACTAAAAAACAGATACTTTTCGTGCTTGCGTTTTGATTTTCGCAATGGCCTCCAAAGCTCCTAGATCGAGGATTGGTCACGAGAGTAGAGCCAAACTGCAAAAGGTTAGTTTGCGTGTTCATCTTCTTCATAGTCGTCTCTCGGCTTTTTAATTTGTTTTTGTTTTTTGTTTGGATAATTCCGGCTTTGAATGATACTGCTGTTACTGGTTGAGAAATTAAAAAGAAACTTATTAATAATTATTTAAATAACACTTGTGGTGATTGAAATTGACTAATAAGAAAAAGAACGGTAACAGAAAGAATAGTAAATATTTTATTCTTTTTCTATGAAATCTATTTTCAAGTTTTTTGTCCTTTTCATTTGGCACAGAAAGAAGCAAGACATAATCGACAGGCACTGTAGAAGATTGTAGTTACAGACATGCCGGCTTGAGCATTGGTATTCTTAGTAATGAATAGGAAACCATAATTTGTGGAATTCATATTCAGAGCTCAAAGATATGCATAAATAACAACTTGGTAACCATAACAGGTTTGTAATAAGCTGCATATCAGTTCATAGTTGAAACTGAAGATGGGGGAAGCTACAGAGAGGTATTCTTGCTTTTTCTCTCACAAGTTTGAGATACCAATTATATTGCTGTATTCAAAATATACATTTTCTGAGTCCCTTTGACCTTTGGGATGTGGTTGAGTTGATCAGGTATGCAGTGGTGACAGGAGCAAATAAAGGGATTGGATTAGAGATAGTAAGGCAGTTAGCTTCAGAAGGAATAAAGGTGGTACTCACTGCAACGAACGAAGAGAGGGGTCTTCAAGCATTGGAGACACTCAAAGCCTCTGGTCTTTCTCATCTACTGTTGTTTCATCAGCTAGATGTGGCTCATGCTGCAAGTGTAGCTGCTTTTGCAGCTTTTATCAAATCCAAATTTGGTAAACTTGATATTCTGGTAAAATCAGACTTTCATGCTTCTCTCTTTTGTTTGTTCTAAGTTCAAGTTTGTCTCATAAATCTTCCGTGCTTAAGCTTCATTGAATGAAAACTTTAAAGACAAAATTATTTTATTATAGTTTTTAAGATGGTATCAGTATAATCTAAAACTTGTTTTGTCGTGCCTCTCTTATCTTCTGCTATCATATTACTCACTAATATCAAGAAGTATGCTTGAGATCTTATATTTATTAGAGATAAAATAAATTTATTATATATAAATGGAAACAAATCAAATTTTTCCAAGTTTGTTTCATTAAGACGTTTGAATATTTCTTATTATTTCTCTTTCTAACTTTTCATGAAAATCTCATCTCCAACCAAAGTCTTCTGTTTTTTGCTCATTTGTTAAACGAATTCATTGGGTTTGTATAAAAATTGTTCAAACCTGTTGGTGTGTGCATTAACCATTACTTTTAATGATACTTTTAAGACAGTAGAGGCACTAGAGGTTAAAAAGAGATTTCATTGAATCAATTTGACAGATTCCTTTTACATCTAGTCATCAATTGATTAAGATAAATTTTTGTAATGGCTTGAAGGGAATCAATTCTTTACAAATGGTAACCTTTTGTTTTAGCATGTTTCAATATGAAATGTTGTTCTATGCAGGTTAACAACATTTACAAATGGTATATATTTTGTTTCCCAGATATATTTATCTATGGTTTGGTTAATATCTTAAAAGGAGTTATATAATTTACAATGTGTGAATTGACTTGCAGATAAGATACTGGACAAAAGCAATGGAGATGTGGCTATAGATACATATCACCGTTATAAGGTATATGATTTCTTCAAAGTAGTATTTTATTAAGTCATTCTTAAGATATGATAAATTAATTCTTACTATATCTTGAGTATTGTGTTTGTTTTTAGTTTATTCTATTTTAATCGTTGATGCAATATAATAACATTTACATTATACATAAATTTACAGGAAGATGCTAAATTTATGAAGAATATGAACTTGGATTCATACAGATTCTCGATTTCTTGGTCCAGGATTCTACCAAGTAAGTCAAATGCTGAACAATGTCATCAACGAACTATTGGCTAATGGTAAGGTTCAAACTCAGATTTCTTTTATCTCATCACATTCTTCTGTTATCAATGGTGGTATATGACAATTAAATATGAACATTTGTAGGTATAAAACCACTGGTAACTCTTTTCCATTGGGATCTTCCCCAAACTTTAGAAGATGAATACGGTGGCTTCCTAAGTCCTCTCATAATGTGAGTTTTGATTCCAAAGTATTAATTACTTTACTCTTGGAAAATTCAATAGCTAGTTTTGTTGATCAAACACCTGTATCATACTGGATTGAACTTCATTAAACTTTTCTTTGTCATTGCAGGTTGGAAAAGCTATAACAAAAGATGATAAAGCTCAAACATAATTGTTCTGGTTGTGATTACAAGTTGCTAAATTAGTATTGAAGTCCAAAGTGTTATTACTACAGAGAGGTATATGATTCAAATGCTACATAAATATTTTATTGTATTAGTTGGTTAAAATCTTGTTTAATATATATTTGTATAGTGTGGATGCAGGGCATATATATTTATTGTATGGGATGTTAGTCATGATTGATATATTGTTATATATATTACATTTATTACACCTCTAACAGTAGAAGTACAACTAACAATGGAAATTCAAAATCAAATGCAGACAGTTTAGATGCATTGAGAAAGGATCCTGAAGCTGTCACCTCTAACAGTAGAAGTACACAATTCCTTTTTTTGATGTTTTGGTCACTCAATTGTATGGAACTAGTAATTAGAGGAAAAAAATTAATAAGAGTAAATGCATATTGTTGCAGTGACTGCAAAACTGTTTGTCCACTTGATTAGTATGCCAGAATCAATTGATGTCTGATTCACAAGAAATGAAAAACTTGTCAATTTCCAAATTCAAAACGATAGAATTTATAAACACACCCTAATGCCTATTATTTCGAAATTATAAAAAACTAATCAATCAATTTGTGGAAATTAGTTAATTCAGATGTTAAAACGTTTTTAACTTCTACATCTGACTTTTACTGCATGACATCACTAAAATGATAGCATTCTGTTTTTCAAGAGTTGAAATATTACTTGTACTTTTAATGTTTTTTCATTTCACAATTTAAGGGGGCTAAAATCCATTGGTTTGGAGAAGTTTGTTGCTTGTTAATATAATAAAAGAACTCCATCGGTACAGTTTTTGATTGGGTTATACCTTTTAGTATTAAATAAAAAAAATCAGGGTGGGTTATTACTTCTATAAGTTTTGCCACATGTACCTGTTTGTATGTTGAGTTGGAGACTGATGCAAGCTGATTGAAATTGGAAGTAATTTAACATGTTGTTATTTATACTAATTGTTGTTTTGTTTTTCAAACAAGAGTACATAATATCAACTACAAAACCTAGACCCTGCTGTTACACATTTTTACTATATTAAATGAAAGTGTTTCATTTACTCTTGGAAACTGTTGCCAAAACTTCCTTTTACTTCATACACAATATATATATATATATATATATATATATATATATATATATATATATATATATATATATATATATATATAGACACACAAACACCTGGAAATTTTTTTTTTATAAGATGCAAATTTAATGAATCTAACAGTTGAATTTCATGATATTTATACTAGTGATTATTTATTTTAAATTTTACATAATTTACATATTTATAAATGTATTACTTAATAAAAAAATTTAAAGACTTTTAAATATTATATTAAGTAATGTGACTATTTTCTAAATATTGAAATTATAATTTTATAAAGTTATATATATACATACGAGTGAGATAGAATTCAGCATCAAGAGTGTTTACTAACCAACAGTGAAAGAAAAAATCTGTCTAATTGTAGAGATTAATTATGAAAGTAAGCCAAGTGTTGAAATTTAGTATGTTTTGTGGAGGTTAACAATGCAAACTAAGAATGATTTGTCGGATAATATATATTCTGAGTGGTTTTTGCAATTTTCCTATGCAATGATTAAAAAGTAATTGGTGACAGTAGATTCTTCAAAGTATGTTGTTGTGGAGGGAGAGGAAGGTCCTGTAGAAGGGCACTTTGATAGTTAATATTTGGTTTAGAAAGTGTAATATGAATAGTACGTAGAAATGCATATGCAAGTGGCTGAAACTCTGTTTATAAAGGAAAGTTTATAAACACCTTAATCAATTTATGTGCCCAAACCACCTTAATCAATTTTCTACTACTCTCTTGTTAATCTGTCATACAGAAATCTCTTTTTATATATAATAGTTCTATATTAGCATTCTCATTTTTGTTTCTTTTACTTTTCTCTCATGCTGTTTTCAACATTCACTAGTGAGAAGCATAGTAGTATGATAAAACTCGCTGTTGAGTTTGGAATATCATGCAATTACAAATAACCCCATATGTCTTTCTCCATTATATGTAATCCTCATGGATCCTGTGTGACTTCGTTGTTGATTTCTCCATCCTTTTGTAATATAAACTGATCAACTTGTGGAATGCCATGTCCCATTTTTCCTACTTAAGCGAAAACACTTTTTTTCCAAAGTCCATCTCCAAAGTTCAAGTTTAAAGTTAATGTAGGATTTGCTGAATATGTAAAAGCAGTAAAAAGGTTCTCTATTTATAATGATCAAGAATGCAAAATAAGGAAACAAAATAAAGGGTAATAAGGGATATAATCATATAATCCCTGATCTCGAGCTATATATCTAACCATATCTTGAATATTAGCCATGCATACTTTTCTAGTTATACAGTATCATATCTATAACATTCCCCCTCTAGATGGAGTATATATCATGAAACTTGTAATAGGGTATCATATCTTTAGCACTCCTCTCTTAAATTTCAATTTGATTATTCCTTGTTCTCCTTAGTCAAGTTCCAATGATCATTGAGGAAATAAAAGTGTAGTTCTTTAACAGTTACAATGATATGGCATATAAAATGACCGAATCAATTAATCATGCATTGCACTGCATACATAATGTTTCAACATTGAAGATTTGGTTTACAATAGTTTGCCATGCTATTTAACATCTCTCATCTGTACAATCAAAATTTAAATTCAAATTGACCTTATGAACTCGGGTAAATGCCTGTTGAAAGATGCCATGCCATTTACTTGCTGTAAGAAAAAGAAGTTTGTGCAATCCTAGATGCATTATTTTCTTAAATTTAATTTTGGTCAGTGCTCATCCTTTTTTTGGTTCTATGAATTTGTTTTATAAAATTATAAAACAATTTTTAATGTGTACATCTATGGGAAATAAGCATTTCATATTTCCCAACTTTAAAGCTTAGGCCCTTACAATATGGTTTCATAGGTGCTATAAACATCTATTACTGGAAAGATGATGAGTGTTAATCTATCTTTCATGAGCGTCTTGCAAATTATTGACTGATTCTTGCTACAGAAATGCTTGAGAGGGAGAAAAGTTGTCAGAACAGAGCAGTCTAAACTACGAGAGAAATTTCTTAGCATCTATGGGGAGAACTGTCAGAATTTAGACAGGTGAAATTGGATTGTTTACTCTGAATTGTTGCATGACATCTATTTGCTTCCTTTCACTTGGTTTCTCTAAAAATTATTTATTTATTTAGTGTAGTCTGACCCAAACTCTGCACTATTAAAACTGAAGTTAATGCCACTTTATTTGCATTCAGGAATGCTTTTGGTCCAGATTCAGATTTCCTCCGTCAGTTCCTCTATTTCTTTAATGCAGTGGCAAAAATAGCAGTGGTGCTGCTATCCAGGAGCTGGATTTGTCCAGCAACTTTTTCAACGGGACACTTCCAAATTCTTTGCTCGAGAACTTGGCAGCAGCTGCTGCAGTTGGAGGAAGTTTGGTGTCTTTGAATGTTAGTAATAACAGCTTCATAGGTCATATTCATACTAAATTTGATAGGAAGTGTTATGATCTATTTAATTTATCCTTCACTAATAATTTATTTCAAAAGTCATATATATGTTGATTAATAGTGTTGGTGAATATGCATTAGGGATAAGTTGTATTATAGTGTATATACTGTAAGTCCTGCTTGTATATTGTGCATGGGAAACTGCTATAAACAGAGTATTTATTTAGCTCTTCTGAAACCATTATATACGGATTTATCCGTATATAAGTTATATACGAAAATTATATACGGATTTATCCGTATATAAGTTATATACGGATAAATCCGTATATAATTTTCGTATATAAATTATATACGGGATTTATCCGTATATAACTTATATACGGATAAATCCGTATATAATTTCCGTATATAAGTTATATACGGATAAATCCGTATATAACTTATATACGGATAAATCCGTATATAATTTTCGTATATAAGTTATATACGGATTTATCCGTATATAAATCTAGCTACGACAGTATTATATACGGATTTTTGTCCGTATATAATCCGTATATAAACACGTATTATATACGGATTTCGGGTCTTATATACGGATTTTTGCTGTATGTAATACGATTTTTTCTTGTAGTGATTAACCATTTTTCCTAGGAGTGACAAAATGGGTTAGATCCGATGGCCCAACCCGTCTACCCGACTGAATAAAGGCAAGTCGAGAGATGCTTTTGAACTTACCAACCCATAATAGTCTCGCTGGTCTAGCTCACTAACTCGCCAGACCAGATGAGAGGCAGGACATGCAAATTCGTCGGCCCGTTACATGTTAATTAACTTAGCTCACAAAATTAGGTTTGTGTGTTGTGTTTTTGGCTTTTATGAGAGTGTGAACGCCACAAGAGTGTGAACGTTGTGAGAGTGCAAACATTATAAGACCCGTGTAAATAAGATGATGTTTTAATTTAATTATTTTATTTTAGGATATTAAATAATAAATTATTTTGTGAAGGTGTTGAGAAATATTTAAAGATGTGAATAAAATTAAATTAGTATTTATTTCTATATTAATTTTCGAAAAGCTTTGGAGGTGATTTACGTAAGTGTGGAGAAGGAAAAAAAATGAGAAGTGGAGTGAGATTGTGTGCATGGGTTGACGTGAATGAGGAGGAGAATGAGAGTTATAGTGGTGTTGAAAAGTCAAAATGAAAAAGTGGATGAAAGAGTGGAGAAAGTGTTACGTAAATAGTAGAGGGAGTGAATAAAAAGGAAAAAAAAATGAAAGAATGCATGGGAATGAGTGGTGTGGGACCGTGAGCTTGGGGCTATGAGAGAGAAGAAAATAAAATGAAATTGTGTGAGAGAAGACATGGTGTTGCGTGAGTGTGGTGGAGGAAGTGAAGAGACAAGAATAAAAAATAAAATGGGGTGTAATGGTGTGGGGCCGTGAACTTCATTGGTTAGAGAGAGGAGATTGAAAGTGTAATTTTGGTGTGTGGAGTGGGTACCGTAAAAGTGAAAAAAAAGGGAGAGAGAAAAGTGCTTTTAGTGAGAAATGATTGTTTTATAGTGGGTCTATTTCGTCATAGAAAAATAAAGTATGATTTTAGAATTTAAAAATGTTCATGGGTCTACTTGGTAAAGTTAAGAGATAGTGTATTTAAATTAAAAATGGAGATACATTAAAAAGAGTATTTTAATTTGTATGAATGTAGTAAAAGTGGGGTGCACTACAAATAATTATTCTAATGGTCGAGTTGTAAAATTAATAATTTCATGGGATATGCCATAAAAAAATATTTTAATTAATTGTGGAAATTAATTAAATTAATTGTTTGTAATTTTAATTATTTGTTGGTCAATGAATTGGTTGATTTTATACATGGTTTGTTAAATATGTATGATTATGAGTTTGTGAGAATAAGTGTTCTGTCATTTCATTGGAATTTTTGTCGAACGGACGATGTTCGTATTACGATACAATAGTGTGTTGAGTTTCTGTGGAGGTTGAGATTTGAGTATCACCCTTTCCACATTTGCAAGGACTAGAGAAGGTTGGATGTCTCACCCAATGATTTCGGCTTATGTTGAGTATAGTGCTCGATAGATGTACAGAACCGAAGTTTTTACTTGTTAGTTCTTGATGAGTCGGAGAGATAAGCTTGAAGTTGCGATGGAAGGCGGCTCGAATAGCGAAACAGGTTTGATATGATAAAATTCCAGGAAACAACAAAAGCTTGTGTGAATGATCTGGATTATGTTTTAAATAATGGGGTGTATTGTAAAGTAATGACTATTATTTTAGTCTGTGTTATGAGTTGAGAATTGAAATATAATGTGATGTAACGACTCATATAGTCTGTGTTTTGGGGATATGATTACTGAATTGTATGTTATGTTATATTCTTAGTTACTAACTCTTTTTTGTTTGTGGTTGTGGTTCCACCTGCAATGATCGTACTTGTACGAGAGTATATGACAATGCAGATAAGACAGGACTAGAGTAGTCAAAGAGAGATATAGGAATTTGCTGCTCGGAATTTATTATGTTTTAAAGTTATATTATATTTTTGAATAATGTATTTCAAGAATTGTAATGGTTTACTTTTTATTATAATACGTTTAGAAATTTCAGGTTCTCGTTTTCGTGACGTTATCTAAACGAAAAAAAAAATTGGCAATTTGGATTTTATAAATTAAAACATGGCACTCTATTAAGGGTGTTATAAACACCATTGTGAGACTATGAACACCACAAGACTACAAATGTTACGAGAGTGTGAACTTCGCGAGACTGTGAACATTATGAGAGTGTGAACTTTTGTGAGAGTGCAAACAACAATGTAAAACTATGAACGCCATATGTTTATGTTTTTGTTGTCATTGATTTGCCTTTGTTCATTTTCTAGGTTCATGCCATGACGTTTGACATTGTCAATTCCTCTATCTACTTGTAATTTGAGAATCAAGGTTAGAAATTAGGGTTTTTTGAATTGGGGTTATTGCAAAGAATAGAATACCACGTCTTTCTACTACAATAAAACATGTTGGGTATTTCTTCCAAAAGAATTTGGGTCAAAGAAGAAATTGGAGATCTTTTCTTCTATAAGGAGCAACATAACATCCATGGTGGGAATCTTCCAACCCATTTTCTAATTGCTAGCCCAACCCGTTTCAATTTTGATAGGCCAAAAATAAACTGGGTAATTGTCCTATTTTATCACCTCTAATTTTTTTTGTTTGATGTGTTTCAGAATGTGTGTATTGTTCCACAATTTGTCACTCTTGTAAAATCAAAATAAATCTATTTATATTTTCAACCCTCCTTAGACAATTACATATTTTTAAATTTCGAAAAATATATAAGTTTAAGAAAGCTGTAGTAATAACAAAAATGTAAGTGGAGGTATAAAATAAGATAGAAGTGTAGGCTTATTATTTGTCTTTATAAAAGCGTAGACAATTAAAATGAAGCACATCAATTCCATTTATAGCACATGAGAATGTCAGATTCGTACCTACATGGTCCATCTTTCATAATATACCAATGGCAGTTTACACATATTTTGTAATCCCTATATTGATCATATGCATCAAAATGCAACAAAGGACCATTTCCCCAATGAACCGAACAAAAGAATAGTGTTCCCCCGAAATAGTTAGCTCCAAAACTAAATTTGTAGCTTTGGCCAATAGGGAGAAGGTGAAATCCAAGATCATCATCTTTTGATTTGCAGTGAACATTTATAGTTTCATGTCCCTCTAAACTATTCGTAATTTCCACACTAACTGGGTCTACTACCCATGCCCATGCCAATGTCAGCATACACAACATCACAACGATTTTCAATAACATAGACATTGTAAATTCTCATGTTCTTTTTCTGATCTTCAATCTGTTATATATATACACAAGCTGCAAAACAATGGCATAATGTTAAAGAATAAAAATGTCTTTTATTTTTTGTATTTGACCTGAGTTATTAGAAAACATTTATCCCAAAATTTTAATTATAGGAAACATTTATCCCAAAAATTTTAGTTATAGGAAACATTTATCCCAAAATTCTCTCACCATTAATTATTTATATTCTATTACTTGTTGTACTAAATTAATTAACTCAATTCCTATAATTGACATACATGAGTGACGGTCAATTCATAGAGCTAATTAATTAATTATATTTTATTAACACTTATTTCCACTTTCTAAATTAATGGTTTAAAAATATTATACTATAAAAGAAATTTTTTTTGGAATAAACGTTTTTCTATAATTAAAATTTATTTTATCAATAAAATTTAAATGAATTAATTAATTAATTAACACAAAAGTTATATAATATCAATAGTTAATGATGAAAAAATAGAATAAAATAAAATAAATTTATAATAAATATTTTCTTATAATTAAAATAAATTTTATAAATAAAATTTAGGGAATTAATTAATTAAAATTAAAATTAAAAATAATAAAATATCAATAACTAAAAATTAAAAGTACTTACATCACTTTTAATTATAACCATTTTATATTACGAAAGGATTTTATGAACTGATTTCAAAATTTTAATTATTGACCATTTTATTAATAAAAAATTCTTCAACAATACATATTTTATTTATTGATGAAATAAATTTACAAATAGATAAAATATATATTGTGACAAATTTAGTGAAAAATTTCTTAAGAATAGATAAAATATATATCATGGCAAATTTAGTGACAAATTTCGTAGATAAAATTATTAATTAATCAAATTTAGCAACAAATATACTAATAAAAATGTTAATTCCAAATTTTTACAGTAAATGTTAAATAAATTTTAAAACATGTAATTATGGTTACTTACGTTTCCTTAAGTAATTATGGTTACTTATTAGTTTAAGCAATATAAATGGTGCTAATTCAAATGTATTACAAACACGTGAAAATTACTAAAAATAACAGTTATAAGGGATTGAATTTAATGATCAAAACTCTAATCACTCAACCATGGAATATATCTCTAACATCTTCACACATTCACATAATAAGTAAAAAAAAAAACTTTAACCCCTTAGAAATAAGTTCTAAATATTCATGTGAAAATACTAGTCTCTTATATATTCAAACACAAGATTTTCATTAAGAAAAGAAGTCAAGAATGTCTAAGAGTCTTTGTCTATGCTAGAACCAAGCGTCTTGGTTGTTTTATCCTAATCTAGGTTCCAAAAGATTTTTCAATGATTAGATACCAACATAATAGCATATATCCCATCATGCAAGTGAAAACAAGAGATGGAACACATGAATATAGAATAAAGATATTCTATTGTAGAGAAAAAGTTACAAAAAGTTTAGGTACATTACATCAAACCTTAATGAAATGGATTTTAGCTACTCCTATACATTCTAGAACACAAGGATGGATTGAAAGATGAAAAGGATGAAGGAAGATGAAACATTGAGCTCTAGAAGTGCCTCAACCCAGTCTTCTTGCCTCTGTCTCATTGCCATGTCCAAAAGCCCCTTCTTTTGCCAACATTCAATGCTTTAACTAGGCGAGAGGTACTTATTTTGACAAATTAGGTAGCTTAGCTCGCTAGGCTACAAGCTTTTCTTGGCAGGGCTAGCGTCGGGCTCTCATTGGACGAGTTGAGACACTACAAGAAAAGCGCTTATTACCGACAGACAATTACCGAAGGTCAAGTGTCCTTCGGTAATTTGCGCTGCTTGTGATTTATCGGCAGATACGAGGCTTCGGTATTAGGCACGATTACTTCACCTAAATTTTGGCTATTCCCTCACTCATTTTCAATTTCAGCAGTTCTCTTTCCCCCTAATTTCTCTCTTCTCTTCCCCCAAAATTGAAATTCGAGGGCATGTGAGGGTACCCTCAAATATCTCCTCCTTCGTTTGATTCCCTTTTCTTTGCGCATCATCGGTCCCTTCCATCTTCTGTTGGCATAACGGTGGTGTGAAGAGCGCGAGCATTTCCGATGGTGGAGCGGGTTCGTGCAATCGGAGAGGGTGCCTCCCTGTTAAGTTCACAATCATTTGCAGAGGGAAACACCTCCAATGGCGACGACAGCGGAGCCAAAAGCGAAGACCTACTGGTGCCACGAATGCGATATGAGCGTGTCCCTCACACTCCTTCCCTCGCCTCTCCTCTGTCCCCATTGCCACACCTCCTTCCTCGAACTAATGGACTCTTCCTTCTCCCAAAACGATGCCGAATCACCCCTCTTTGACCTCATTTTCCAGGACGCGCTCTTACTCCTCTCCCCGAAGCCCCTCCCCGCCAAACGCCACCCTTTCCCCTCCGTCAACGTCACACCCTCGGTCCTTTTTGCGCTCGACCCCAACGGCTTCGTTTTCTTCGCTGTGTGCAAAGACCAAATTTCCCTCTTTGACGCCGAGGCCAAATAGTTGCCCTGCAAACACCTTTACCATGCTGGTTGCATCACGCCGTGACTCGACCTCCACGCGTCGTGCCTGTTGTGCAGACTTTGCCTTGAGGAAGAGGCGGCACAGGAGGAGGAAGACGAAGGTGACGGCGTGGTGGCGGAGATTTGGAGGGAGCCTCGAGGTGCTCAAGCGCCTTTGCTATACGGTGGTGCTCTGTCTTTTCTTTTCTTTGTCTTGCATCTCTTTTTTAGTGCTAAATTAGACCAGAATTCCGCTCTGATCAACTAGCTTCACTGTAATAATTATGAGAATGAAACTCCAATTTTGATTGGAGTTCGAGATGACCATCGGAGAGAGTATAGAATTTTAGTTCGGTTAATGTGTGTGTGTTATAATTGTTGAAGAGTGTTATTGATGACCAATCCTAATTTTAGTTCGGTTAATCGTGATGGGTCTGTCCAAGGAGAATCTGAAAGGTCTCATACTGGCTTTGGTGTCAAGTGGGTTCATTGGGGCAAGTTTCATCATTAAGAAGCAAGGTCTCAGAAGAGCTGCAGCAGCTTCTGGTGTCAGGGCTGGTCAGGGAATTTCTTATTTTTCTTATTTTTCCTTTAACAATTAGAATTTCTATTTGGAAGCTTGTATTTGGTTATACATGATTTTGTTTTCTTTGCCATTTTGCAGGTTTTGGTGGGTATTATTATCTCTTGGAGCCACTCTGGTGGGTGGGAATGATCACAAGTAAGCTTTTAGTGTTGTTTTAATTTTGTTTTTATGCTTAAAACTTTGTTTTTTAACATGGCAGGACGGGGCTGCTAGATTCTAGATTTTCTTTTACCTTTTGTCTTGTATTAATAATTGGTTTTGATTTTATCAATTAATTGTCTGGAGTTAATTGGATTTTATTTTTAATAAATTTTTTGAATCTGGTAAGTTAGGATCAACTGACTCGTTTTACATTAGGTAGTGGAACCCGGATTTCATGTTTTACATGCTTTATTATTAGCTAGATGCAAATATTTGTTTGTCATGGTCATTTTTTCTTCATCTGATTTCTTGCAGAACCTGTTTCTGTATGGTTTAATGTACAGTGTAGTTTTATCTTCAGTGGCATGCCATTGAAGTTCCAGACACTACACTGTAGTTTGCAATTCTGTTATCTCCTCTTACATCAGAAACAGGAGAAATTGGAGACCATGCAGCTAAAATCTCAACCCCTGGAGCAGCTAAATCAGGCTGCAAAATCAAGAAATGGTTAGAATAAGCAAACTGTTTCTTTGAAAATACAAATTGATATGTATATTACCTTTAGAATGTTTGGAGTGATTGCATTTGGTCCTCTAGATGAGAATGAAGCTATGTAAGGGGCTACTGAGTCTTTACCTTCATTACTCTTAAATATAGTAGCAGTGGGATTACTGTATAGTATGCAGTTAATATAATATAAATTAGTCATATGTATACACGAATGAAAATTGCTCCTGTGATTCTTAAGTGATGGGATGTGTGTAGTAAAAATATACCTTGTTAGATTTATGTAAGAATGTATGAGTGCCCCGTTTCTAAGGCCAAGTTGAACCGTTGGCAATGCATAGATAGAAGTCACATCTTCTGGCACTGCACTTCTCAATAAAACACCAGCTGCTCCAGACACCAATCCCAGAGATGAAGATTCTTTAAGACCATCACACAAAACAATTTTCCCCTTCACCAAATTCTCGTCTAAGGAATGTTGGATGCAAAACCTAAGTAGTCATGGTGTAAGGATAAAGAAATAAGACTCACTAAATGTAATTGTAAAATTGTTACCAGAGAGAAAGATTAGATTTTGGTACCTAGATATGGAACTATTGTATCCACCATTGATGTTTGGTGCATTTCCAGCATAAATTAATGGAAAGCTCTCGTTTTTCATATCAAATGAATTGATTGAAACTCCCTGAATATTTAGTATGATTTATGAGGTTAATTAGTTAAAACAAAGGAAGACTTGCCATTGATCACAATATAAGGCTTCACTAGCAAGGTTAACATTAATTATCACTTTTTTCTTAATGAAGAGTAAATTGAAACAAAAAAGAATATAACCAAAGTGAGTTATGGTAATATAAATATGATGTAAGACCAAAACATTCATACTCTGAATTAGTATAATGTTATTCATAGTAGCTCCTTCATTACGAAGGTCTTCTCCGTGCTTGTAGCTTTTCTGGCATATGGGGGCTTAGTAATAGTATTGGTATTCATTCTTGTCTTCAATTTTGCACCAAAATGTGGGCATACAAATGTGCTAGTTTATACTGGCATTTGTTCATTGATGGGTTCCCTCTCTGTAAGTAAATTAAATGTTTTCTCTCCTGTTAAATCTTATGTTTGATGATTGATCTACACTTCATAGTATATAATCCGAGGAACATGATTTCATGTTCAAAGTAATATGGTCTTTACTATTCACTACTGTGTTCTAGTAATGAATTTCATAAATAGACTTTCAGCTTCCATACGGTGTTTATATATTTTTTACTTGCATAATTATTTCTATAATAATACTTACTGAAAAATGTTTGCTTTTCACTACAATAATACTGAGGCTGATCTACGTTGGATTGCTATAATTTTACAGGTGATGAGTGTTAAGGCCCTCGGGACTTCTTTGAAGTTAACTTTTGAAGGGAAAAATCAGTTGATCTACCCAGAGACATGGTTTTTTATGTTAGTTGTGGCTATATGTGTCATCATGCAAATGAATTATCTTAATAAGGTTTCTTTTGAAGATTGCCAAGAATGTAAATGACGATTCATAAGAGCTTTCTATTTATAGTTAGATTTTATAATTTGTAGCCTTTTTTCTTCTGGAGATATATGTATTGGAATATAAGAATCATACTTTATTCTTTGTTGAATGACAAAAGATTACATTCATTATTACCTTCTTCAAGATATATGTTCCGGAATATGATTTAACTTGAAAGGAAATTATAGAGTTCATCGCATTACCAGCTACATTACAATTTGCTAGAGATTTTAAATGTAGTTCATTGATTCTTTATTCTTTACTCCTGCCTGATTTTTACCGAAGGCTTTTGGCTCTCGGTAATTACCGAAGGCTTTTGGCCCTCGATAATTACCAAAGGCTTTTGGCCCTCGGTAATTATCGAAGGGCAAAAGCCTTCGGTAAATGTTAGCGACAAGGGATTTATCGAGGGCTCTTTGGCCGTCGATAAGCCGTCTGTAAATACCCTTTTCCGACGGCTTCTGGCTATTTCCGAGGGCTTATGGCCTTCGGTAATGCCCTTCTTTTTTGTAGTGAGAGGACTCGCTAGGCGAGCAACTTTTGGCAAAAATAATTTAACAAGCTTCAATCTTCCACTTTCCTTCAAAATTAACCAAAACTAGATAATTCTCTATCTCTATAACACTAATGTACAAATTTTGCATCTTTTCAATGAATTTTAACACAAAACACATGAATCAAGACAAAGAAGGGGTTTTAATAAGTGTGAATAATAAGTAATTATCACACTTCCTCATTTTTTGTTGGATACCTCATTTTTTGTGTGGACATCCAACAAAAAACGAACTGCAATGCTCTCGAAGCTAGTGATCTTATTGTTATCTACAACAGTCATGCTACCGACCAAATCGTCGTCCCGCTCGATTGATCCCAAAATGCGTGAAGCGATTGACAGTGACATCGATGATGAAGAAGCATCTTTTGCATACCCTTGACCATCTCTTCCTAAAGATTCCTTGAATGAAGACAAGTTGACGTTCAACATTATTACCTAAAATATGAGGAACGATCGATCTGCAACAGAAAGTACAATAGCAAAGATGAAAATGGCAAGCGAGGCACACCCCTATTTATAGAAGCAAAGGCCCCACCTGTGAGTCATCCTTAGTCATTAGATCAAGTTAGATCCAATGGATAAAGGCATCTGACCTTTTGAATTTTTACATGTTCGAGATTCGAAGCACCACACACACCTCTCCCAATGGTCATATTTTCAAACACGTCGAAGCGAATATTGTTGATGCGTCAAGCGGTCTAAATGCACATAAAATATATAGGTGGCTAAAGAAACCCTAGTTTGCATGGAAGGCAAAAGCCATTTAACAAATTTCAAACCCATTCGCTAGTCATTTCGAGCTTAGGCTTGGGGTCCTGTGTACTATATGACCGTCCGGTCAGCCACAGATTGGACAATCAAGCTTAGATCTGTGTGAGTCACCCTCGAGACTAGACAATCAAATAAGTGAATTGGTGGTCACTTAAATACAGGTTTGAGGTAATGAGGTAGGTGATCTGTATTTACTGCACTATTAATATTTAAACTGTGTAACGTTAAGCTGACTTTGACATCGAGTGTTTTATGGAAATACCCTCTGAATATTGGAACGAGCGGTTGCAAGAGTACTTGGATTTCAAAAGAGTTTCAAACACTAAAGTGATCCAAATGTTAGACCGTTGTACGTCTCAAAATAATATTATTTTACAGGTAGCAACTATTTTTTCCCTCAAATATATAGCCTCTTCAAATACTTGCTGGTTTGGTACATTCTGATTATTTTGATATGAAATGCTCTTATTCGAATAATGCTAAAATATTTTGGATTTTTTACATATTCTTCTGCAGAAAGATATGGAGGAAATGTTTGGTGCAGAATTAAAACCGTGGCCCAATTCACCATTAACAAAACCTTAAGCACATTCTATACTATTATTTCCTTGTTTTCCGAAGTTTATATATATATATATATATATATATATATATATATATATATATTTTGCTTACTATAATGGTTTTCTTCAATATGATTTGAAGTCTTATTTTAAATTTGTTCCTTGTTGTGATCAATGTCAACTACAACAAGTTGCCCTTCGTTTTATTTTTATTCATTTCCATTTTTTATTTGCGAAAAGAATTGCTTGCAATTATTTTAAAATAGTGCCCGTGTAGGTTGATTTCTTATAGATAAAGTGAAAAACGAATTTATTTTGACAATTTCATGTCATAAATGCTTAAAAATAATGATAAAAGTTATATTAATTAATTAATACAGTTGATTAAATTTGTTTATTTTACATATTTATTTATTTTTTCGTTTTTTTAATAATAATTCCATAGACAAATATGAATTCATTAAAACATGATTTTGCATCTTTTCATTGAATTTTAACACAAAACACATGAATCAAGACAAAGAAGGGGTTTTAATAAGTGTGAATAATAAGTAATTATCACACTTCCTCATTTTTTGTGTGGACATCCAACAAAAAACGAACTGCAATGCTCTCGAAGCTAGTGATCTTATTGTTATCTACAACAGTCATGCTACCGACCAAATCGTCGTCTCGCTCGATTGATCCCAAAATGCGTGAAGCGATTGACAGTGACATCGATGATGAAGAAGCATCTTTTGCATACCCTTGACCACCTCTTCCTAAACCCTATATATTATCTTTCTTCGTTTAAACCAATATATTATCTTTCAATAATTACTAATCACTCTTACAAAAAAAAACCAACGAACCCACCTTAACGATTCTCATCCTAACTCTCCTATATCACTGTTCTATTTTTCCACCAGAAGCCAAAACCCTTCTGTCCTTTAAAACTCTATTTCAACATTTCACTTTCTATTTTCTCCATTTAATTACGTTGCATGCAGTAAAGCTTTTAATGTGCCACTCTTTATTTCTTCCTTTCCAAACTTCACATAATCATCCTCTCAAAGTAAAACCCAAACGAAGAAACTTCTTCCCCTACACTTGACTATTTACGTATACTACACACACATCTTCACCCACTCTTTATTTTCTTTGCTCAATTTTCCACCGTGGGACCCACACACACCATTTCTTGCATCCAACAATCTCCACTCCTATCTTTTTCGTTAAACCCTATACGTAAACTTAATTATATAAGGACCTTTTTCTCTCCCTCGTAATTGCATGCTCCACACTATTATACTTCTCTTTCTCTCTTATTTCCGCGGAGCCCCATACTATCACATGCAACCCTTAGCCATCCCAACCCATTAACTTCCTTTCTCCTACTGCATTGTAAAATCCAACCAATAAAAATCACCCTAATTTTTACATGGCTAACCCTGCATGACTCTCTTCCCCTTGCTTTCTCTCAACTTCTACTCATACCCTTCAAAGCTCCAACATTCTATTCATGCATAATAATCACGTAACCCTAAATCCCTTCTTCTTCTTCTTCTTTTTTTCTATTCCCCTCCACTGTTTCCGAAACCCATCAACACCAGAAGCACCTTCACGTAAACTTGCCCAGCTTCCTTTCTAACTCTACTTCTACACATTAACTTTTCTCCTTCTTATCCTCATCTTTCTTTTCTTCCAACTTCAACCACTCCTCTTATAATACAACCCCTTCTTATTTCTCTCTTCTTGTTCTTTCCTCCCTCGCCTCCAGACAAAACTATTTAGCAGACATCACTCCACTTTAATATATTCGCACGCACATTCTAAATTTCCACAACCCATCCGAGGCTCTCTAATTGGGAACACGACGCTCACACTCTCACACACTCTTCATTCCCCTCCCACATACACACACTCTTCATCCCCTCACAACACCCTCATACATATCTTCTCTCGTCCTCACCTTCTCTTCATTCATGTACCCATTCACACACTCATCTACCACATCCGACAAAATCATTTACACTTTCCCATGATTCTCACTCATACATCCTCTTCCAAGAAACCATCTACTCTACTCTATTTGACCTATTCCCATCACGCACATCTAACCGAAACTCTCCATGCATCACACCTATTTATTCTCCTCAAATAACTCAACTCATTTTATTCCTCACCACTCCAATCATCATTCATATCTTTCACTTATCACACCTATTTTATTCTTCCCTCGTACACGTACTGTCCAGGAACAAAGCCCCTGTTAGACACCCTTAATAACCATTTTCCCTAACCGAGAGGAAGACACCCAGTCTAGGGTCAACGAATTGCACCAAACAAGAGGAATACATCCATTAATGTCATGCAAAGCACAATCTAGTCCTTATAATGAGTTTTCATTTTATAATTTTTGTCTTATCTAATTTTATCCAATTTTCACAAACATAATGACATCAAAGGAATTGGTAATTGGTCTGAAAAAATCAGAAACACTCGTTAAACAATTTCTTACAAAAAATGATTTTATAATGAGTTTTCATTTTATAATTTTTTTCGTATATAATTTTATTTAATTTTCACGAGCATAATGACATCCGAAGGAATTGGTAATTGACCTAGAGGGTTTTTTTTAGAGATGATGATTCAACCTATGCAGATGATGAAATTATAAAGGTTAGTAAAGATGGTGAAATTGAAGAGATCTTGAATGAACCTTTGCCTGAAAGTGAATATGCCAATGACTCAACTCTTTACAAAGACAAATTGTTTAACGACAAGTGTTTCTGATTTTTTCAATTGGGACTACAATAGAAATGACAGAGAAAAGGTTGGAGTGAGAGAGATAAAAGACAAAGGGTTGAGCGGAATGAGGGAGGTGAACAAGAATGAGGGAGGTGAACAAGGGTTTGGGGTTTCTTTTTTTTAAGTTTTGAAAATTTTAAAATAAATCATTTATTAATAAAAACAAATAAGATATTTTAACTAATTTAAAATAATTCAATTTGATTTAGTTTGTAGTGTAGTTCAATTTATATATAATTATTATAAAATTAAAAGAAAACAATTCCACCTGTATCAAACTGAAAGAAATTATAAGGTGGGGTCGTGAAAGAGGTGAACTGTTGTCACAATGTTTGAGAAAACAATCCCACCTTGATCATGAAAGTAAAATCTATTACTTATATTTACTGAAGACCTATATGATCGGTAATAATTTTATGACCTTACCTTAGAATTAACTCTATCATGTGTTGAGTTGTCCCGCATTTGGTGAGTGACACTTCCTGCGCTTAAGCCTTCTAGAGGACGCCCAAGCTTCGTGTTGTTGGCGCTCAAGCGCCCCAAAAGGGGCACTCAGGTGGTGGGCGGTGGTTTGCTACGCTGAAGCCTCCAAAAAGGGCGCCCCAACCTCGAGCTTCCTTCCTTCTGGTGCTTTTTCTGGACCTTTCCGAGCTCTATCTCCTTAGCACTTTATCCCTGCTGCTTTCCATATTAACTCATTTTCTATCAAAACAAAGGGAATTAGTCATAAAATCATCAAATTCACCCTCAACTCTCTTATTCACACAACTTAACAGAAAAATATGATTCCAAGAACGTTTCTAAGCAGAAAACGGTGTATTTAGCATCAAAATTACATCACAGATAACGATATTTTCAACCGTTAACAAGTTTATATAAGTAAGTGCAAACCTCATCTTACAAGTTAATTTTGTAAGTTTGACTTAACAAAATTTGAATTATGTTGTATAGAAATGATTATTGAAAATGCTAAAAGACTTGTATCAATATGTAATCACATATATGAGATGATATGTGAATTATTTTTTGAGTTGTGAATTAAGAATTGAAAATTATGTTGTAAAATGGATCATTCAAATATACCAAAGGATGTCGACCTTGGGAATTGGCCGACGTTAAAGTATAATATGACGTCGAATTATCATTAAATCTGACGTCAAATAGCTTAAAGGATTTCAAAAAGAAATCCATTATTAAAAAACATAGGTTTAGAAATGAAAACAAAACGAAAAGAAATACATTATAACAAAACATAGGCAAAAATGAAAACCAAACTAGTAAAAGAACCATAGGTTATGTAAAATGGAGTAGGATTTTGAAATCCATATCTGTTAACTTTTTGCTCTGGGTTTGTATCATACTTTCAAGCTTCACAAAAGCTGATCATAAAGACAACAAAATGCCTTGCTTTTGTAAACTTGAAGGAGTTGATACAAACCCAAAGACAAAAAGTTATAAAAATGAATTTGAATAAGAAAGCTCTACTTGGAACCAAAAGTTTGGTGAATGGAGGTGTAGGGTTTCAAAAGGATCTGAAACTCTATTTAAAGTGTAAATGTGGGGAAGCATATGAGCGTTTAGTATTCATTTATTTTGGATTGGACGTCAGTTGTTGCCTAAGCGGACGTTATACGTTTGTTCTGGTTAAAGTTTAATGTCGAAGGTGTTAATGGTTGGACGTCATTTAGTTTAAGACGTCGAATGCTACATCTACATGATGTCTACCAGTTGAATTTATTTACAATACTGTCACTGATCATTGTTAACATTGACTATTTTGTGATTGGACGTTGAATGTGTTACATTATACACTATTTTTGTATTAGTGATAGTACATAGATTCAAACCTGGTTTTTATTTTCCAATTTCTTTCTTTTTCTTTGCTTTTCTCTTTAATAGATTATATTTGAATGTTTATGATAGATGTAATTATTTGTATATTAATTGAATTATTTTTGAAATCTCACATTAATTAGTTATAAGGTTAATTTAGAATATATAAGTGAATGCAAACATCATCTTATTACAAGCCAAATTTGTAAGGTTGAGTTAGACTTAAAGTTTATTTCTTAACAAAATGTAAATTATGTTGTATGAAAATTACTATTGAAAATGATGAAGACTTGTATGAATATGTTGTCACATATCTTGGATGATATTTATGTGAATTATTATTTGATTTCTGTATTAAGGATTGAAAATTATGTTGTAACAAATCTCCTTGTTTCACTGATGATCTAAGTCACATAGACTAAGATATCATCATGTGGTGAGAAACTGAGGAAAGTTTTTCAACATTGTGACATGGATAAGTGTCTTTGCTTCTCGGGGATTTAGTCTCAATCGATATCATAATATTGCTCAAAACTAAATCGCTTAATGTGAGTTCTTTTTCATAGGGACAACAAAAAATCATTTTTCAATCTAACTGGGGTGTTTTCACGTCTCAATGTCGATGGATAAAATTAATTTAGTGTATAGATTATTGATTTCGTGTACCAATTTCACCCACACACTTAATTATTATAATCTCTTTATTACTCGAATTTCAATGATAATCTCGTGCATCACTAGTCTATATTTTTGTTTTATTTGGTTTATTTATAAAGATGAAAATGGAAATGCAACAACAATCAATGAGGTGTAGCGTAAAAGTGATAAAACTCAAAGTGGTATATGTGGTGATCGGAGAAGTTGCAATAAAGTAACAAGAACATTGAAGTAAATTGCATAAAGAAAATTACTAAGGAAAGAAAATTGCAACCATCAACATTGGATTAACCATTTTTCCTAGGAGTAACAAAGTACCTGACTAAATAAAGGCAGGTGGAGAAATGCGTTTGAACATGTCAAAACACAATACTCTCGCCCATCCAGCCCACCAACCTGTCAGACCAGATGCAAGGCAGGACATGCAAACTCGTCGGCTTGTTACACGTTAATTAACTTAGCTCGCAAAATTAGGTTTGTATGTTGTGTTTTTGGCTTTTCTGGGAGTGTAAACGCCATGAGAGTATGAACGTTGCGAGAGTGCAAACACCATCGTGAAACTATGAACACCACAATAGTACAAATGTTGCGAGAGTGTGAACGCCGCGAGAGTGCGAACGTTTGTGAGAATGCAAACATCAATGTAAAACTATGAACACCACGAGAGTACGAACACTATGAGAGTGTGAACTTTGCGAGATTGTGAACCTCGTGAGACTGCGAATGTCACTAAACTTTGAATGTGAATCCCTCTCAACTATCTTTTCATAGTCTGAATCTAATCTCACCCTATCTTTATAGGGTGGAGCAAGGCAAGGTAGAAGAGTGAAGCAAAGGCACCACATGTTTATGTTTTCGTTGTCATTGATTTGCCTTAGTTCATTTTCTAGGTTCGTGTTGCAATTGGTTTACAATTGACATTGTCAATTCCTCTATCTACTTGTAATCTGAGAATCAAGGTTAGAAATTAGGGTTTTTTTTTTTTAATTAGGGTTATTGCAAACATAGAATAGAATACCACATCTTGCTACTACAGTAAAACATGTTGGGTGTTTCTTCCAAAAGAATTTGGGTCAAAGAAGAAATTGGAGAGCTGTTCTTCTAGAAGTAGCAACATAACATTGGTGGGAATCTTCCAAACCATTTTCTAATTGCTAGCATAGCTCGATTCAATTTTGGCAGGCCAAAAATAGTTCGAATTGTCTTATTTTATCACCCCTGATTTTTTTGTTTGCAGTGTTTTAGTATGTATGAATTGTTCCATTTGTCATTCTTGTAAAATCAAAATAAACCTATTTATATTTTCAACCCTCCTTGGACAATTACATATTTGAATTTATATTTGGACAAATTACATATAACTACCCTAAAAACTACCCTTAACGGTTTTTGAATAAAAAGTTGACTGCTAATGGGTTACATGTTTATCTTATGACATCCAACTCATAAAGGATCATTTAGTAAAATTGTCTTTTATTTATTTCGTCTCTAGAATATAATGCTTTTGGTTTACAACTTATGGGTCCTGAAAGCTCAAAATAACTTATGAGGATACAATTGTCCTTCACTCACATCGTCACTATAAATTTTTTTAGGTGCTATAATCCTTCGTTTATCATCTTAATAAGGTTGGACGCTCAATCGATTGAGCGACGTAAGATTTCATTTTCGACCGATTGTATATATAACATTACCTTTTGGTCTCGCAACGCTTTAAAAATCTTAAATAATTTTTTTCTACTTTTCAATTGCCTCAACATATAGTTTAAGAAAGAGTAATAAAAATATATAAGTTTAAAAAGGTGTAGTAATAAAAAAAAATGTAAGTGGAGGAATAACATAAGATAGAAGTGTAGGGTTATCATTTGTCTTTATAAAAGAATAGATAATTAAAATAAAGCACATCAATTCCATTTATACCATGTGAGAATGCCAGATTCGTACCTACATGGTCCATCTTTCATAATATACCAATGGCAGTTTAAACATATACCTGAATCTCTACTTTGGTCAAATGCATCAAAATGCAATAAAGGACCATTTTTCCATTGAACCGAACAAAAGAACAGTGTTCCCCCAAAAAAGTTAGTTCGAAAACTAAATTTGTAGCTTTTGTCAATAGGGAGAATGTGGAACCCAAGATCATCATCTTTTGATTTGCAGTGAACATTTATAGTTTCATATCCCTCTAAACTATTCGTAATTTCCACACTAGCTGGGTCTGCCCATGCACATGCCAATGCCAGCATGCACAACAACACAACGATTTTCACTAATGTATACATTGCAAATTCTCATGTTTTTTTCTCTTCAATCTGATATATATATATATATATATATATATATATATATATATATATATATATATATATATATATATATATATATAATGGCATGATGTTAAAGGACAAAAATGTGTTTTTATTTTTTATTTGACCTGATGGAAAACATTTATCTCAAAATTTTAATTATTGGAAACATGTATCCCAAAATTCTCTCAGCATTAATTATTCATATTCTATGTGCTAAAATAATTAATTCAATTCATATAATTAACATACATGAGGTCAATTCAAATAGCTAATTAATTAATTAATTATATTTTATTAACTCTTATTTCCACTTCTACATTATTACTGATTTTAACATACATGATTGTTAATTTCATATGTAGAAGACAAAGAACATTCTGATGGAGGAAATCTTTGTAAACATATGGCAAAACTATCAATGTTGCACAACAATTAACTGAGCAATAAAATATAAATAACTAATGGTAAGAGAATATTATAAAACATATTTGGAAAAAAAATGCTTTTTTATATTTAGAATTATTTTTATCAATAAATTGTAAATTAATTAATTAACCCAAAAATAAATTAGTAAAAAATATCATCATTAATTTTGAAAAAAATCTTATACTATGTTTCCTTACAATTAAAATGTTTTTATCAATAAACTTAAATGAATTAATTAATTAATTAACACATAAATAAAAAAAGTAATAAAATAATACTAATTAATGGTTTGAAAATATTATACTATAAAAGAAATTTCGTTTGTAATAAATGCTTTTCTATAATTAAAATTTATTTTATCAATAAAATTTAAATGAATTAATTAACACAAAAATTATATAATATCAATAATTAATGATGAAAAATTAGAATAAAATAAAATAAATTTATAATAAATATTTTCTTATAATTAAAATTACATTTATAAATAAAATTTAGGAATTAATTAAATAAAATAAAAATTAAAAATAATGAAATATCAATAATTAAAAAGTAAAAATACTTACATAGCTTACCATTTTATATTACGAAAGGATTTTATGGATTGATTTGAAAATTTTAATTATTGACAATTTTATTAATAAAATAATTCACTAATAATGCATATTTTATTTATTGATAAAATAAATTTACGAATAGATAAAATATATATTATGACAAATTTCGTACGAATAGATAAAATATATATTATGACAAATTTAGTGAAAAATTTCGTACGAATAAATAAAATATATATCATGACAAATTTAGTGACAAATTTTGTAGATAAAATTCATTAATTAATCAAATTTAGCAACAAATTTACTTTAGTTGACAAAACATTATTCTTAATTTCATTTTTTTTACAGTAAATGTTAAATAAATCTCAAAACATGTGATGCTGCGTCTATTATCTTCTTTTCTTTTCTTAGGTACTTTCTTTTTTCTTCTTTATTTTCCTCATTTCATTTTTCTCTCTTCTTTATATTTGTGTTTTCATTTTTTATCTCTTTTAGAATTTGATCATGTTATACAAAGACAATCTGTTTGTATGTTATCTGATTTTCAAAAAAAATAAATTTTGATTTGGGCTAAAGATTCTATATTTTATTTTTTTTATGATTTTGTTATTATGTATTAAAAAAATATTTTTTACTAGCCATTATTTTGTATATGTTAAATATATGGTTAGAAATATTTGTATTATCATTAATTTATATTAATCGCTTCAATTGTTTTATATTATTTTAATTTTAATTATTAGTTGTATTGTCTTTGTTCGTCTTCATTCTCATTATATTTGTTCATATTACCTTTATGGTTCTCTTCATCATTATTCTTATATTACATTAGGTCATCAATTCCATCCCACACGCTCGTAATTCCAATGTCAACAACCACCACCACCGGTCCTTTGATGTCCCTGTTATGGTCTTCCCTCCACTTCAAGGTCAAGCTCATGTGCAACAACGATTGTTGAATCCAACCCACGACAACCACCGCATTGTCACTGGCGACACCACGAGAAAGAGCTAGATAATATGCTACACAATTTTTCTATAATTTGGCTATTATCTATGATTATATTTGTATCGTAAGACGGTTTGATCAGCCGCAAATCAAACCGTCAATCTTGGATATTTACAAGTAACTTTCGAGACCGGACGATCAAGAAAACCGAACCGTCAATCTTGGATATTTACAAGTAAGTCTTGAGATCGGACGATCAAAAAAGTGAATCGATCAATCATATGAACCATGACAATTAACTTTCATGATAATCAACTTAAAAGTTAACATTGACCCTACATCCACTAGTACAAAATGAGTTTTTTAAGTCTAGTACAAAATGAGTTTTTTAAGCCTGTTATTTTGGGCTTTTTAAGTCTGTTTTACAACAGACTTAGATTCGACATACATAAATTTTAAGTCTGTTGTTGACTAATTAAATCTGTTGTTGACTAACTATTGTATATTTATAAATAAAAATAAGCAAATTAAATTTGTTACTTTTTAAATTTTATTTGTTTAATCTAAAATCTAAAGTACAACCAAATTTTCATAATAAAATATATATTACAAATTGTGCAATTCAAGTACATAAATAAAGTTTCAAAATCAAAATAAAGAATAAGATGTTTAACTTAAAATTTATAGTCTAAACAAAGTTTAACTTAATCTTTTAAGTCTAAACATAACCTAAACAAAACTTAAACAACACCTAATCTTCACATTGGAGAAAATAACTTGTCCATTGCTAATATACTTCAGGAAGTGTTTACAACTAATCTGCCGATTGGCCGGTAAAACAAAAAGAAAAATTAAATATAATTAATAATAAAATAATAAATAATAAAATAAAGTGAAGAAATGTATAATAAAACCTTAAAAGTGAATTTTTCAGTGTCATTTTTAAAAGCATTCTATCAAATTAATCACGATAAAAACCATGCAACTGAACTAAAATTATATCTAAATCATACACACTAATTTTCACAAAAATAAAAAAAAAAAAAATCAGTAGCCCCTTTTTAATCATAAAAAAAATATCCAAATGCATTAGGATCTAATTCACCACCCAAAACTTTCAAACTTATTACCAACTTCACAAGAACTATATAATACTATAAAACTACTTTCACATAGTCAATTAACAAAATTCTGCACTTCACCGTGATTAACAAAATTCTGCACTTCACGTGATATATATAATATTAGAACACTACTTTCACACACACACACACACACACACACACACACACACACACACACATATATGGGTTTGCTAACGCGCGTTCGCCTGTTTTATATTGGTTTCCTAACACCCCCTCCCCCGAAAACAGAAATTGCTATTACATCCTTAGAAACCAGAAAGGGAATGACAATCAAAAGAAAACGGTGAATACCATAGAGAAAGAAAAACAAAATCATAAACTGTGGTAGCAACAAAAACCCTTAAGCTGCATAATTAACTCACATGAGCAGAAAAACACCAACGTTTGTCAAAAAAGTGCAAACTTTAGCACATCCGTGTGCACCCATAAGCTGCCCCAACTTACCGAGAATGAGAACACAGCCCACCAAACGAGAGCGAGAGAAACCGCGCGCGGGAGAGGAGTTGTTGACGCGTTGTGGTGAGCTGTCGGTGGTGAGTCACCAGAGGTCTTTGTTGCGGCAAGAGATGGGGAGATGTTGATGCGTAGGATGAGAGATTGGAACAAATCTGTCGAAGGGGAGGGAGAGAAATTGCTAAGTGGAGGGATGATACTGTGTAGCATAAATTAAAAGATAAATCTAAGTCTAAAATTACCATACTTAACCATTTAATTAAGTCGGTTGAAAATTCAACAGATGTAAAATATATTTGAAATATAAATTTACATCTGTTATTGACTTAAAAGAGTTAAATTTAAGTTTGTTATTTGATTAACAGGTATCTTTTATTTATAAAAGTGCTACTGCACATCTTTTAAGTCTGTTTTTTTTAAATAGATTTAAATTGACAGACTTAAAAGGTCTATATTGTATTAGTGATCTTGAAGCATTTTGGCGCCTACGAGAGGATGAGTATTTCACAACCAATAAGCCCTATAGTGACTTTAAGGAACATGACATTCAACATCCTGATAGAAGAATCGAAGAATCAATCCAGTTAGTTGGAGATGATAAAGAACATGCAATGGAAGATGAAGGAAATGCAACGAAGATATGAAAAGGAGCTAATGGCACTCACAGTTGAGAATGCGACCATACACCGACAAAGCACTTGACAATCAGTGCCTCGAACATTAACTAAACCACAAGAACATCAGCCCACTCCAACCAAGCCTAAAGAAGACTCGTGCAGAACTGCCCATGGGGGCAAAACGAGAGCTAGTAGAGAAAACTCGTCCATGCAAACGGTCAACACAACCAATCTACATCCTTTCACACTAGCCATCATGGAGACTCTCAAGCTCTCAGTCTCCCCAACCATCGAGAAGTACGATGGATCAACTGATTCAAACAAGCATTTAAGGATGTTCGTGAATCAAATGGATTTTTACACTATAAGCGTCTTGATGTGGTCTAGAGCTTTTTCTGTCTCCCTCAAAAGAGAAGCTTTGGCGTGGTTCAACTCACTGCCACCCAATTATATAGATAGCTTTTTGGCGATTTGCTCATTGTTCGGCACTCATTTCACCGCAAATCGATCACATCACCTTAAAACTCTTTGCCCTGGTGAATCTTAGGCAGAAGAAAGAAGAATCCTTTTGTGCCCTCATGGATCGTTTCAAGAATACCGCACGACAAACAAAAAATCTCAACCACAAGATAGCCCTACACCACATGATAATGGCTCTAAGGCCTAGGCCATTTGCCGACAACCGATGTATGAGGTTATCTAAAACCATGAATGATGCACAACTTAGAGTGGAGTGGTACATGATGCAAGCGAGGAGGAAAGTGGAAGTCGTGCGAGAAAATAAAAGGGTAATCGCATGAAGATACTACACAAAGGTTTAGCCAAGAAGCTTTAACAATGGGGACCTAGTGTGGATGAAGACTTATGAAGTGCATAAGAAGTTGGTACATGGAAAACTTGTATCCAACTGGGAGGGGCCGTTTAGAATTGTAGAAGACCCTAAGAATGAGGCTTACCAACTAGTGCATGGCGGGAAGACCCATCCCTAACACTTGGAACCTTTCCATTTGAAGTTTTACAATAACTAAAAAATTTACAAACGTCATGTAACTTTCATCTTAATGAATACAATAAAGTATTTTCAAGAAAATGAGTGCAAGTGTGGTCCGGTTAGATATTAACAGGTTAGATATTAACAGGTTGGTGAAGGAAAAGTTTACTTATGTTATTGCTTACCAACAACATGTCAAGTTAGTGAAGGACGAGTTCATTCGTGAAACTCTATCGCTTAATCCAATGAATAAAACGAATCGGTCGGTGATGGATGAGTTCATCCATGAACCCCTAATGCACCTCTAATGCACCATTAGGTCAACGAAGGATCAATTCATCTGTTAAACCTTGCCACATCATTAATTTAGTGAAGGATGAGTTCATTCATGAACCCCTGCCGCAACACTAAGTCGATGAAGGATGAGTGCATTTATGAACCTCTGTCACACCATTAAGTTGGTGAAGGATGAGTTCATTAGTGAATTCCTGCCACACTACTAAGTCGATGAAGGATGAGTTCATCCGTGAACCCCTGCCACACCACTAAGTTTGTGAGTGATGAAATCATCTGTTAACCCCTATTGCACCACTTAATTGGTGAAGGATGAGCTCACTTGTGAGCCCCTACCGAAGGCATGCCAAGTCAGTGAAGGATGATTTTGTGTAAGTGAACCACTACCTCTTAGTCTAGTGAAGGAAGAACTCACCTAAACGAACTCCTACTGATCGAGTTGTGAGATGACTAAAGTTGTTCAATCGCGACTTAGTGTTATCTGACTCAATATAGTGGGGTGACTTAGAGCAAGCATTGTTAACAAAAAACGAACTTCAATGCTCTCGAAGCTCACTACCTTATTGGTACCTACAACAATCACGCTACCAACCAAATTCTCATCTCGCTCGATTGATCCCAAAATGGGTGAAGCGATTGACAGTGACATCGACGATGAAGAAGCATCATTTTCATATCATCGACCATCCCTTCCTAAAGACTCCTTAAATGAAGACAAGTTGACGGTCAATATTATTACCTAAAATATGAGGAATGATCGATCTGCAACAGAAAGTAAAAGAGCAAAGGTGAAAATGGCAAGCGAGGCCCACCCCTATTTATACTAGCGAAGGCCCCACCTGTCAGTCATGCTTAGTCATTAGATTAATCAGATCCAATGGATAAAGGCATCCGACCTTTTGAATTCTGACAGGTTTAAGATTCGAAGCACCACACACCTCTCTCCCAATGGTCATATTTTCAAACATTTCAAAGTGAATATTTCTAATGCATCAAACGGTCTAAATGCACATAAAATAGGAGGCTGAAGAAACCCTAGTTTGCATGGAAGGAAAAAGCCATTTAACAAATTTCAAACCATTCGCCAGTCATTTCAGGCTCGGGCTTGGGGGTCTTATGTACTATATGACTGTCCAGTTAGTGATAACGGTTGTTTTCACCGTTATTTGAGAGTAAATTTTAATATCAAATGAACCCTTTTTGACTTAGAAACTTGTTTGTTCTCTTGATTTTGGTTTATTTTAGTAAATAAGAGAGTTGAGATTACGCTTTAAGATTTTATCACTAAATTCCCTTGATTTTGTAGGAAATTGGGATGAATTGGAAGAGGAGTTAAGTTGTCAAGAAGTTGGAACTCATAAAGGACAGAAAAAGCACTGGAAGAGAAGGTTGCAGAAGGTCACATCACGCTTGGGCGCCCTTTTTATGATCCTCAGCGCTGGAAGCTTGCAGTCACGCCTAGGCGCCCTTTTTGGGGCGTTGAGCGCCATCTTCCCTGTAACGTTTCATGCTTGAGCGCCCTCCATTGGACGTTGAGCGCCACTCCTTCGCAAGCACACCTGGGCGTCCTAAGTAAGGGTGCTGAGCACCGCCAACATTGGCCTATGGCCCAATTCAACCCTATTTAAGGATTAGCTAGACCTAGAGAGAATATCTCTTGACATAATTAACACAAATTCAAATTTTCTTCAATTCTCTAGAGGCAGAAGTGGATGCGGAAGCTCTCCTCTTCAATTTTTAGGGTTTTTCTATCTTTTTCATTCCATTGTTCATCTAGTTTCTCCATCACGATGGGGAGCTAAACATTCTTTGTTGTTGGGGGATGATGTAACCTTGTGAACTCTCATGTATTTGAATTTATTCTTATTTATTTATGCTTCTTTCATTAATTGTTAGAGTTATTCTTCTTTACTCAATGCTTGTTATGTTTAACTCATTCATGGCAATGATTATTAGTTTTCGTGATATGGACACATATGGGGAAACCTAGATCTGAAGAATTGCTCTCAAAAGTAGTATTGCCTAGACATAGGGATATGAGTTTTGGTTATCTTAAGCTTCTGTGCGTATGTAATGCAAAATTAATTGCTAGGTGATAACGGTTTAAAATACCGTTATCTGTGATGTAATTTTGATACTAAATGCAACCTTTTTGACTTAGAAACTTGCTTTAACTCATGTTTGTGCTTTAGTTTTGTGAATAAGAGAGTCGAGGTTATACTTGATTTTATCACTAAATTCCCTTGATTTTGTACGCTATTGGAATGATTTGAAGGAAGAGTTAAAGTACCAAATAGTTGGAATGCAGAAAAGTCAACCAGAGTGCATAAATTTCAACCAGAGTGTAGAAAAGTCAACTAGAGTGCAGATATTTACACCAAAGGGCTTTCATTTAACCAAAACCAAACATACTCACAAGCAGGTTTTCATCCCAAGGACTTTTCTTGGCTTGTAACTTGGCTGGGCTAAGAAGAAACATGGTTTTTCAGGAATGCAAAATCCTTGAGTTAAGAGAGATATTTATGAATTTAAGAATTACACACAGGTTCTCTTTTCAAGAAGATCTTTTTCTTATTCCCAACCTTTTCCCTTGCAGTGAGCTTTTATTTCTTTTCTTTTGATTTCTCTTTTTCTTTTTCCTTGTGCTTACTGCTTATTTTTCTAGCAACCCCAAACTTGAACATTTATCAATACCTCACAAATATTCTCAACTCAACTGAAGGAAAAGAATTTAAAACAGGGTTTTCAAAACGTGCTTAAGGTTAAAGGTTCAAAGGATGGAACAAACTGTTCTCTTTTTATTTGGAAAAATTCATGAGTAGGCTAAAAAAATTAAGGTATAACAAAAGATGACCTTGATCATATGAAACCTGCAAGAAAGTAGTTCAATCACAGAAAATTTGGGCAAAATCATTCACGCTTTCAAAGTAATAGCAATTATTCACAACAACTCTGAAGCCCAAAACTCACACAAGTAAACTCTCAAGTCCTAGAATTCAGAAAAACATCATGCTCAGTATCTTAATCAAATTTTACCTCAAGCACCTGTTTTACCTGTATATCAGCACACCATGCATCATCTCAACATCAATCAATACACTAGAATATTACAAAGCAATACTCATCACAAAACACATCACAGTTGAATCAAAGCAGTTTAATTCATTCAAGCAAAGTACAATAACAAAACAATTGATTAAAAAGAAAGCAAATAAGAAAACAAAAGATTAAAAAGAAAGGTTTTGAAAGTTGGATTGCTTCTTAGTAAGCGCTTCTTTAACGTCACTAGCTTGACCCAATAAGCTCATGTCACATCTTTAATCTTGGTGTCATCTTTTCCTTCTCCACACCAATTGATCTTCAGCAGCTTCCTGTTCACCGTTTTAGTTCTCCTTTAAATTGGAGATTCAATCTCTATCAGTCCATCAGCTTCGAGTTCTTTCACAACCCAAAGCTTTTTGTTGAATCTCACTAGTATCTTGGTCTCAGCTCTTCATGTTTCTCTAGTGAGTCTAGATGAACACATGTTCCTTTGCTGTCTTTTTCTTCTTCCTTAACTTGTGATAGAAAACATTTTTTACCTTTTTTACCTGGTTTAACAACTTTTGTACTAGTCCCGGGTGCATCCTCACATGCAGCTTTGAGACTAGTCTTCTTTATTCGAACCGGTTGCTCAACATTGAAGACATTGAAAGTCATCTCCTCTTCTTGGTCTTTAAGAGCTATAGTTCCATCATCAACATTGATGATTACCTTGGTCGTCTTCATGAATGGCCTTCCAAGAATAATAGGGATTTCCAAATCTTCCCCCATCTCCATAACAACAAAGTCCACCAGGAATTTAAGGTTGTCAGTTTTAACTACCACATCCTTCACCACACCATAAGGCCTTTTGGTGGATCCATCTGCCATGCATAAAGTCATCCTTGTAGGCTTGACTTCAAAACTTCCAATCTTTTCAAGTACAGACAAGGGCATCAAATTGATACTAGACCCTAAATCAATTAGGGCTTTCCCTATTTTGTGCCTCCCAATAGTGCAAGGAATAGTGAAACTTCCTGGATCTTTATCCTTTGGAGGAAGTGCCTTCTGCAAGATCACACTGCAATCACCTTGTATCTCAATAGAGTCCTCCTCTAAATATTTCTTTCTTTTGAGGAGTTTCTTCAAAAACTTAGCATATTCAGGGATTTGTTGTAATGCTTCAGTCACAGGAAATTTTATTCCCAATTTTTTGAAGATTTCATCAAAACACTCTAATTGCATATTTTTTTCTTTTTTGAACACTCCTCATGGTAAGGAAGAATTTTCTTATTTTTTTTCTCTCAACCTCTTCTTTCTCTTTTCTCTCTTTTTCCACAATCCTCTCTTTTTCTTTTCTCTCAATCTCACTTTCTCTCTCTTCTTTTTGAATTTTTTCTTTTTCTTTTTCCTCAATCTCACTTTTTCTCTCTTCTTTTTCTTCTCTCTCTTTCATCTCAACTTTTTCTTTTCTCTCTTTTTCTCTCTTTTTTTTTTCTCTCATCATTCATGCTTAAAATAGCTTTGCAGTCTTTCTTGGGGTTAACTTCAGTATTAGCCCCAAAACTTCTGATAGGCATCTCCTCCAACTTCTTGGCCATTTGACCAACCTGCATCTCCAGGTTCCTTATAGTAGCTTCATTGCTTTTTTGAGTTGAAAGACTTGCATGCATGAATTATTGGAGGGTTTCTTCAAGCTTTGTGGTTCTGTCAGAAGGAGAGGTTTATTGTTGCTATTGTTGTTGTTGTGGTGACCAATTGAATTGTCCACCAGTTTGCCCAAACTGACTTTGTCCCATGCTAGGATGAGATTTCCACCCTTAATTATAATTGTTGGGATGAAATTGGTTACCCATGTAATTAACTTCTTCATTTAGATTCTCGGGCACAACAAATTGACCATTAATATGATCACCACCACATAGTTCACAGAGTTGCTGGTGAACTTGTAAAACATTATGGCATTCCTTTTGTGGCTGAGAAAGCTTCTTTGTTCAGACTTCAAGTTGTTGAGTGATGATCTTATTTTGAGCAAGCAAGGCATCATAAGACTGTAGTTGTAAAACTCCCTTAGGTTGTGATGAAGTTCTTCTTTCATTGTGCATCTCATTATCATTAGTAGCCATGTTGTCAATTTATTCATAAGCTTCCTCTAGAGTCTTGCATTTGATATTGCCTCCAATTGAGGCATCCAACATCAATTTGGTTTGTGAACAAAGACCTCCAAGGAAAAGAATGACTACTATTACTTCATCAAAACCATGAGTAGGTGTCTTTCTTAGCAAGCTTTTGTATCTATCCCATGCTTGCCCTAATGATTCTTCCATGCCTTGATTGAAAGAGGATATTTCTTGCTTCCCTTTGTTGGTCTTTGACCGTGGGAAGTATTTATTCAAGAACTTAGCTACCACAACTTCCCACTAAGTAAAGTTGTTTTCAGGAAAAGGGTTTAGCCACAATTTAGCGTTGCCTCCCTGTGAGAAAGGAAACAAGCCTAATCTAATAGCATCATCTGGCACTCTATTCAGCTTCACAGTGTTGCAGATCGCATTAAAGGTGGTAAGATGCTCATATGGACTTTCATGTGACAGTCCATTGAACTGGTTGCTCTTCACAAGATGGATCAACGTAGGCTTCATCTCCATATTCGCGGCATTGACCCTTGGCTTTGCAATGCTGTTAAAATACTGAGCGCCAACTACAGTTGCATAATTTGCCAAAGTACGTTTGTCTGGCTTTCCATTATTGTTGTCCATGATTTTCTGATCTGGTTGTGAGAGGATCTCTCTGGAACAAGGTTCTTAGATAACATGCTCCTCCTGCTAGTCTCAAGTCCTTCAAGAAGAGGTTCAGAACTTTTGCTGCTTCGAGTCCTTACTGTATCCTGCATAAACTAAAAACAAAACCCTAGAAAAAATTGTTAGCACAAAAATAAAAATAAAAATAAAAGATATGAAAATAAAATAGAATAGAATAAAATCAAATCAAATAAAATCAAATCAAATGAAATAAAGTAAAATAGAATAAAGCCAAAATTAATTAAGAATCACAAATATAGAATAGTTTAAACCGTGAGTCCCCGGCAACGACACCAAAAACTTGTTGATGGATTGACAAGTGTACCGAATCGCACATGTAATATAAAATGGTAAGACCAAGTATCGTATCCCTGAAGACTCTCGGTACTAGACAGTTGTGTGATAACTCAATTAATTAAGACTTTTAGAAAACAAGATCATTGATTTGGGATGCGAAAACAGAAAATTAAATATGAATGCAATTGATCAATAATAGAGAAAACAACGATGAACGAAGGTTGTTTATAAAATGAGATGATTATGTTGTTAGGGTTTGATTTCACCAAGTTTACTCTCATGTATATAAGAATTCTTCTTTTTTACATTAATGTTAACGTCACTCACTAAATTACTTAGAACTCGATCCCTCAGCGCAATAAGCCTGCCTTAATTCCTAGTTCGTGCAATTCCTAGCGTTCCTAGAAAATTAAGTCTGAAGATCAAGAGCTTAAAACGACCAAGTACTAATACCCTCATCCTTGAGAAATATTACCCTTGAAAGAATTCATCAAGAACCTGAATTGTAAAGAACCTCCCGATACTCATGCAATTCATAAATCATGCTACTAAATGAGTTAAAATAGAGCAAGCATTGGAATAGATGAATTCCCTAACAATTAATGAAAAAACATATAAATTAAGCATCAAGTCAAATACATGAGAGTTTACAAGGTTACATCTTTCCCTAACAACAAATAGAGTTTAGTTCCCCATAGACATGGAGAAACTAGATGAATAATGGAAAAGCATGAGATAGAAGAACCCTAAAAGTAGAGGATGAACGCTCCCGCATCCAAATCCGCCTTCAGAGAATGGAAGAGTGTGTTGTTGTGCTGCTCCAGCCAGAGATACAAAACCTAGAGCGCTTGGGTCTTTTAAATAGAGTCGAAAAAGAGTAGAAACAGGGCCCGGTCCAAAAGAGTCGAAACAGAGTAAAAACTGGGCCGGATCTGCGACGCACGACGCTCGGGCGCCCCCATTTAAGGCGTCCGGGCGGTGGACCGTCCTCATGTAGGGCTTGAGCCTTCAATTGGACGCCCAGGCTTCGGGGTCTGCCGCTCAGGCGGCCTAGGAGGGCGCCCGGGCGGTGGACGTCAATTTTTTGCGCTTAAGCCTCCATGCAGGGCGCCCAAGCTTCGTGTTATTCCCCCTTCTGGTGCTTTTGCAAGCCTTTCTTAGCTCTATCTCCTTAGCACTTCATCCTTGCTTCCTGTATTAACTCATTTTCTATCAAAACAAAGGGGATTAGTCATAAAATCATCAAATGCAACCTCAACTCTCTTATTCACACAACTTAATTAAAAAGCATGAGTCCAAGCAAGTTTTTAAGTGGAAAAGGGTGTATTTAGTATCAAAATTACATTACAAATAACGGTATTTTCAACCGTTAACACAACCCTGATCGTGTGCGACAGGAAGAAGAGTGAGGAGCTCTTGGACTTTGAGAGTTGTTTCTCAAAGGGATTATGCAGCAAGAACGTGTGGTTATGTGCGTGCAGGTGTTTTCTTTTCTATATTTGGTTGTGAGTGGGAAAGGTGTTTACATTTGTGAGAGTGTGTTCACTGTAAAACCTTTGGTGTAAATCTCAAATCATTATAGTGAAATATCCCTCAATCTAACGTTGATTGGAAGGGTGACTAGATGTAGTCATTGAGGCTGAACCAGGATAAAAACCTTGTGCTTGTTCTTCTTTCCCTATCCCTTTTACTTTAAACTGCATACGCGTTTACTTACAGTGCAAGAAAGTTTTAAAGATAATTTCAATTTTGCAAAAAGATTTGAAAAACGTTAGTTTTTATAAATCACTAATTCACCCCCCTCTTGGTGTTGAGAAACAAAGCTCTCTATTTCTAACATTGTTTTTTCTATATTTGATTGTGAGTGGGAAAGGTGTTTACATTTCTGAGAGTGTGTTCACTGTAAAACCTTTGGTGTAAATCTGAAATCATTATAGTGAAATATCCTTCAATCTACAATATAATAAAAAAAATGATCGCTAATAATATTAAAATACAAAATAATAAATAATTAAATTAAATTAGGTGGATTGGTGAGCCAACCCGGCCCACCACGAGTTCAACCCAGTGAGCCGGGTTGAAAACTAACTCGCATAAAAAAATTACATTTTTTTCAAACCCAACCTGGCTCAAACCCGTGGTGGACCGGACTGGCTCGCGGGTTACAACTCACGTTGAAAACACTAGTTTTATGATGACATTTTATGATTTTGATGTGATTATAAATACTTTAAGTTTGAATGACCACGGTACAATTGTAATCTATTAAAGATGAGGTTCGAATTGATCACTTTAAATATTTAAGAAGTCGAATTATTAAAGTGCATTTATGATGGACGAGTGGTTCCAAGAAGTGACCAAAGGCGCGACGCGGGCTCCTCGAAGCTTCTCCGACGAGTGAAGACGCAGCGGAATGGAGAGGGAGCTCTAAATCGAAGAATGATTCGAAGGAAAACTACTAAACTATGATCAGATTCAAGAAAACCCTAAGATCTAAGGTTTAATCGGTGGAAAACCTTATAAACACGAAGGAAACCCTAGAACGGTGAGGAATCACTAAACTGACCGATTAAGTGGTGGAAATGGTGTTTTAAACGGTGAAAAGGAAAGAACAAAGGTTGGAGAGGTGTTTAATCGGCCAAAACTCAAAGAAACTGAAGAAATGATGAAAAGGATATGGAATCTGTGAAGAGAGAAATGGAGTAGAGGCTTACTATGATGATGATGCGTTTAAGAGGGAGAAACCCTAGCATAGGAGGTTTCTGCGAAGTGGAAATGTGAATAATGAGGATGCGCGAGAGGGAAAATGAGAAATGAAGACGTGAGAGGCGTAATGAGACGCTGACGCGTGCAAGGGAAGTGGCAGTGAAGGAGAGATAGCGTGGAGGAGGAGAGAGAAAGCACCGTAGAATTTTGGAGAAATGAAAGAATGAGAGTGTTCTTGGAAGGTGGCTAGAGGGAGTCTTTGGACTCTCTACCCTGACTTTCAAGAGAGAATTATTTCTGATTTCAGAAAATTTAATTCTCATTATTCTCAAAAGTCCTAATACAAGAGAGGAGTTGGGTATTTATAGTAACCCATACTCCTTAAGAGCTAAGCTAGGAAAAGTAAAAATACAAAAGGAAAACTAAGTCAAGTAGGATTCCATCATGCCCTCCCTCTTAAGAAAAGATTTGTCCTCAAATCTGGCAATCGCCTTATGAAGAAACCCCACACAATCTTTGGGAGCATGGCCATCTTGGAGTGGCCTTATTCTTTTATATTAACTTTTTCTTCCTCCTGGATCAAACACAAATCTGCAATAAACATCAAATATATTTTCAATTAATACCAATCCAAGAAAGAATTTTTTTATAAAAACAAGGAAATAAGGACTTCTAATATTTTGTGTTATCACATTTGGAAATTCTAGAAGTCCAAATTCACTTTCATCTTGAGTTATTTCTTTCCTAAAAGATTTGAATAATTCAAGATTTAAATTGTCATATTTTGAAAAAGTTTGCATAGAATATGAGATGACAATTTGTTTGAAAGAGAAGTCAAAAATTGAAAAGTAATCAATTATTGGAAAAGAAGTAAAGATTTGGAAACCTTCCCTTTTAGGTTCCACAGTCTTTGAAAGAATAGGATTTGTCATCAGTAACAATTTCTCCTTTTCTTTCTTCTCTCTTTCTTGCCTTTCTCTCTTTTCTTCTTTTCTTTCTTCTTCTCTTCTTAATTCCTCTCTTCTTCTCTCTTCTCTTTTCTCTATTTGTTCTCTCTCTCTCTCTTCTCTTCTTCTTTCTTTTCTTCCTTTTCTTTTCTCTCAATCTCTCGTTCTCTTTTCTTATCCTTGATCTCCTTAAGTCTTGCCCCAAATTCTAATTCTCTACGAAGAAACCCATGATCATTTAAACTCTCAAGAAATAATTTTCCATCATTAATGCAATCCCTAATTAGTTCTAGGTTTCTTTTAATGCTTGAAGGCACAAACTTTCTTCTCATGCAAGCTTTTAAATCATGCCAATCACGTATGGAGGACTTTCTACCTTTCCTAACATGATATTGTCTTTCATTCCACCACTCTCTTGCATGCACTTCTAACTTAGAGAGATATATACTAAGAACATAATATTCACTCTCTTCACAAAACCAAGGATTTATTTTATCAATTTCTTTTTCCCAAGCTAGGTATGTTAATGCACCTATGTCTTTACCAAATGATGGAAGATTCCTAGCTTGTTTAAACATTTCATCAGCTTTATCTAACCTAGAAGACCTATATGAACCATAAGAAGACATCTTTGTTTTTAAAAGTTTTCTTAATCTAAAGGGTTCAAAACTTTCACTTAGACAAGTCCCAGGTAAGAGAGGTGAGCTAAAGAGCTGCTTAAGTACCAAGTCTTGCCTTGCCAGAAATGTCTTAGGCTACTAACTAATTACCCCTTAAATTAAAATCACCTTTAGAAACAAAGTACACAACTCAAACAATTAAGCACAAATAAAAGACTAGACTCTCGGACTCTAATGTGAAAAGGCTTAGAGTTTAATCCCTTTTAGCCTAATCATCCCTAAACGTGAACATAAAAAATCAAAGAAACAAAAACACTAAAGAATCCAGCGGACTCTAATGACCCCTACGAGAAACACAAATCAAATCACACATTCATCTATCTACCTATGCTAAATTTAAAGCAAGTAAAGTTGCCAAGATTTTGAAAGAGCACCAAGGACTCTTCCTAAACACTTGGACTTTATAAAAGGCCCTTTTACAACAAAAATGAAACTAAAAGAAAGCTAGCCTATCAACCTATTACACATCAAATGGAACAAAAGAAATACAAAACATGCCCCCTGCCACGGTCCTGTCCACTTCATTCAGCTTTGTTGTTCCACTTTGTGCTTCTGGAATCTTCTCTCTTGAATCTGATTCACCACTCCTGCAAAACAGTTTGCTTCTTGACAACGTTGGAGTCTCCTATCTCTTGGGTTCAACTCTACAATCACAAATGTACAAAGCTGGATCAGAGACAATTAACGAACATATTGGAAGAGGGGAGTTACACTTAAATGAGCCTTCCCTTTCTTGGGTTTGTACACTTGATGCAGAGAAAGGTTCCTATTGCCACTTCTTCATCTTGCACGAAATCTTCCAGAGGCCAAATATTCCTTTCAATTCTCGGCCTAAATCAAGAAACTAGCTTGTCCACTCCTGCAATCACACATGCACAAGACTGCTATGAGTATTCAACGGGTTAAAACAGATTGCAGAAGAGTATATAGGGTAGTAATAACTTCCCTTTCTCTTGGCTGCACAAGCTTCCCAAGCTTTCCGCTCAGAATTATACTGCTATTCAATTAAACTCCTGCACAAACTGAATTCCAACCAAATCAACAATTAAACAATTTTAATCCTAACAATTGCAGGCCATACTAAACAATTTAAGCATATCAAAAACAGTTTGAGATAAAAGAAACTCCCTTTAGTTCAGATGGTTGCTACTGTCTTCACTGAAACAGCTCACAATTTACAATATGCTACAGTACCATCAATATTGCTTTTCCCAAACTACACAAAAAATTCACACTAAATCAGCAGTTCATGCAGTCCATAATGAACAATTTTAAACCAAAGTAATGTAAACAATCAGAAGCAATTAAAGTAAATAACTCCCTTCAGTTCAACACTCCCACAAGAAGTGTTTCTGCCTCTGGTTTCTTCAGTAATATTCTGCTCACGTAAGGTTTCATTCACATCAGCTCTGCACACATAAATCCAACAAAATCCAGCAACAAAATCCAATGGACAGTGAACTATATTCAGACTGGAGGTAATTCAATGCAGAAACTAACCACCTAATTACTGCAATCGCCAAGTCAGAACTGAAAGTTAGGTGCTTTAATCACTTTTTAAAACTGGAGGATGCATTGGCAATTAAAAAAAAAAAGTTTGATGCACAATTGATTATGACAAGAGCAGCCTTTTCAACAAATCAATGAATTCAACAAGCAATGTTTTAACTAAAATGAATGCAATGACAGTTTAAAGATTCACAAGCACAAATAACAGTTCCAGGAAATCAATAATCAATTAAAACAACAGTGATTGCAGTTCCAGTTGCAACAAATCACAGTTGCTCTAGTTTACTCACTCAACTCCTTTTCCCTGCACAATGAACAATTACAACAGTTAGATTAACAATGAATTCTCTATTTCAAAGTGCCAAGGAATTAGGCCAAATTAGCCTCACGAAACTCACTACACTCAGGCTTCACTTTGAAAACTTAAAGCACTCAAAATGGAAAGGTTTGGAAGGGAGATTCTTCCTTGGCAGTACACAGCTGGAGAATCTTTCAGACCACCACCACCTAAGATGCTACCAAGCACACAAACCTCTTTCAAACTCCATAAACCAAAGTGTAAAAACTTCTCAATTAAGAATGGCTAGGCTAAGGTCAAAATCAGAAACCAGAACAGAACAGCCACAAATAAGGACAACACAGCAGAGAAACTGACTCAAGATCAGATTATGAAAGCAAACAAAAGCTCAATTACAGAACAGCAGATCAGAGTTTACACGTGCACTGAGACAAAACCAGAGTTATCAACCAAGACAAGCAAGAAACAAAGCTTTTGATCAAAGTAAGCACAACAAATAGAACCTAAGGAATAGAACTAGAACAGATGAGTAAAGCAAGAAAAGGGACTTAAGTTGAACCAATACTGAACAGATTTGATTTATAAATTGGCATACCAAACTGTTTGACATTGTGCCTCAGAGAAACTTGTTTTATTTTTCATATTTGATGTTCTGAATTAGAGGCAGCTATTGTGAATTGCACTAAGTCCTTCAACTCTTTTTTTTTTTTTTAACTTGTAACAGTAGGATTAATCCTTAATTGCTTCAAATGTTATTGACTTACAGCTCTTGCTACAATCCACAATAGACTAATATCAATGCAGTTTACAAATCAGCACTTTACTTGCATCAGATTAATGGTTCAACTTAATAAAAAGAAAACACATAATTGGTTTCATTGATAACTTTTGACTCTAGCATCAAATTTCACTCTTAACCAAAACTGTAGAAATTGAACTTGAATAACAAAACAGCAAACACAAATGACTCTTGAATATGATTGAACTAGAAGCTTAGCAATGAACTAATACCAAGCAGAACAAACACACACTCAAAACATTAACACAGACTTCAAAGAAAAACCAGTTCGGTGTAGCTGGCCAAAAGAGAGGCTGATGCTGCTGTAAGCATCTTGCACCCAAGCTCAATGCAACATTTCATAGCTTAATTGGTGTGCATTTGCTATCCACAAGAAGGTTCAACTTTCAGCTCACAGAATTTCAAAAGTGCAATTACAATTACATATAATGATCAGCATAAAAAAAAAAACTCAAGACAGCTTCAGATAAATGAAATGACATTAAAACTGCTATTGAAGTCTGTCATCAAGCTCATTCAATTGAATGTCACTGCTTATGATGATGGATAGATCTTACTCAAAGCAAAAACTCAACTGAAGCAGTTAAACTCAGATTTATTTGACAATTAAAACAAAGCAACATGACATAGACAAAACAGAAATGGATTTTCAAATTAAAAGACTCAAACAAATTGGATTCACCGAATAAAATGATAAAAAAAAAATTGACTCAAGGCACAGACAAACACAAAATCAGAAAATGAGTTCAACATCAAACCAGAAAACACCTGGAATTGATTCAATGAAGACACAAACCAGATCACAAGACAGTAATAGAAAATGATGAACAAATCAGAAATTAAAAGAACAACACAAATTGCTCAGAATCAAAAGCAAACCGAGACAAAATAAGATGAATGAACACCACGTAAATGAAGAAAAACGCAACAGAGATGCGAAACAGAAACACGAAACAGAAACTCAGAATCAAGATATCACAGACACAGATTCAACAGAAGACTTGAATCAACATTTCGTGAATCAGAGAAAAAAAATGAATCACAAACAAGAACAAACCAAAAAACAAACAAACGCAAAGCAAATGAGAAAAAACATTCAGAACAGATAGAACAACTTATTTGTTGACGCGTGCTCGAACCTTGCTCTGAATACCACTTGATGGACGAGTGGTTCCGAGAAGTGACCAAAGGCGCGACGCGGGCTCCTCGAAGCTTCTCCGACGAGTGAAGACGCAGCGGAATGGAGAGGGAGCTCTAAATCGAAGAATGATTCGAAGGAAAACTACTAAACTATGATCAGATTCAAGAAAACCCTAAGATCTAAGGTTTAATCGGTGGAAAACCTTATAAACACGAAGGAAACCCTAGAACGGTGAGGAATCACTAAACTGACCGATTAATTGGTGGAAATGGTGTTTTAAACAGTGAAAAGGAAAGAACAAAGGTTGGAGAGGTGTTTAATCGGACAAAACTCAAAGAAACTGAAGAAATGATGAAAAGGATATGGAATCTGTGAAGAGAGAAATGGAGTAGAGGCTTACTATGATGATGATGCGTTTAAGAGGGAGAAACCCTAGCAGAGGAGGTTTCTGCGAAGTGGAAATGTGAATAATGAGGATGCGCGAGAGGGAAAATGAGAAATGAAGACGTGAGAGGCGTAATGAGACGCTAACGCGTGCAAGGGAAGTGGCAGTGAAGGAGAGATAGCGTGGAGGAGGAGAGAGAAAGCACCGTAGAATTTTGGAGAAATGAAAGAATGAGAGTGTGCTTGGAAGGTGGCTAGAGGGAGTCTTTGGACTCTCTACCCTGACTTTCAAGAGAGAATTATTTCTGATTTCAGAAAATTTAATTCTCATTATTCTCAAAAGTCCTAATACAAGAGAGGAGTTGGGTATTTATAGTAACCCATACTCCTTAAGAGCTAAGCTAGGAAAAGTAAAAATACAAAAGGAAAACTAAGTCAAGTAGGATTCCATCAATTTAAAAATATTTTTGAAATTTATTAATTTATTTTTCAGACTAATTTTTCTGATATTTTCTCTCAAAGTAAAATATTTGCCTTAAATGAAAATAGTACATAGATTCAAACCTTGTTTTTATTTTCCAATTTCTTTCTTTTTTCTTTGCTTGTCTCTTTAATAGGTTATATTTGAATGTTTATTATAGATGTAATTATTTGTATATTAATTAAATTATTTTGGAAGTCTCACATTAATTAAATATAAGGTTAATTCAGAATATATATGTGAATGCAAACATCATCGTCTTATTACAAGTCAAATTTGTAAGATTGAGTTAGACTTAAAAGTCTATTTCTTAATTAACAACATGTAAATTATGTTGTATGAAAATTACTATTGAAAATGATGAAGACTTGTATGAATATGTTGTCACATATTTGGGATGATATTTATGTGAATTATTGTTTGATTTCTATATTAAGGATTGAAAATTATGTTGTAACAAATCTCCTTGCTTCACTAATGATCTAAGTCACATAGACTTATCGTGTGGTGAGAAACTGAGGAAAGTTCTTCAACATCGTGACATGAATCAGTCTCCTTGCTTCTCGAGGATTTAGTCTCAACCGATATCATAATATTGCTCAAAACTAAATCGACTTGATGTGAGTTCATTTTCATAAAGACAACAAAAAATAATTTTTCAATCTAATTGGGGTTTTTTAACGTCTCAATGTCGATGGATAAATTTAATTTAATGTATAGAATATTGATTTCGTGTACCAATTTCACCCACAGATTGAATGATTGTAATCTCTTTATTAGTTGAATTTCAATGATAATCTTGTGCATCACTAGCCTATATTTTTGTTTCATTTGGTTTTTTATAAAGATGAAAATGGAAGTGCAACAACAATCGATGAGGTGTAACGTAAAAGTGATAAAACTCAAAGTGGTATATGTGGTGATTGGGGAAGTTGCAATAAATTAACAAAAACATTGAAGTAAATTGCATAAAGAAAATTACCAAGAATAGCAAATTTCAACTATCAACATTGGATTAACCATTTTTCCTAGGAGTGACAAAATGGGTTAGATCCGATGGCCCAACCCGTCTACCCGACTGAATAAAGGCAAGTCGAGAGATGCTTTTGAACTTACCAACCCATAATAGTCTCGCTGGTCTAGCTCACTAACTCGCCAGACCAGATGAGAGGCAGGACATGCAAATTCGTCGGCCCGTTACATGTTAATTAACTTAGCTCACAAAATTAGGTTTGTGTGTTGTGTTTTTGGCTTTTCTGAGAGTGTGAACGCCACAAGAGTGTGAACGTTGTGAGAGTGCAAACATTATAAGACCCGTGTAAATAAGATGATGTTTTAATTTAATTATTTTATTTTAGGATATTAAATAATAAATTATTTTGTGAAGGTGTTGAGAAATATTTAAAGATGTGAATAAAATTAAATTAGTATTTATTTCTATATTAATTTTCGAAAAGCTTTGGAGGTGATTTACGTAAGTGTGGAGAAGGAAAAAAAATGAGAAGTGGAGTGAGATTGTGTGCATGGGTTGACGTGAATGAGGAGGAGAATGAGAGTTATAGTGGTGTTGAAAAGTCAAAATGAAAAAGTGGATGAAAGAGTGGAGAAAGTGTTACGTAAATAGTAGAGGGAGTGAATAAAAAGGAAAAAAAAATGAAAGAATGCATGGGAATGAGTGGTGTGGGACCGTGAGCTTGGGGCTATGAGAGAGAAGAAAATAAAATGAAATTGTGTGAGAGAAGACATGGTGTTGCGTGAGTGTGGTGGAGGAAGTGAAGAGACAAGAATAAAAAATAAAATGGGGTGTAATGGTGTGGGGCCGTGAACTTCATTGGTTAGAGAGAGGAGATTGAAAGTGTAATTTTGGTGTGTGGAGTGGGTACCGTAAAAGTGAAAAAAAAGGGAGAGAGAAAAGTGCTTTTAGTGAGAAATGATTGTTTTATAGTGGGTCTATTTCGTCATAGAAAAATAAAGTATGATTTTAGAATTTAAAAATGTTCATGGGTCTACTTGGTAAAGTTAAGAGATAGTGTATTTAAATTAAAAATGGTGATACATTAAAAAGAGTATTTTAATTTGTATGAATGTAGTAAAAGTGGGGTGCACTACAAATAATTATTCTAATGGTCGAGTTGTAAAATTAATAATTTCATGGGATATGCCATAAAAAAATATTTTAATTAATTGTGGAAATTAATTAAATTAATTGTTTGTAATTTTAATTATTTGTTGGTCAATGAATTGGTTGATTTTATACATGGTTTGTTAAATATGTATGATTATGAGTTTGTGAGAATAAGCGTTCTGTCATTTCTTTGGAATTTTTGTCGAACGGACGATGTTCGTATTACGATACAATAGTGTGTTGAGTTTCTGTGGAGGTTGAGATTTGAGTATCACCCTTTCCACATTTGCAAGGACTAGAGAAGGTTGGATGTCTCACCCAATGATTTCGGCTTATGTTGAGTATAGTGCTCGATAGATGTACATAACCGAAGTTTTTACTTGTTAGTTCTTGATGAGTCGGAGAGATAAGCTTGAAGTTGCGATGGAAGGCGGCTCGAATAGCGAAACAGGTTTGATATGATAAAATTCCAGGAAACAACAAAAGCTTGTGTGAATGATCTGGATTATGTTTTAAATAATGGGGTGTATTGTAAAGTAATGACTATTATTTTTGTCTGTGTTATGAGTTGATAATTGAAATATAATGTGATGTAACGACTCATATAGTCTGTGTTTTGGGGATATGATTACTGAATTGTATGTTATGTTATATTCTTAGTTACTAACTCTTTTTTGTTTGTAGTTGTGGTTCCACCTGCAATGATCGTACTTGTACGAGAGTATATGACAATGCAGATAAGACAGAGAGTAGTCAAAGAGAGATATAGGAATTTGCTGCTCGGAATTTATTATGTTTTAAAGTTATATTATATTTTTGAATAATGTATTTCAAGAATTGTAATGGTTTACTTTTTATTATAATACGTTTAGAAATTTCAGGTTCTCGTTTTCGTGACGTTATCTAAACGAAAAAAAATTGGCAATTTGGATTTTATAAATTAAAACATGGCACTCTATTAAGGGTGTTATAAACACCATTGTGAGACTATGAACACCACAAGACTACAAATGTTACGAGAGTGTGAACTTCGCGAGACTGTGAACATTATGAGAGTGTGAACTTTTGTGAGAGTGCAAACAACAATGTAAAACTATGAACGCCATATGTTTATGTTTTTGTTGTCATTGATTTGCCTTTGTTCATTTTCTAGGTTCATGCCATGACGTTTGACATTGTCAATTCCTCTATCTACTTGTAATTTGAGAATCAAGGTTAGAAATTAGGGTTTTTTGAATTGGGGTTATTGCAAAGAATAGAATACCACGTCTTTCTACTACAATAAAACATGTTGGGTATTTCTTCCAAAAGAATTTGGGTCAAAGAAGAAATTGGAGATCTTTTCTTCTATAAGGAGCAACATAACATCCATGGTGGGAATCTTCCAACCCATTTTCTAATTGCTAGCCCAACCTGTTTCAATTTTGATAGGCCAAAAATAGACTGGGTAATTGTCCTATTTTATCACCTCTAATTTTTTTTGTTTGATGTGTTTCAGAATGTGTGTATTGTTCCACAATTTGTCACTCTTGTAAAATCAAAATAAATCTATTTATATTTTCAACCCTCCTTAGACAATTACATATTTTTAAATTTCGAAAAATATATAAGTTTAAGAAAGTTGTAGTAATAACAAAAATGTAAGTGGAGGTATAAAATAAGATAGAAGTGTAGGCTTATTATTTGTCTTTATAAAAGCGTAGACAATTAAAATGAAGCACATCAATTCCATTTATAGCACATGAGAATGTCAGATTCGTACCTACATGGTCCATCTTTCATAATATACCAATGGCAGTTTACACATATTTTGTAATCCCTATATTGATCATATGCATCAAAATGCAACAAAGGACCATTTCCCCAATGAACCGAACAAAAGAATAGTGTTCCCCCGAAATAGTTAGCTCCAAAACTAAATTTGTAGCTTTGGCCAATAGGGAGAAGGTGAAATCCAAGATCATCATCTTTTGATTTGCAGTGAACATTTATAGTTTCATGTCCCTCTAAACTATTCGTAATTTCCACACTAACTGGGTCTACTACCCATGCCCATGCCAATGTCAGCATACACAACATCACAACGATTTTCAATAACATAGACATTGTAAATTCTCATGTTCTTTTTCTGATCTTCAATCTGTTATATATATACACAAGCTGCAAAACAATGGCATAATGTTAAAGAATAAAAATGTCTTTTATTTTTTGTATTTGACCTGAGTTATTAGAAAACATTTATCCCAAAATTTTAATTATAGGAAACATTTATCCCAAAAATTTTAGTTATAGGAAACATTTATCCCAAAATTCTCTCACCATTAATTATTTATATTCTATTACTTGTTGTACTAAATTAATTAACTCAATTCCTATAATTGACATACATGAGTGACGGTCAATTCATAGAGCTAATTAATTAATTATATTTTATTAACACTTATTTCCACTTCTAAATTAATGGTTTAAAAATATTATACTATAAAAGAAATTTTTTTTGGAATAAACGTTTTTCTATAATTAAAATTTATTTTATCAATAAAATTTAAATGAATTAATTAATTAATTAACACAAAAGTTATATAATATCAATAGTTAATGATGAAAAAATAGAATAAAATAAAATAAATTTATAATAAATATTTTCTTATAATTAAAATAAATTTTATAAATAAAATTTAGGGAATTAATTAATTAAAATTAAAATTAAAAATAATAAAATATCAATAACTAAAAATTAAAAGTACTTACATCACTTTTAATTATAACCATTTTATATTACGAAAGGATTTTATGAACTGATTTCAAAATTTTAATTATTGACCATTTTATTAATAAAAAATTCTTCAACAATACATATTTTATTTATTGATGAAATAAATTTACAAATAGATAAAATATATATTGTGACAAATTTAGTGAAAAATTTCTTAAGAATAGATAAAATATATATCATGGCAAATTTAGTGACAAATTTCGTAGATAAAATTATTAATTAATCAAATTTAGCAACAAATATACTAATAAAAATGTTAATTCCAAATTTTTACAGTAAATGTTAAATAAATCTTAAAACATGTAATTATGGTTACTTACGTTTCCTTAAGTAATTATGGTTACTTATTAGTTTAAGCAATATAAATGGTGCTAATTCAAATGTATTACAAACACGTGAAAATTACTAAAAATAACAGTTATAAGGGATTGAATTTAATGATCAAAACTCTAATCACTCAACCATGGAATATATCTCTAACATCTTCACACATTCACATAATAAGTAAAAAAAAAAAACTTTAACCCCTTAGAAATAAGTTCTAAATATTCATGTGAAAATACTAGTCTCTTATATATTCAAACACAAGATTTTCATTAAGAAAAGAAGTCAAGAATGTCTAAGAGTCTTTGTCTATGCTAGAACCAAGCGTCTTGGTTGTTTTATCCTAATCTAGGTTCCAAAAGATTTTTCAATGATTAGATACCAACATAATAGCATATATCCCATCATGCAAGTGAAAACAAGAGATGGAACACATGAATATAGAATAAAGATATTCTATTGTAGAGAAAAAGTTACAAAAAGTTTAGGTACATTACATCAAACCTTAATGAAATGGATTTTAGCTACTCCTATACACTCTAGAAGTGCCTCAACCCAGTCTTCTTGCCTCTGTCTCATTGCCATGTCCAAAAGCCCCTTCTTTTGCCAACATTCAATGCTTTAACTAGGCGAGAGGTACTTATTTTGACAAATTAGGTAGCTTAGCTCGCTAGGCTACAAGCTCTTCTTGGCAGGGCTAGCGTCGGGCTCTCATTGGACGAGTTGAGACACTACAAGAAAAGCGCTTATTACCGACATATAATTACCGAAGGTCAAGTGTCCTTCGGTAATTTGCGCTGCTTGTGATTTATCGGCGGATACAAGGCTTCGGTATTGGGCACGATTACTTCACCTAAATTTTGGCTATTCCCTCACTCATTTTCAATTTCAGCAGTTCTCTTTCCCCCTATTCGAGGGCATGTGAGGGTACCCTCAAATATCTCCTCCTTCGTTTGATTCCCTTTTCTTTGCGCATCATCGGTCCCTTCCATCTTCTGTTGGCATAACGGTGGTGTGAAGAGCGCGAGCATTTCCGGTGGTGGAGCGGGTTCGTGCAATCGCAGAGGGTGCCTCCCTGTTAAGTTCACAATCATTTGCAGAGGGAAACACCTCCAATGGCGACGACAGCGGAGCCAAAAGCGAAGACCTACTGGTGCCACGAATGCGATATGAGCGTGTCCCACACACTCCTTCCCTCGCCTCTCCTCTGTCCCCATTGCCACACCTCCTTCCTCGAACTAATGGACTCTTCCTTCTCCCAAAACGATGCCGAATCACCCCTCTTTGACCTCATTTTCCAGGACGCGCTCTTACTCCTCTCCCCGAAGCCCCTCCCCGCCAAACGCCACCCTTTCCCCTCCGTCAACGTCACACCCTCGGTCCTTTTCGCGCTCGACCCCAACGTCTTCGTTTTCTTCGCTGTGTGCAAAGATCAAATTTCCCTCTTTGACGCCGAGGCCAAATAGTTGCCCTGCAAACACCTTTACCATGCTGGTTGCATCACGCCGTGACTCGACCTCCACGCGTCGTGCCTGTTGTGCAGACTTTGCCTTGAGGAAGAGGCGGCACAGGAGGAGGAAGACGAAGGTGACGGCGTGGTGGCGGAGATTTGGAGGGAGCCTCGAGGTGCTCAAGCGCCTTTGCTATACGGTGGTGCTCTATCGTTTCTTTTCTTTGTCTTGCATCTCTTTTTTAGTGCTAAATTAGACCAGAATTCCGCTCTGATCAACTAGCTTCACTGTAATAATTATGAGAATGAAACTCCAATTTTGATTGGAGTTCGAGATGACCATCGGAGAGAGTATAGAATTTTAGTTCGGTTAATGTGTGTGTGTTATAATTGTTGAAGAGTGTTATTGATGACCAATCCTAATTTTAGTTCGGTTAATCGTGATGGGTCTGTCCAAGGAGAATCTGAAAGGTCTCATACTGGCTTTGGTGTCAAGTGGGTTCATTGGGGCAAGTTTCATCATTAAGAAGCAAGGTCTCAGAAGAGCTGCAGTAGCTTCTGGTGTCAGGGCTGGTCAGGGAATTTCTTATTTTTCTTATTTTTCCTTTAACAATTAGAATTTCTATTTGGAAGCTTGTATTTGGTTATACATGATTTTGTTTTCTTTGCCATTTTGCAGGTTTTGGTGGGTATTATTATCTCTTGGAGCCACTCTGGTGGGTGGGAATGATCACAAGTAAGCTTTCAGTGTTGTTTTAATTTTGTTTTTATGCTTAAAACTTTGTTTTTTAACATGGCAGGACGGGGCTGCTAGATTCTAGATTTTCTCTTACCTTTTGTCTTGTATTAATAATTGGTTTTGATTTTATCAATTAATTGTCTGGAGTTAATTGGATTTTATTTTTAATAAATTTTTTGAATCTGGTAAGTTAGGATCAACTGACTCGTTTTACATTAGGTAGTGGAACCCAGATTTCATGTTTTACATGCTTTATTATTAGCTAGATGCAAATATTTGTTTGTCATGGTCATTTTTTCTTCATCTGATTTCTTGCAGAACCTGTTTCTGTATGGTTTAATGTACAGTGTAGTTTTATCTTCAGTGGCATGCCATTGAAGTTCCAGACACTACACTGTAGTTTGCAATTTTGTTATCTCCTCTTACATCAGAAACAGGAGAAATTGGAGACCATGCAGCTAAAATCTCAACCCCTGGAGCAGCTAAATCAGGCTGCAAAATCAAGAAATGGTTAGAATAAGCAAACTGTTTCTTTGAAAATACAAATTGATATGTATATTACCTTTAGAATGTTTGGAGTGATTGCATTTGGTCCTCTAGATGAGAATGAAGCTATGTAAGGGGCTACTGAGTCTATACCTTCATTACTCTTAAATATAGTAGCAGTGGGATTACTGTATAGTATGCAGTTAATATAATATAAATTAGTCATATGTATACACGAATGAAAATTGCTCCTGTGATTCTTAAGTGATGGGATGTGTGTAGTAAAAATATACCTTGTTAGATTTATGTAAGAATGTATGAGTGCCCCGTTTCTAAGGCCAAGTTGAACCGTTGGCAATGCATAGATAGAAGTCACATCTTCTGGCACTGCACTTCTCAATAAAACACCAGCTGCTCCAGACACCAATCCCAGAGATGAAGATTCTTTAAGACCATCACACAAAACAATTTTCCCCTTCACCAAATTCTCGTCTAAGGAATGGTTGATGCAAAACCTAAGTAGTCATGGTGTAAGGATAAAGAAATAAGACTCACTAAATGTAATTGTAAAATTGTTACCAGAGAGAAAGATTAGATTTTGGTACCTAGATATGGAACTATTGTATCCACCATTGATGTTTGGTGCATTTCCAGCATAAATTAATGGAAAGCTCTCGTTTTTCATATCAAATGAATTGATTGAAACTCCCTGAATATTTAGTATGATTTATGAGGTTAATTAGTTAAAACAAAGGAAGACTTGCCATTGATCACAATATAAGGCTTCACTAGCAAGGTTAACATTAATTATCACTTTTTTCTTAATGAAGAGTAAATTGAAACAAAAAAGAATATAACCAAAGTGAGTTATGGTAATATAAATATGATGTAAGACCAAAACATTCATACTCTGAATTAGTATAATGTTATTCATAGTAGCTCCTTCATTACGAAGGTCTTCTCCGTGCTTGCAGCTTTTCTGGCATATGGGGGCTTAGTAATAGTATTGGTATTCATTCTGGTCTTCAATTTTGCACCAAAATGTGGGCATACAAATGTGCTAGTTTATACTGGCATTTGTTCATTGATGGGTTCCCTCTCTGTAAGTAAATTAAATGTTTTCTCTCCTGTTAAATCTTATGTTTGATGATTGATCTACACTTCATAGTATATAATCCGAGGAACATGATTTCATGTTCAAAGTAATATGGTCTTTACTATTCACTACTGTGTTCTAGTAATGAATTTCATAAATAGACTTTCAGCTTCCATACGGTTTTTATATATTTTTTACTTGCATAATTATTTCTATAATAATACTTACTGAAAAATGTTTGCTTTTCACTACAATAATACTGAGGCTGATCTACGTTGGATTGCTATAATTTTACAGGTGATGAGTGTTAAGGCCCTCGGGACTTCTTTGAAGTTAACTTTTGAAGGGAAAAATCAGTTGATCTACCCAGAGACATGGTTTTTTATGTTAGTTGTGGCTATATGTGTCATCATGCAAATGAATTATCTTAATAAGGTTTCTTTTGAAGATTGCCAAGAATGTAAATGACGATTCATAAGAGCTTTCTATTTATAGTTAGATTTTATAATTTGTAGCCTTTTTTCTTCTGGAGATATATGTATTGGAATATAAGAATCATACTTTATTCTTTGTTGAATGACAAAAGATTACATTCATTATTACCTTCTTCAAGATATATGTTCCGGAATATGATTTAACTTGAAAGGAAATTATAGAGTTCATCGCATTACCAGCTACATTACAATTTGCTAGAGATTTTAAATGTAGTTCATTGATTCTTTATTCTTTAATCCTGCCTGATTTTTACCGAAGGCTTTTGGCCCTCGGTAATTACCGAAGGCTTTTGGCCCTCGATAATTACCGAAGGCTTTTGGCCCTCGGTAATTACCGAAGGGCAAAAGCCTTCGGTAAATGTTAGCGACAAGGGATTTACTGAGGGCTCTTTGGCCGTCGATAAGCCGTCTGTAAATACCCTTTTCCGACGGCTTCTGGCTATTTCCGAGGGCTTATGGCCTTCGGTAATGCCCTTCTTTTTTGTAGTGAGAGGACTCGCTAGGCGAGCAACTTTTGGCAAAAATAATTTAACAAGCTTCAATCTTCCACTTTCCTTCAAAATTAACCAAAACTGGATAATTCTCTATCTCTATAACACTAATGTACAAATTTTGCATCTTTTCATTGAATTTTAACACAAAACACATGAATCAAGACAAAGAAGGGGTTTTAATAAGTGTGAATAATAAGTAATTATCACACTTCCTCATTTTTTGTGTGGACATCCAACAAAAAACGAACTGCAATGCTCTCGAAGCTAGTGATCTTATTGTTATCTACAACAGTCATGCTACCGACCAAATCGTCGTCCCGCTCGATTGATCCCAAAATGCGTGAAGCGATTGACAGTGACATCGATGATGAAGAAGCATCTTTTGCATACCCTTGACCACCCCTTCCTAAAGATTCCTTGAATGAAGACAAGTTGACGTTCAACATTATTACCTAAAATATGAGGAACGATCGATCTGCAACAGAAAGTACAATAGCAAAGATGAAAATGGCAAGCGAGGCACACCCCTATTTATAGAAGCAAAGGCCCCACCTGTGAGTCGTCCTTAGTCATTAGATCAAGTTAGATCCAATGGATAAAGGCATCTGACCTTTTGAATTTTTACATGTTCGAGATTCGAAGCACCACACACACCTCTCCCAATGGTCATATTTTCAAACACGTCGAAGCGAATATTGTTGATGCGTCAAGCAGTCTAAATGCACATAAAATATATAGGTGGCTAAAGAAACCCTAGTTTGCATGGAAGGCAAAAGCCATTTAACAAATTTCAAACCCATTCGCTAGTCATTTCGAGCTTAGGCTTGGGGTCTTGTGTACTATATGACCGTCCGGTCAGCCACAGATTGGACAATCAAGCTTAGATCTGTGTGAGTCACCCTCGAGACTAGACAATCAAATAAGTGAATTGGTGGTCACTTAAATACAGGTTTGAGGTAATGAGGTAGGTGATCTGTATTTACTGCACTATTAATATTTAAACTGTGTAACGTTAAGCTGACTTTGACATCGAGTGTTTTATGGAAATACCCTCTGAATATTGGAACGAGCGGTTGCAAGAGTACTTGGATTTCAAAAGAGTTTCAAACACTAAAGTGATCCAAATGTTAGACCGTTGTACGTCTCAAAATAATATTATTTTACAGGTAGCAACTATTTTTTCCCTCAAATATATAGCCTCTTCAAATACTTGCTGGTTTGGTACATTCTGATTATTTTGATATGAAATGCTCTTATTCGAATAATGCTAAAATATTTTGGATTTTTTACATATTCTTCTGCAGAAAGATATGGAGGAAATGTTTGGTGCAGAATTAAAACCGTGGCCCAATTCACCATTAACAAAACCTTAAGCACATTCTATACTATTATTTCCTTGTTTTCCGAAGTTTATATATATATATATATATATATATATATATATATATATATATATATATATATATATATATATTTTGCTTACTATAATGGTTTTCTTCAATATGATTTGAAGTCTTATTTTAAATTTGTTCCTTGTTGTGATCAATGTCAACTACAACAAGTTGCCCTTCGTTTTATTTTTATTCATTTCCATTTTTTATTTGCGAAAAGAATTGCTTGCAATTATTTTAAAATAGTGCCCGTGTAGGTTGATTTCTTATAGATAAAGTGAAAAACGAATTTATTTTGACAATTTCATGTCATAAATGCTTAAAAATAATGATAAAAGTTATATTAATTAATTAATACAGTTGATTAAATTTGTTTATTTTACATATTTATTTATTTTTTCGTTTTTTTAATAATAATTCCATAGACAAATATGAATTCATTAAAACATGATTTTGCATCTTTTCATTGAATTTTAACACAAAACACATGAATCAAGACAAAGAAGGGGTTTTAATAAGTGTGAATAATAAGTAATTATCACACTTCCTCATTTTTTGTGTGGACATCCAACAAAAAACGAACTGCAATGCTCTCGAAGCTAGTGATCTTATTGTTATCTACAACAGTCATGCTACCGACCAAATCGTCGTCTCGCTCGATTGATCCCAAAATGCGTGAAGCGATTGACAGTGACATCGATGATGAAGAAGCATCTTTTGCATACCCTTGACCACCTCTTCCTAAACCCTATATATTATCTTTCTTCGTTTAAACCAATATATTATCTTTCAATAATTACTAATCACTCTTACAAAAAAAAACCAACGAACCCACCTTAACGATTCTCATCCTAACTCTCCTATATCACTGTTCTATTTTTCCACCAGAAGCCAAAACCCTTCTGTCCTTTAAAACTCTATTTCAACATTTCACTTTCTATTTTCTCCATTTAATTACGTTGCATGCAGTAAAGCTTTTAATGTGCCACTCTTTATTTCTTCCTTTCCAAACTTCACATAATCATCCTCTCAAAGTAAAACCCAAACGAAGAAACTTCTTCCCCTACACTTGACTATTTACGTATACTACACACACATCTTCACCCACTCTTTATTTTCTTTGCTCAATTTTCCACCGTGGGACCCACACACACCATTTCTTGCATCCAAGAATCTCCACTCCTATCTTTTTCGTTAAACCCTATACGTAAACTTAATTATATAAGGACCTTTTTCTCTCCCTCGTAATTGCATGCTCCACACTATTATACTTCTCTTTCTCTCTTATTTCCGCGGAGCCCCATACTATCACATGCAACCCTTAGCCATCCCAACCCATTAACTTCCTTTCTCCTACTGCATTGTAAAATCCAACCAATAAAAATCACCCTAATTTTTACATGGCTAACCCTGCATGACTCTCTTCCCCTTGCTTTCTCTCAACTTCTACTCATACCCTTCAAAGCTCCAACATTCTATTCATGCATAATAATCACGTAACCCTAAATCCCTTCTTCTTCTTCTTCTTTTTTTCTATTCCCCTCCACTGTTTCCGAAACCCATCAACACCAGAAGCACCTTCACGTAAACTTGCCCAGCTTCCTTTCTAACTCTACTTCTACACATTAACTTTTCTCCTTCTTATCCTCATCTTTCTTTTCTTCCAACTTCAACCACTCCTCTTATAATACAACCCCTTCTTATTTCTCTCTTCTTGTTCTTTCCTCCCTCGCCTCCAGACAAAACTATTTAGCAGACATCACTCCACTTTAATATATTCGCACGCACATTCTAAATTTCCACAACCCATCCGAGGCTCTCTAATTGGGAACACGACGCTCACACTCTCACACACTCTTCATTCCCCTCCCACATACACACACTCTTCATCCCCTCACAACACCCTCATACATATCTTCTCTCGTCCTCACCTTCTCTTCATTCATGTACCCATTCACACACTCATCTACCACATCCGACAAAATCATTTACACTTTCCCATGATTCTCACTCATACATCCTCTTCCAAGAAACCATCTACTCTACTCTATTTGACCTATTCCCATCACGCACATCTAACCGAAACTCTCCATGCATCACACCTATTTATTCTCCTCAAATAACTCAACTCATTTTATTCCTCACCACTCCAATCATCATTCATATCTTTCACTTATCACACCTATTTTATTCTTCCCTCGTACACGTACTGTCCAGGAACAAAGCCCCTGTTAGACACCCTTAATAACCATTTTCCCTAACCGAGAGGAAGACACCCAGTCTAGGGTCAACGAATTGCACCAAACAAGAGGAATACATCCATTAATGTCATGCAAAGCACAATCTAGTCCTTATAATGAGTTTTCATTTTATAATTTTTGTCTTATCTAATTTTATCCATTTTTCACAAACATAATGACATCAAAGGAATTGGTAATTGGTCTGAAAAAATCAGAAACACTCGTTAAACAATTTCTTACAAAAAATGATTTTATAATGAGTTTTCATTTTATAATTTTTTTCGTATATAATTTTATTTAATTTTCACGAGCATAATGACATCCGAAGGAATTGGTAATTGACCTAGAGGGTTTTTTTTAGAGATGATGATTCAACCTATGCAGATGATGAAATTATAAAGGTTAGTAAAGATGGTGAAATTGAAGAGATCTTGAATGAACCTTTGCCTGAAAGTGAATATGCCAATGACTCAACTCTTTACAAAGACAAATTGTTTAACGACAAGTGTTTCTGATTTTTTCAATTGGGACTACAATAGAAATGACAGAGAAAAGGTTGGAGTGAGAGAGATAAAAGACAAAGGGTTGAGCGGAATGAGGGAGGTGAACAAGAATGAGGGAGGTGAACAAGGGTTTGGGGTTTCTTTTTTTTAAGTTTTGAAAATTTTAAAATAAATCATTTATTAATAAAAACAAATAAGATATTTTAACTAATTTAAAATAATTCAATTTGATTTAGTTTGTAGTGTAGTTCAATTTATATATAATTATTATAAAATTAAAAGAAAACAATTCCACCTGTATCAAACTGAAAGAAATTATAAGGTGGGGTCGTGAAAGAGGTGAACTGTTGTCACAATGTTTGAGAAAACAATCCCACCTTGATCATGAAAGTAAAATCTATTACTTATATTTACTGAAGACCTATATGATCGGTAATAATTTTATGACCTTACCTTAGAATTAACTCTATCATGTGTTGAGTTGTCCCGCATTTGGTGAGTGACACTTCCTGCGCTTAAGCCTTCTAGAGGACGCCCAAGCTTCGTGTTGTTGGCGCTCAAGCGCCCCAAAAGGGGCACTCAGGTGGTGGGCGGTGGTTTGCTACGCTGAAGCCTCCAAAAAGGGCGCCCCAACCTCGAGCTTCCTTCCTTCTGGTGCTTTTTCTGGACCTTTCCGAGCTCTATCTCCTTAGCACTTTATCCCTGCTGCTTTCCATATTAACTCATTTTCTATCAAAACAAAGGGAATTAGTCATAAAATCATCAAATTCACCCTCAACTCTCTTATTCACACAACTTAACAGAAAAATATGATTCCAAGAACGTTTCTAAGCAGAAAACGGTGTATTTAGCATCAAAATTACATCACAGATAACGATATTTTCAACCGTTAACAAGTTTATATAAGTAAGTGCAAACCTCATCTTACAAGTTAATTTTGTAAGTTTGACTTAACAAAATTTGAATTATGTTGTATAGAAATGATTATTGAAAATGCTAAAGACTTGTATCAATATGTAATCACATATATGAGATGATATGTGAATTATTTTTTGAGTTGTGAATTAAGAATTGAAAATTATGTTGTAAAATGGATCATTCAAATATACCAAAGGATGTCGACCTTGGGAATTGGCCGACGTTAAAGTATAATATGACGTCGAATTATCATTAAATCTGACGTCAAATAGCTTAAAGGATTTCAAAAAGAAATCCATTCTTAAAAAACATAGGTTTAGAAATGAAAACAAAACGAAAAGAAATACATTATAACAAAACATAGGCAAAAATGAAAACCAAACTAGTAAAAGAACCATAGGTTATGTAAAATGGAGTAGGATTTTGAAATCCATATCTGTTAACTTTTTGCTCTGGGTTTGTATCATACTTTCAAGCTTCACAAAAGCTGATCATAAAGACAACAAAATGCCTTGCTTTTGTAAACTTGAAGGAGTTGATACAAACCCAAAGACAAAAAGTTATAAAAATGAATTTGAATAAGAAAGCTCTACTTGGAACCAAAAGTTTGGTGAATGGAGGTGTAGGGTTTCAAAAGGATCTGAAACTCTATTTAAAGTGTAAATGTGGGGAAGCATATGAGCGTTTAGTATTCATTTATTTTGGATTGGACGTCAGTTGTTGCCTAAGCGGACGTTATACGTTTGTTCTGGTTAAAGTTTAATGTCGAAGGTGTTAATGGTTGGACGTCATTTAGTTTAAGACGTCGAATGCTACATCTACATGATGTCTACCAGTTGAATTTATTTACAATACTGTCACTGATCATTGTTAACATTGACTATTTTGTGATTGGACGTTGAATGTGTTACATTATACACTATTTTTGTATTAGTGATAGTACATAGATTCAAACCTGGTTTTTATTTTCCAATTTCTTTCTTTTTCTTTGCTTTTCTCTTTAATAGATTATATTTGAATGTTTATGATAGATGTAATTATTTGTATATTAATTGAATTATTTTTGAAATCTCACATTAATTAGTTATAAGGTTAATTTAGAATATATAAGTGAATGCAAACATCATCTTATTACAAGCCAAATTTGTAAGGTTGAGTTAGACTTAAAGTTTATTTCTTAACAAAATGTAAATTATGTTGTATGAAAATTACTATTGAAAATGATGAAGACTTGTATGAATATGTTGTCACATATCTTGGATGATATTTATGTGAATTATTATTTGATTTCTGTATTAAGGATTGAAAATTATGTTGTAACAAATCTCCTTGTTTCACTGATGATCTAAGTCACATAGACTAAGATATCATCATGTGGTGAGAAACTGAGGAAAGTTTTTCAACATTGTGACATGGATAAGTGTCTTTGCTTCTCGGGGATTTAGTCTCAATCGATATCATAATATTGCTCAAAACTAAATCGCTTAATGTGAGTTCTTTTTCATAGGGACAACAAAAAATCATTTTTCAATCTAACTGGGGTGTTTTCACGTCTCAATGTCGATGGATAAAATTAATTTAGTGTATAGATTATTGATTTCGTGTACCAATTTCACCCACACACTTAATTATTATAATCTCTTTATTACTCGAATTTCAATGATAATCTCGTGCATCACTAGTCTATATTTTTGTTTTATTTGGTTTATTTATAAAGATGAAAATGGAAATGCAACAACAATCAATGAGGTGTAGCGTAAAAGTGATAAAACTCAAAGTGGTATATGTGGTGATCGGAGAAGTTGCAATAAAGTAACAAGAACATTGAAGTAAATTGCATAAAGAAAATTACTAAGGAAAGAAAATTGCAACCATCAACATTGGATTAACCATTTTTCCTAGGAGTAACAAAGTACCTGACTAAATAAAGGCAGGTCGAGAAATGCGTTTGAACATGTCAAAACACAATACTCTCGCCCATCCAGCCCACCAACCTGTCAGACCAGATGCAAGGCAGGACATGCAAACTCGTCGGCTTGTTACACGTTAATTAACTTAGCTCGCAAAATTAGGTTTGTATGTTGTGTTTTTGGCTTTTCTGGGAGTGTAAACGCCATGAGAGTATGAACGTTGCGAGAGTGCAAACACCATCGTGAAACTATGAACACCACAATAGTACAAATGTTGTGAGAGTGTGAACGCCGCGAGAGTGCGAACGTTTTTGAGAATGCAAACATCAATGTAAAACTATGAACACCACGAGAGTACGAACACTATGAGAGTGTGAACTTTGCGAGATTGTGAACCTCGTGAGACTGCGAACGTCACTAAACTTTGAATGTGAATCCCTCTCAACTATCTTTTCATAGTCTGAATCTAATCTCACCCTATCTTTATAGGGTGGAGCAAGGCAAGGTAGAAGAGTGAAGCAAAGGCACCACATGTTTATGTTTTCGTTGTCATTGATTTGCCTTAGTTCATTTTCTAGGTTCGTGTTGCAATTGGTTTACAATTGACATTGTCAATTCCTCTATCTACTTGTAATCTGAGAATCAAGGTTAGAAATTAGGGTTTTTTTTTTTAATTAGGGTTATTGCAAACATAGAATAGAATACCACATCTTGCTACTACAGTAAAACATGTTGGGTGTTTCTTCCAAAAGAATTTGGGTCAAAGAAGAAATTGGAGAGCTGTTCTTCTAGAAGTAGCAACATAACATTGGTGGGAATCTTCCAAACCATTTTCTAATTGCTAGCATAGCTCGATTCAATTTTGGCAGGCCAAAAATAGTTCGAATTGTCTTATTTTATCACCCCTGATTTTTTTGTTTGCAGTGTTTTAGTATGTATGAATTGTTCCATTTGTCATTCTTGTAAAATCAAAATAAACCTATTTATATTTTCAACCCTCCTTGGACAATTACATATTTGAATTTATATTTGGACAAATTACATATAACTACCCTAAAAACTACCCTTAACGGTTTTTGAATAAAAAGTTGACTCCTAATGGGTTACATGTTTATCTTATGACATCCAACTCATAAAGGATCATTTAGTAAAATTGTCTTTTATTTATTTCGTCTCTAGAATATAATGCTTTTGGTTTACAACTTATGGGTCCTGAAAGCTCAAAATAACTTATGAGGATACAATTGTCCTTCACTCACATCGTCACTATAAATTTTTTTAGGTGCTATAATCCTTCGTTTATCATCTTAATAAGGTTGGACGCTCAATCGATTGAGCGACGTAAGATTTCATTTTCGACCGATTGTATATATAACATTACCTTTTGGTCTCGCAACGCTTTAAAAATCTTAAATAATTTTTTTCTACTTTTCAATTGCCTCAACATATAGTTTAAGAAAGAGTAATAAAAATATATAAGTTTAAAAAGGTGTAGTAATAAAAAAAAAATGTAAGTGGAGGAATAACGTAAGATAGAAGTGTAGGGTTATCATTTGTCTTTATAAAAGAATAGATAATTAAAATAAAGCACATCAATTCCATTTATACCATGTGAGAATGCCAGATTCGTACCTACATGGTCCATCTTTCATAATATACCAATGGCAGTTTAAACATATACCTGAATCTCTACTTTGGTCAAATGCATCAAAATGCAATAAAGGACCATTTTTCCATTGAACCGAACAAAAGAACAGTGTTCCCCCAAAAAAGTTAGTTCGAAAACTAAATTTGTAGCTTTTGTCAATAGGGAGAATGTGGAACCCAAGATCATCATCTTTTGATTTGCAGTGAACATTTATAGTTTCATATCCCTCTAAACTATTCATAATTTCCACACTAGCTGGGTCTGCCGATGCACATGCCAATGCCAGCATGCACAACAACACAACGATTTTCACTAATGTATACATTGCAAATTCTCATTTTTTTTCTCTTCAATCTGATATATATATATATATATATATATATATATATATATATATATATATATATATATATATATATATATATATATATATATATATATATATATATAATGGCATGATGTTAAAGGACAAAAATGTCTTTTTATTTTTTATTTGACCTGATGGAAAACATTTATCTCAAAATTTTAATTATTGGAAACATGTATCCCAAAATTCTCTCAGCATTAATTATTCATATTCTATGTGCTAAAATAATTAATTCAATTCATATAATTAACATACATGAGGTCAATTCAAATAGCTAATTAATTAATTAATTATATTTTATTAACTCTTATTTCCACTTCTACATTATTACTGATTTTAACATACATGATTGTTAATTTCATATGTAGAAGACAAAGAACATTCTGATGGAGGAAATCTTTGTAAACATATGGCAAAACTATCAATGTTGCACAACAATTAACTGAGCAATAAAATATAAATAACTAATGGTAAGAGAATATTATAAAACATATTTGGAAAAAAAATGCTTTTTTATATTTAGAATTATTTTTATCAATAAATTGTAAATTAATTAATTAACCCAAAAATAAATTAGTAAAAAATATCATCATTAATTTTGAAAAAAATCTTATACTATGTTTCCTTACAATTAAAATGTTTTTATCAATAAACTTAAATGAATTAATTAATTAATTAACACATAAATAAAAAAAGTAATAAAATAATACTAATTAATGGTTTGAAAATATTATACTATAAAAGAAATTTTGTTTGTAATAAATGCTTTTCTATAATTAAAATTTATTTTATCAATAAAATTTAAATGAATTAATTAACACAAAAATTATATAATATCAATAATTAATGATGAAAAATTAGAATAAAATAAAATAAAATTATAATAAATATTTTCTTATAATTAAAATTACATTTATAAATAAAATTTAGGAATTAATTAAATAAAATAAAAATTAAAAATAATGAAATATCAATAATTAAAAAGTAAAAATACTTACATAGCTTACCATTTTATATTACGAAAGGATTTTATGGATTGATTTGAAAATTTTAATTATTGACAATTTTATTAATAAAATAATTCACTAATAATGCATATTTTATTTATTGATAAAATAAATTTACGAATAGATAAAATATATATTATGACAAATTTCGTACGAATAGATAAAATATATATTATGACAAATTTAGTGAAAAATTTCGTACGAATAAATAAAATATATATCATGACAAATTTAGTGACAAATTTTGTAGATAAAATTCATTAATTAATCAAATTTAGCAACAAATTTACTTTAGTTGACAAAACATTATTCTTAATTTCATTTTTTTTACAGTAAATGTTAAATAAATCTCAAAACATGTGATGCTGCGTCTATTATCTTCTTTTCTTTTCTTAGGTACTTTCTTTTTTCTTCTTTATTTTCCTCATTTCATTTTTCTCTCTTCTTTATATTTGTGTTTTCATTTTTTATCTCTTTTAGAATTTGATCATGTTATACAAAGACAATCTGTTTGTATGTTATCTGATTTTCAAAAAAAATAAATTTTGATTTGGGCTAAAGATTCTATATTTTATTTTTTTTATGATTTTGTTATTATGTATTAAAAAAATATTTTTTACTAGCCATTATTTTGTATATGTTAAATATATGGTTAGAAATATTTGTATTATCATTAATTTATATTAATCGCTTCAATTGTTTTATATTATTTTAATTTTAATTATTAGTTGTATTGTCTTTGTTCGTCTTCATTCTCATTATATTTGTTCATATTACCTTTATGGTTCTCTTCATCATTATTCTTATATTACATTAGGTCATCAATTCCATCCCACACGCTCGTAATTCCAATGTCAACAACCACCACCACCGGTCCTTTGATGCCCCTGTTATGGTCTTCCCTCCACTTCAAGGTCAAGCTCATGTGCAACAACGATTGTTGAATCCAACCCACGACAACCACCGCATTGTCACTGGCGACACCACGAGAAAGAGCTAGATAATATGCTACACAATTTTTCTATAATTTGGCTATTATCTATGATTATATTTGTATCGTAAGACGGTTTGATCAGCCGCAAATCAAACCGTCAATCTTGGATATTTACAAGTAACTTTCGAGACCGGACGATCAAGAAAACCGAACCGTCAATCTTGGATATTTACAAGTAAGTCTTGAGATCGGACGATCAAAAAAGTGAATCGATCAATCATATGAACCATGACAATTAACTTTCATGATAATCAACTTAAAAGTTAACATTGACCCTACATCCACTAGTACAAAATGAGTTTTTTAAGTCTAGTACAAAATGAGTTTTTTAAGCCTGTTATTTTGGGCTTTTTAAGTCTGTTTTACAACAGACTTAGATTCGACATACGTAAATTTTAAGTCTGTTGTTGACTAATTAAATCTGTTGTTGACTAACTATTGTATATTTATAAATAAAAATAAGCAAATTAAATTTGTTACTTTTTAAATTTTATTTGTTTAATCTAAAATCTAAAGTACAACCAAATTTTCATAATAAAATATATATTACAAATTGTGCAATTCAAGTACATAATATAAAGTTTCAAAATCAAAATAAAGAATAAGATGTTTAACTTAAAATTTATAGTCTAAACAAAGTTTAACTTAATCTTTTAAGTCTAAACATAACCTAAACAAAACTTAAACAACACCTAATCTTCACATTGGAGAAAATAACTTGTCCATTGCTAATATACTTCAGGAAGTGTTTACAACTAATCTGCCGATTGGCCGGTAAAACAAAAAGAAAAATTAAATATAATTAATAATAAAATAATAAATAATAAAATAAAGTGAAGAAATGTATAATAAAACCTTAAAAGTGAATTTTTCAGTGTCATTTTTAAAAGCATTCTATCAAATTAATCACGATAAAAACCATGCAACTGAACTAAAATTATATCTAAATCATACACACTAATTTTCACAAAAATAAAAAAAAAAAAAATCAGTAGCCCCTTTTTAATCATAAAAAAAATATCCAAATGCATTAGGATCTAATTCACCACCCAAAACTTTCAAACTTATTACCAACTTCACAAGAACTATATAATACTATAAAACTACTTTCACATAGTCAATTAACAAAATTCTGCACTTCACCGTGATTAACAAAATTCTGCACTTCACGTGATATATATAATATTAGAACACTACTTTCACACACACACACACACACACACACACACACACACACACATACACACACACATATATGGGTTTGCTAACGCGCGTTCGCCTGTTTTATATTGGTTTCCTAACACCCCCTCCCCCGAAAACAGAAATTGCTATTACATCCTTAGAAACCAGAAAGGGAATGACAATCAAAAGAAAACGGTGAATACCATAGAGAAAGAAAAACAAAATCATAAACTGTGGTAGCAACAAAAACCCTTAAGCTGCATAATTAACTCACATGAGCAGAAAAACACCAACGTTTGTCAAAAAAGTGCAAACTTTAGCACATCCGTGTGCACCCATAAGCTGCCCCAACTTACCGAGAATGAGAACACAGCCCACCAAACGAGAGCGAGAGAAATCGCGCGCGGGAGAGGAGTTGTTGACGCGTTGTGGTGAGCTGTCGGTGGTGAGTCACCAGAGGTCTTTGTTGCGGCAAGAGATGGGGAGATGTTGATGCGTAGGATGAGAGATTGGAACAAATCTGTCGAAGGGGAGGGAGAGAAATTGCTAAGTGGAGGGATGATACTGTGTAGCATAAATTAAAAGATAAATCTAAGTCTAAAATTACCATACTTAACCATTTAATTAAGTCGGTTGAAAATTCAACAGATGTAAAATATATTTGAAATATAAATTTACATCTGTTATTGACTTAAAAGAGTTAAATTTAAGTTTGTTATTTGATTAACAGGTATCTTTTATTTATAAAAGTGCTACTGCACATCTTTTAAGTCTGTTTTTTTTAAATAGATTTAAATTGACAGACTTAAAAGGTCTATATTGTATTAGTGATCTTGAAGCATTTTGGCGCCTACGAGAGGATGAGTATTTCACAACCAATAAGCCCTATAGTGACTTTAAGGAACATGACATTCAACATCCTGATAGAAGAATCGAAGAATCAATCCAGTTAGTTGGAGATGATAAAGAACATGCAATGGAAGATGAAGGAAATGCAACGAAGATATGAAAAGGAGCTAATGGCACTCACAGTTGAGAATGCGACCATACACCGACAAAGCACTTGACAATCAGTGCCTCGAACATTAACTAAACCACAAGAACATCAGCCCACTCCAACCAAGCCTAAAGAAGACTCGTGCAGAACTGCCCATGGGGGCAAAACGAGAGCTAGTAGAGAAAACTCGTCCATGCAAACGGTCAACACAACCAATCTACATCCTTTCACACTAGCCATCATGGAGACTCTCAAGCTCTCAGTCTCCCCAACCATCGAGAAGTACGATGGATCAACTGATTCAAACAAGCATTTAAGGATGTTCGTGAATCAAATGGATTTTTACACTATAAGCGTCTTGATGTGGTCTAGAGCTTTTTCTGTCTCCCTCAAAAGAGAAGCTTTGGCGTGGTTCAACTCACTGCCACCCAATTATATAGATAGCTTTTTGGCGATTTGCTCATTGTTCGGCACTCATTTCACCGCAAATCGATCACATCACCTTAAAACTCTTTGCCCTGGTGAATCTTAGGCAGAAGAAAGAAGAATCCTTTTGTGCCCTCATGGATCGTTTCAAGAATACCGCACGACAAACAAAAAATCTCAACCACAAGATAGCCCTACACCACATGATAATGGCTCTAAGGCCTAGGCCATTTGCCGACAACCGATGTATGAGGTTATCTAAAACCATGAATGATGCACAACTTAGAGTGGAGTGGTACATGATGCAAGCGAGGAGGAAAGTGGAAGTCGTGCAAGAAAATAAAAGGGTAATCGCATGAAGATACTACACAAAGGTTTAGCCAAGAAGCTTTAACAATGGGGACCTAGTGTGGATGAAGACTTATGAAGTGCATAAGAAGTTGTTACATGGAAAGCTTGTATCCAACTGGGAGGGGCCGTTTAGAATTGTAGAAGACCCTAAGAATGAGGCTTACCACCTAGTGCATGGCGGGAAGACCCATCCCTAACACTTGGAACCTTTCCATTTGAAGTTTTACAATAACTAAAAAATTTACAAACCTCATGTAACTTTCATCTTAATGAATACAATAAAGTATTTTCAGGAAAATGAGTGCAAGTGTGGTCCGGTTAGATATTAACAGGTTAGATATTAACAGGTTGGTGAAGGAAAAGTTTACTTATGTTATTGCTTACCAACAACATGTCAAGTTAGTGAAGGACGAGTTCATTCGTGAAACTCTATCGCTTAATCCAATGAATAAAACGAATCAGTCGGTGATGGATGAGTTCATCCGTGAACCCCTACTAAACAACTATGTCGGTGAAGGGTGAGTTCATTTGTGAACCTCTAATGCACCATTAGGTCGACGAAGGATCAATTCATATGTTAAACCTTGCCACATCATTAATTTAGTGAAGGATGAGTTCATTCATGAACCCCTGCCGCAACACTAAGTCGATGAAGGATGAGTGCATTTATGAACCTCTGTCACACCATTAAGTTGGTGAAGGATGAGTTCATTAGTGAATTCCTGCCACACTACTAAGTCGATGAAGGATGAGTTCATCCGTGAACCCCTGCCACACCACTAAGTTTGTGAATGATGAAATCATCTGTTAACCCCTATTGCACCACTTAATTGGTGAAGGATGAGCTCACTTGTGAGCCCCTACCGAAGGCATGCCAAGTCAGTGAAGGATGAGTTTATGTAAGTGAACCACTACCTCTTAGTCTAGTGAAGGAAGAACTCACCTAAACGAACTCCTACTGATCGAGTTGTGAGATGACTAAAGTTGTTCAATCGCGACTTAGTGTTATCTGACTCAATATAGTGGGGTGACTTAGAGCAAGCATTGTTAACAAAAAACGAACTTCAATGCTCTCGAAGCTCACTACCTTATTGGTACCTACAACAATCACGCTACCAACCAAATTCTCATCTCGCTCGATTGATCCCAAAATGGGTGAAGCGATTGACAGTGACATCGACGATGAAGAAGCATCATTTTCATATCATCGACCATCCCTTCCTAAGGACTCCTTAAATGAAGACAAGTTGACGGTCAATATTATTACCTAAAATATGAGGAATGATCGATCTGCAACAGAAAGTAAAAGAGCAAAGGTGAAAATGGCAAGCGAGGCCCACCCCTATTTATACTAGCGAAGGCCCCACCTGTCAGTCATGCTTAGTCATTAGATTAATCAGATCCAATGGATAAAGGCATCCGACCTTTTGAATTCTGACAGGTTTAAGATTCGAAGCACCACACACCTCTCTCCCAATGGTCATATTTTCAAACATTTCAAAGTGAATATTTCTAATGCATCAAACGGTCTAAATGCACATAAAATAGGAGGCTGAAGAAACCCTAGTTTGCATGGAAGGAAAAAGCCATTTAACAAATTTCAAACCATTCGCCAGTCATTTCAGGCTCGGGCTTGGGGGTCTTATGTACTATATGACTGTCCAGTTAGTGATAACGGTTGATTTCACCGTTATTTGAGAGTAAATTTTAATATCAAATGAACCCTTTTTGACTTAGAAACTTGTTTGTTCTCTTGATTTTGGTTTATTTTAGTAAATAAGAGAGTTGAGATTACGCTTTAAGATTTTATCACTAAATTCCCTTGATTTTGTAGGAAATTGGGATGAATTGGAAAAGGAGTTAAGTTGTCAAGAAGTTGGAACTCATAAAGGACAGAAAAAGCACTGGAAGAGAAGGTTGCAGAAGGTCACATCACGCTTGGGCGCCCTTTTTATGATCCTCAGCGCTGGAAGCTTGCAGTCACGCCTAGGCGCCCTTTTTGGGGCGTTGAGCGCCATCTTCCCTGTAACGTTTCATGCTTGAGCGCCCTCCATTGGACGTTGAGCGCCACTCCTTCGCAAGCACACCTGGGCGTCCTAAGTAAGGGTGCTGAGCACCGCCAACATTGGCCTATGGCCCAATTCAACCCTATTTAAGGATTAGCTAGACCTAGAGAGAATATCTCTTGACATAATTAACACAAATTCAAATTTTCTTCAATTCTCTAGAGGCAGAAGTGGATGCGGAAGCTCTCCTCTTCAATTTTTAGGGTTTTTCTATCTTTTTCATTCCATTGTTCATCTAGTTTCTCCATCACGATGGGGAGCTAAACATTCTTTGTTGTTGGGGGATGATGTAACCTTGTGAACTCTCATGTATTTGAATTTATTCTTATTTATTTATGCTTCTTTCATTAATTGTTAGAGTTATTCTTCTTTACTCAATGCTTGTTATGTTTAACTCATGTTTGTGCTTTAGTTTTGTGAATAAGAGAGTTGAGGTTATACTTGATTTTATCACTAAATTCCCTTGATTTTGTACGCTATTGGAATGATTTGAAGGAAGAGTTAAAGTACCAAATAGTTGGAATGCAGAAAAGTCAACCAGAGTGCATAAATTTCAACCAGAGTGTAGAAAAGTCAACTAGAGTGCAAATATTTACACCAAAGGGCTTTCATTTAACCAAAACCAAACATACTCACAAGCAGGTTTTCATCCCAAGGACTTTTCTTGGCTTGTAACTTGGCTGGGCTAAGAAGAAACATGGTTTTTCAGGAATGCAAAATCCTTGAGTTAAGAGAGATATTTATGAATTTAACAATTACACACAGGTTCTCTTTTCAAGAAGATCTTTTTCTTATTCCCAACCTTTTCCCTTGCAGTGAGCTTTTATTTCTTTTCTTTTGATTTCTCTTTTTCTTTTTCCTTGTGCTTACTGCTTATTTTTCTAGCAACCCCAAACTTGAACATTTATCAATACCTCACAAATATTCTCAACTCAACTGAAGGAAAAGAATTTAAAACAGGGTTTTCAAAACGTGCTTAAGGTTAAAGGTTCAAAGGATGGAACAAACTGTTCTCTTTTTATTTGGAAAAATTCATGAGTAGGCTAAAAAAATTAAGGGATAACAAAAGATGACCTTGATCATATGAAACCTGCAAGAAAGTAGTTCAATTACAGAAAATTTGGGCAAAATCATTCACGCTTTCAAAGTAATAGCAATTATTCACAACAACTCTGAAGCCCAAAACTCACACAAGTAAACTCTCAAGTCCTAGAATTCAGAAAAACATCATGCTCAGTATCTTAATCAAATTTTACCTCAAGCACCTGTTTTACCTGTATATCAGCACACCATGCATCATCTCAACATCAATCAATACACTAGAATATTACAAAGCAATACTCATCACAAAACACATCACAGTTGAATCAAAGCAGTTTAATTCATTCAAGCAAAGTACAATAACAAAACAATTGATTAAAAAGAAAGCAAATAAGAAAACAAAAGATTAAAAAGAAAGGTTTTGAAAGTTGGATTGCTTCTTAGTAAGCGCTTCTTTAACGTCACTAGCTTGACCCAATAAGCTCATGTCACATCTTTAATCTTGGTGTCATCTTTTCCTTCTCCACACCAATTGATCTTCAGCAGCTTCCTGTTCACCGTTTTAGTTCTCCTTTAAATTGGAGATTCAATCTCTATCAGTCCATCAGCTCCGAGTTCTTTCACAACCCAGAGCTTTTTGTTGAATCTCACTAGTATCTTGGTCTCAGCTCTTCATGTTTCTCTAGTGAGTCTAGATGAACACATGTTCCTTTGCTGTCTTTTTCTTCTTCCTTAACTTGTGATAGAAAACATTTTTTACCTTTTTTACCTGGTTTAACAACTTTTGTACTAGTCCCGGGTGCATCCTCACATGCAGCTTTGAGACTAGTCTTCTTTATTCGAACCGGTTGCTCAACATTGAAGACATTGAAAGTCATCTCCTCTTCTTGGTCTTTAAGAGCTATAGTTCCATCATCAACATTGATGATTACCTTGGTCGTCTTCATGAATCACTACAAGAAATTGGCGTATTACCGAAGGGTTTTTACGGACGGCTTCTTAGCCTTCGGTAAAAGTACGTTACCGACGGTCAGATAGATAATTACCGAAGGGGTGTGGCCTTCGGTAAGAGGCTTGACCCATTAAATGAAGTGATTGAGGGTATACGTTTAGGTCGTCCCCAATTTTGTGAAACAGGAACCCCTACCCTACCTCTCTGTCGTCCCCTTGAGCTTCCCATTCTCTCCTTTTCCCTTCTATTTCGCTTACTCTTGTTCGATCGTGCTTCCATTTTGTCCCTCTCCCTCTCCTTGTTCGTTCTGTCCGGTGGCATTGGGTTCTTCGTGCCGTTGTCGGTGTTGCGACAGGGATAGTGGTTCATGGCTATGCGCGTGAGGCTTGTGCGACGATAAGGGTGTTGATTCGTGGTCATTAGCTTGAGGAGGTCATTGCGTTGAGACTGTGAGTACAAGGGGGAGACTAAACAGGTTAGTACCTTCCATGTTTTCTATTGAATTCCTATATATATCATTCTGTCTATTAGAACTTGTTCTGGTATGGTTGGCCTGTTAGTTTTGATTCCTCTTCATTTTGTTTTGAGCTTGGAATAAGTTTTGGGGGCTGTTTTGGTATTGCTGTAAGCATAGCGGAAATTGGTAAATCAAGAGTATAAGGAAAATATGTCCTGAGTAGGTTACGGCTTTTTCAGTTTTCTTTCCAGTTGCTATAAGGTCTATATGATATGTTCCAATGCTATAAGGTCTATGCCAGTTGTTTAGTTGCTATAGAATCCCTAACATTTTTGTTCAGTTGCTATAAGAGAAAGTTTCAGTAGTTCTATTATTATTATGCTTTAATCCAGTGCCTAGTTATTATGGTGTTGTTGTCAAGTGCTTAAAGTATGTTGCAGTTGCTATATGGTTCCTAATCCAATCCTTGATGGTCAAAGTGTTTAGACCAATGTTCCAATTTTTGTAAGGACCAATTTTAGTTGCTTAATTGCTAAGAACCAATGTCTTTTTGCTAATTGAGTTATTTCCAACGTGCCTTAACTGTTATAGGACCTAAGTCAGCAAATTCAGTTGTTGTAAGGCCTTTGTACAATAGTTCAGTTCCTCTAAGACCTCCATCTAAAGGTAAATGAGCTCTGGCAACTCAATAAGAATTAATGTAGTTAAACAAGGGAACTTAAATTCCTGTGTTGCTAATGCTGCATTGTCTTCCTTTCCAATAATTTCTAACAACCCCCAACTAGATCCAATTATAAGTTTGTGAAGGTTCAAAATATTTGGTAGCAGGGTTGCAGGAAACAAAGTTTGCATCATGTGACACTCTTGAACAGACACTTCCTACAGAGTTAATTTCTGCTACTAGACTATTGTTCATGTTCCCTTTGTGACATTCATCTCAAAAACTCCTTCTAAATTGTTGCAATCTTGCACCATGAGTTCATTTAAGTTTTTCAAATAAGGAAGAATATTAGATGGAACTGCACACTGTTGAATTTCACACCCTTTCTTGCGTTCCACACACTAACTGATAAGCATAAGAAATTGTGATAGAAAGTGACATGAATAAAAATCCTATGATGAGTGTGACATCAGAGTTTGAATAAAAATTGAGGCCTAGCAACAATTACTGTTAGTGGTTTAAAAGCAATGGGAGAAATAAAATAAGGTCCCATAGAATTAGGAACAAGTACGTGGCATGTGAAGTGTAGGACCTATTAGAACAAGTTGGATACTACTGTCATATTCATTCAACTTCAATGAAATGCAAGTTGGGGGTGGAAGGAATCATGGATCACTCAATTACATGGTTTTTTGAGCACAAATTTTGTTACTTCTGTAAGGCTTCAAAATTAGAAATCAGTTTGTGGCACATAAATATTCAAAAGGGTGCTTTTAATTTAATTTAATTGAAGTATTTTTTTTATCATAAAAAAATGCAACTCAAATATGAACTTGTCCTTACCTATTTGGTGTATGAACTTGTCCTTAACATTGTCATGGCTATTCTTTTCTTGCCTCAAATTAACACCATTTAGTGCCATTATGTATCCTGATATTTCTCTTGTGGAGTAGCTTTTAAGGATGGATGTTTATATATTATATCACAATTGCTGGATGTAATTTTTCTCAAGATGTAAAATTGATATTTCTCAAGATGTTTATATACTATTCATGACTTTGTTTTGTTCCTGTCGAGCTTTCATTTTTGAACAATCTTCTCTTTTTTATCTTTCCATTTTCTAATATTGTGATATTCTTATTGTTTTTAGGCAATCAAATTGAATGATGTTAAATCATGCAAGGGAACAACATTCTGGATGGCCCCATAGGTTTGCCTTCAATATTCTCTTCTAATTAAACTTACTGAAAAATGGGTATGGACCGTCATTTTTATGAATGGAGTGTAGACATGGTTGTTAGTAAGTAACAGTTAAAATGTAAGCTTGTTGCTGGATCCATGGTTCTAGATTGAGTTTATACTTTTTTTTTCAGCTATTCGGTAATTACCGAAGGCTTTTGTCCTTCGGTAATTACCGAAGGCTTTTGCCCTTCGGTAATTACCGAGGGCTTTTGGCCTTCGGTAATTACCGAAGGCTTTTGGCCCTCGGTAATTACCGAAGGGCAAAAGCCCTCGGTAAATGTTAGCGACAAGGGATTTACCGAGGGCTCTTTGACCGTCGATAAGCCTTCGGTAATTACCTTTTACCGACGATTTTGGGCTGTTTCCGAGGGCTTCTGGCCTTCGGTAATGCCCTTCTTTTTTGTAGTGAATGGCCTTCCAAGAATAATAGGGATTTCCAAATCTTCCCCCATCTCCATAACAACAAAGTCCACCAGGAATTTAAGGTTGTCAGTTTTAACTACCACATCCTTCACCACACCATAAGGCCTTTTGGTGGATCCATCTGCCATGCATAAAGTCATCCTTGTAAGCTTGACTTCAAAACTTCCAATCTTTTCAAGTACAGACAAGGGCATCAAATTGATACTAGACCCTAAATCAATTAGGGCTTTCCCTATTTTGTGCCTCCCAATAGTGCAAGGAATAGTGAAACTTCCTGGATCTTTATCCTTTGGAGGAAGTGCCTTCTGCAAGATCACACTGCAATCACCTTGTATCTCAATAGAGTCCTCCTCTAAATATTTCTTTCTTTTGAGGAGTTTCTTCAAAAACTTAGCATATTCAGGGATTTGTTGTAATGCTTCAGTCACAGGAAATTTTATTCCCAATTTTTTGAAGATTTCATCAAAACACTCTAATTGCATATTTTTTTCTTTTTTGAACACTCCTCATGGTAAGGAAGAATTTTCTTATTTTTTTTCTCTCAACCTCTTCTTTCTCTTTTCTCTCTTTTTCCACAATCCTCTCTTTTTCTTTTCTCTCAATCTCACTTTCTCTCTCTTCTTTTTGAATTTTTTCTTTTTCTGTTTCCTCAATCTCACTTTTTCTCTCTTCTTTTTCTTCTCTCTCTTTCATCTCAACTTTTTCTTTTCTCTATTTTTCTCTCTTTTTTTTTTCTCTCATCATTCATGCTTAAAATAGCTTTGCAGTCTTTCTTGGGGTTAACTTCAGTATTAGCCCCAAAACTTCTGATAGGCATCTCCTCCAACTTCTTGGCCATTTGACCAACCTGCATCTCCAGGTTCCTTATAGCAGCTTCATTGCTTTTTTGAGTTGAAAGACTTGCATGCATGAATTATTGGAGGGTTTCTTCAAGCTTTGTGGTTCTGTCAGAAGGAGAGGTTTATTGTTGCTATTGTTGTTGTTGTGGTGACCAATTGAATTGTCCACCAGTTTGCCCAAACTGACTTTGTCCCATGCTAGGATGAGATTTCCACCCTTAATTATAATTGTTGGGATGAAATTGGTTACCCATGTAATTAACTTCTTCATTTAGATTCTCGGGCACAACAAATTGACCATTAATATGATCACCACCACATAGTTCACAGAGTTGCTGATGAACTTGTAAAACATTATGGCATTCCTTTTGTGGCTGAGAAAGCTTCTTTGTTCAGACTTCAAGTTGTTGAGTGATGATCTTATTTTGAGCAAGCAAGGCATCATAAGACTGTAGTTGTAAAACTCCCTTAGGTTGTGATGAAGTTCTTCTTTCATTGTGCATCTCATTATCATTAGTAGCCATGTTGTCAATTTATTCATAAGCTTCCTCTAGAGTCTTGCATTTGATATTGCCTCCAATTGAGGCATCCAACATCAATTTGGTTTGTGAACAAAGACCTCCAAGGAAAAGAATGACTACTATTACTTCATCAAAACCATGAGTAGGTGTCTTTCTTAGCAAGCTTTTGTATCTATCCCATGCTTGCCCTAATGATTCTTCCATGCCTTGATTGAAAGAGGATATTTCTTGCTTCCCTTTGTTGGTCTTTGACCGTGGGAAGTATTTATTCAAGAACTTAGCTACCACAACTTCCCACTAAGTAAAGTTGTTTTCAGGAAAAGGGTTTAGCCACAATTTAGCGTTGCCTCCCTGTGAGAAAGGAAACAAGCCTAATCTAATAGCATCATCTTGCACTCTATTCAGCTTCACAGTGTTGCAGATCGCATTAAAGGTGGTAAGATGCTCATATGGACTTTCATGTGACAGTCCATTGAACTGGTTGCTCTTCACAAGATGGATCAACGTAGGCTTCATCTCCATATTCGCGGCATTGACCCTTGGCTTTGCAATGCTGTTAAAATACTGAGCGCCAACTACAGTTGCATAATTTGCCAAAGTACGTTTGTCTGGCTGTCCATTATTGTTGTCCATGATTTTCTGATCTGGTTGTGAGAGGATCTCTCTGGAACAAGGTTCTTAGATAACATGCTCCTCCTGCTAGTCTCAAGTCCTTCAAGAAGAGGTTCAGAACTTTTGCTGCTTTGAGTCCTTACTGTATCCTGCATAAACTAAAAACAAAACCCTAGAAAAAATTGTTAGCACAAAAATAAAAATAAAAATAAAAGATATGAAAATAAAATAGAATAGAATCAAATCAAATCAAATAAAATCAAATCAAATGAAATAAAGTAAAATAGAATAAAGCCAAAATTAATTAAGAATCACAAATATAGAATAGTTTAAACCGTGAGTCCCCGGCAACGACACCAAAAACTTGTTGATGGATTGACAAGTGTACCGAATCGCACATGTAATATAAAATGGTAAGACCAAGTATCGTATCCCTAAAGACTCTCGGTACTAGACAGTTGTGTGATAACTCAATTAATTAAGACTTTTAGAAAACAAGATCATTGATTTGGGATGCGAAAACAGAAAATTAAATATGAATGCAATTGATCAATAACAGAGAAAACAACGATGAACGAAGGTTGTTTATAAAATGAGATGATTATGTTGTTAGGGTTTGATTTCACCAAGTTTACTCTCATGTATATAAGAATTCTTCTTTTTTACATTAATGTTAACGTCACTCACTAAATTACTTAGAACCCGATCCCTCAGCGCAATAAGCCTGCCTTAATTCCTAGTTCGTGCAATTCCTAGCGTTCCTAGAAAATTAAGTCTGAAGATCAAGAGCTTAAAACGACCAAGTACTAATACCCTCATCCTTGAGAAATATTACCCTTGAAAGAATTCATCAAGAACCTGAATTGTAAGGAACCTCCCGATACTCATGCAATTCATAAATCATGCTACTAAATGAGTTAAAATAGAGCAAGCATTGGAATAGATGAATTCCCTAACAATTAATGAAAAAACATATAAATTAAGCATCAAGTCAAATACATGAGAGTTTACAAGGTTACATCATTCCCTAACAACAAATAGAGTTTAGTTCCCCATAGACATGGAGAAACTAGATGAATAATGGAAAAGCATGAGATAGAAGAACCCTAAAAGTAGAGGATGAACGCTCCCGCATCCAAATCCGCCTTCAGAGAATGGAAGAGTGTGTTGTTGTGCTGCTCCAGCCAGAGATACAAAACCTAGAGCGCTTGGGTCTTTTAAATAGAGTCGAAAAAGAGTAGAAACAGGGCCCGGTCCAAAAGAGTCGAAACAGAGTAAAAACTGGGCCGGATCTGCGACGCACGACGCTCAGGCGCCCCCATTTAAGGCGTCCGGGCGGTGGACCGTCCTCATGTAGGGCTTGAGCCTTCAATTGGACGCCCAGGCTTCGGGGTCCGCCGCTCAGGCGGCCTAGGAGGGCGCCCGGGCGGTGGACGTCAATTTTTTGTGCTTAAGCCTCCATGCAGGGCGCCCAAGCTTCGTGTGATTCCCCCTTCTGGTGCTTTTGCAAGCCTTTCTTAGCTCTATCTCCTTAGCACTTCATCCTTGCTTCCTGTATTAACTCATTTTCTATCAAAATAAAGGGGATTAGTCATAAAATCATCAAATGCAACCTCAACTCTCTTATTCACACAACTTAATTAAAAAGCATGAGTCCAAGCAAGTTTTTAAGTGGAAAAGGGTGTATTTAGTATCAAAATTACATTACAAATAACGGTATTTTCAACCGTTAACACAACCCTGATCGTGTGCGACAGGAAGAAGAGTGAGGAGCTCTTGGACTTTGAGAGTTGTTTCTCAAAGGGATTATGCAGCAAGAACGTGTGGTTATGTGCGTGCAGGTGTTTTCTTTTCTATATTTGGTTGTGAGTGGGAAAGGTGTTTACATTTGTGAGAGTGTGTTCACTGTAAAACCTTTGGTGTAAATCTCAAATCATTATAGTGAAATATCCTTCAATCTAACGTTGATTGGAAGGGTGACTGGATGTAGTCATTGAGGCTGAACCAGGATAAAAACCTTGTGCTTGTTCTTCTTTCCCTATCCCTTTTACTTTAAACTGCATACGCGTTTACTTACAGTGCAAGAAAGTTTTAAAGATAATTTCAATTTTGCAAAAAGATTTGAAAAACGTTCATTTTTATAAATCACTAATTCACCCCCCTCTTGGTGTTGAGAAACAAAGCTCTCTATTTCTAACATTGTTTTTTCTATATTTGGTTGAGTGGGAGGGGTGTTTACATTTGTGCGAGTGTGTTCACTGTAAAACCTTTGGTGTAAATCTGAAATCATTATAGTGAAATATCCTTCAATCTAAGGTTGATTGGAAGGGTGACTGGATGTAGGCATTGAGGCCGAACCAGAATAAAACCCTTGTGTTTGTTATTCTTTCCCTATCTCTTTTACTTTAAATTACATATGCGTTTACTTACATTGCAAGAAAGTTTTGAAGATCATTCTAAATTTTCAAAAAGATTTGGAAAGTGTTAGTTTTTATAAATCACCAATTCAGCCCCCCTCTTGGTGTTGAGAAACAAGGCTCTTTATTTCCAACACTATGTTCACCAACAACGTGCTTAACCTCATTAGTCGTCTCGTTGACAATTTTCAGATTTGGGGGTATAACACGAGCAGGCCTTGGTTTCTCTCCCATCGCTTGGTCCGTGGGACGTCATGTGTTCAGCCTTGTCAGGCTCCAATGCCTTGGATCTTGTTCAAGCCTTAGTTGGGCATCTCAATCCTTATTTGCGTATCCCGAGTTGGGTCTCTTTATATTGTCATGATTAACGCCTTCATTTCTTCATTTTCTTCGGTAGGTCACAAGATATTAAACACTAATATCTCGGCCATGGCACATCCTAATATGAATTTCATTGGTTGTCTCCAAACATTCAACCGAAGACCGAACCGTCTCGCTTGTTTAGCCATTTAGGCTTATAAACTAAACTATTTTTATATTAATTTGATTCGCTACATTTTTCTGACCATTCAAATTCGAATTGTTATTTTCTTTTAAGTGCAGATGATATGACCCTATGTACAAACTACTCTGCCAACTAGAGCTTATTTGGTGAGGAATGTTCTCTGTGAACTCTCATTCGAGTCTCTTCAACCTAGGGAACGTTCTAAGTGAACTTCTAGAGTCTGTTGATCAGTGAGGAACGTTCTCTGTGAACTCTCACTCGAGTCTCTTCGACCTAGGGAACGTTCTAAGTGAACTCCTAGAGTCCATCACTCGGTGAGGAACGTTCTTCGTGAACTTTCACACAAGTCTCTTCGACCTAGGGAACGTTCTAAGTGAACTCCTAGAGTCTGCCACTTGGTGAGGAACGTTCTTCGTGAACTCTCACACAAGTCTCTTCGACCTAGGGAACGTTCTAAGTGAACTCTTAGAGTCTGTCGCTCGGTCCAAAGAGGAGCAAGGACTTAAAGCACATTGAAAACAAGCTCCCCAATACAACGTGAACGGCCTCTCTCAAGCTCATAATAATCCCTGCACACCCCTTCCAAAAAAAGAGCTTGCTTGGGCTTGAAGGGCTTTTGTACTGTATGGATACCTGTCAGGCCAATGAACTAGGTAGACAAACAATTAACAATTCTTAACCAATCGGTTAAGATAGCCGTTGAGGTAGTTACAAGGATAATAATAATAACAACCACTAATTGGAAGTTAATAAAATAATGAAAGTCGTTTAATAGTAATAGGTCAGACCTAAGGATAAACCCATTTTAATATATATAAATATACCTTTGACAGGAAGGTCATGTAACTAATTATGAGTACTCACTTTTTATTAAATATTATCACGCAAAGTCACTAACTTGAGTGTCGGAGTGTCTTTGACAAATACTCTCCCACACGGCTTGGACAAGGAAGAGAGAGAGCGAACAACGCAATTTGGATAATAGAAGATCATTAAGAAGTTCATCCAGTCTTCAAAACAACTTGGTTTTTGAGTAAGAGATCTCAACTTCTTACTTGAAACAATTTGTGTTTTCATTTTTTTTTTCTATTTGAGAATGACGTTAAGCAAATAGAAATTGTTTTTATTTTATCAAATCTTTACAGTAAGTTTTTATTTAGTCTAAAATTTTTTGTTTTTTTATTTTATTTTGTCACCAATTTTAATAGGCTTATTTGAAAAAAAAATAATTATTTCAACTTATTTTTATCATATACCAAAATGTTATTATATTTAGATATTTTATTCTAAATTTCTAGATTTTGAGTTAGTTTGTACATACATTAGGATTTAATTAGAATAACATATTACATGAAAAGACAATTATTTATGATTTCAGATAACTTGGATGTGAAAATTATTTGATCACTAAATTTTTATTTTTTGGTCTAAGAATTGTGGTTTTATTTAAAGCTGTCAAAACGGGTAACTCGGCTCAACCCGACCCGACCCACCACGGATTGGTCACTTAGTGAGCTAATCAAACCCGGCTCACTTATCAGCGAGTTGAAAAAATTCGAACCCGGCTCAATCCACCACGGGTTGGTGGGTTAAACGGGTTGGCTCACTAGCTCATTTAATTATAAGTTTTCTTAAAATAAAAAAATTACGATTTTTTTAATTCAAATATAAATAAATTTCACACTAAAATGACGTTAAACTTCAAAGACAATTCAAAATAAATAAATAAAAGTATCATACAATCCAAGCGTAATCCAAAAACATGTACAAAAAGTAAAGTAATAAGTTTTTAATATTGATAATTTTTGTCCATTTATAATATTAGAGTCTTGAATAGATAAATTTATAATATTTTTCTCTTTTCAAACATCTTCTTTATTACCATCTACAATATAATAAAAAAAATGATAGCTAATAATATTAAAATACAAAATAATAAATAATTAAATTAAATTAGGTGGATTGGTGAGCCAACCCGGCCCACCACGAGTTCAACCCAGTGAGCCGGGTTGAAAACTAACTCGCATAAAAAAATTACATTTTTTTCAAACCCAACCTGGCTCAAACCCGTGGTGGACCGGACTGGCTCGCGGGTTACAACTCACGTTGAAAACACTAGTTTTATGATGACATTTTATGATTTTGATGTGATTATAAATACTTTAAGTTTGAATGACCACGGTACAATTGTAATCTATTAAAGATGAGGTTCGAATTGATCACTTTAAATATTTAAGAAGTCGAATTATTAAAGTGCATTTAAAAATACTTTTGAAATTTATTAATTTATTTTTCAGACTAATTTTTCTGATATTTTCTCTCAAAGTAAAATATTTGCCTTAAATGAAAATAGTACATAGATTCAAACCTTGTTTTTATTTTCCAATTTCTTTCTTTTTTCTTTGCTTGTCTCTTTAATAGGTTATATTTGAATGTTTATTATAGATGTAATTATTTGTATATTAATTAAATTATTTTGGAAGTCTCACATTAATTAAATATAAGGTTAATTCAGAATATATATGTGAATGCAAACATCATCGTCTTATTACAAGTCAAATTTGTAAGATTGAGTTAGACTTAAAAGTCTATTTCTTAATTAACAACATGTAAATTATGTTGTATGAAAATTACTATTGAAAATGATGAAGACTTGTATGAATATGTTGTCACATATTTGGGATGATATTTATGTGAATTATTGTTTGATTTCTATATTAAGGATTGAAAATTATGTTGTAACAAATCTCCTTGCTTCACTAATGATCTAAGTCACATAGACTAAGATATCGTGTGGTGAGAAACTGAGGAAAGTTCTTCAACATCGTGACATGAATCAGTCTCCTTGCTTCTTGAGGATTTAGTCTCAACCGATATCATAATATTGCTCAAAACTAAATCGACTTGATGTGAGTTCATTTTCATAAAGACAACAAAAAATAATTTTTCAATCTAATTGGGGTTTTTCCACGTCTCAATGTCGATGGATAAATTTAATTTAATGTATAGAATATTGATTTCGTGTACCAATTTCACCCACAGATTGAATGATTGTAATCTCTTTATTAGTTGAATTTCAATGATAATCTTGTGCATCACTAGCCTATATTTTTGTTTCATTTGGTTTTTTATAAAGATGAAAATGGAAGTGCAACAACAATCGATGAGGTGTAACGTAAAAGTGATAAAACTCAAAGTGGTATATGTGGTGATTGGGGAAGTTGCAATAAATTAACAAGAACATTGAAGTAAATTGCATAAAGAAAATTACCAAGAATAGCAAATTTCAACTATCAACATTAGATTAACCATTTTTCCTAGGAGTGACAAAATGGGTTAGATCCGATGGCCCAACCCGTCTACCCGACTGAATAAAGGCAAGTCGAGAGATGCTTTTGAACTTACCAACCCATAATAGGCTCGCTGGTCTAGCTCACTAACTCGCCAGACCAGATGAGAGGCAGGACATGCAAATTCGTCGGCCCGTTACATGTTAATTAACTTAGCTCACAAAATTAGGTTTGTGTGTTGTGTTTTTGGCTTTTCTGAGAGTGTGAACGCCACAAGAGTGTGAACGTTGTGAGAGTGCAAACATTATAAGACCCGTGTAAATAAGATGATGTTTTAATTTAATTATTTTATTTTAGGATATTAAATAATAAATTATTTTGTGAAGGTGTTGAGAAATATTTAAAGATGTGAATAAAATTAAATTAGTATTTATTTCTATATTAATTTTCGAAAAGCTTTGGAGGTGATTTACGTAAGTGTGGAGAAGGAAAAAAAATGAGAAGTGGAGTGAGATTGTGTGCATGGGTTGACGTGAATGAGGAGGAGAATGAGAGTTATAGTGGTGTTGAAAAGTCAAAGAAGAAATTGGAGATCTTTTCTTCTATAAGGAGCAACATAACATCCATGGTGGGAATCTTCCAACCCATTTTCTAATTGCTAGCCCAACCCGTTTCAATTTTGATAGGCCAAAAATAGACTGGGTAATTGTCCTATTTTATCACCTCTAATTTTTTTTGTTTGATGTGTTTCAGAATGTGTGTATTGTTCCACAATTTGTCACTCTTGTAAAATCAAAATAAATCTATTTATATTTTCAACCCTCCTTAGACAATTACATATTTTTAAATTTCGAAAAATATATAAGTTTAAGAAAGCTGTAGTAATAACAAAAATGTAAGTAGAGGTATAAAATAAGATAGAAGTGTAGGCTTATTATTTGTCTTTATAAAAGCGTAGACAATTAAAATGAAGCACATCAATTCCATTTATAGCACATGAGAATGTCAGATTCGTACCTACATGGTCCATCTTTCATAATATACCAATGGCAGTTTACACATATTTTGTAATCCCTATATTGATCATATGCATCAAAATGCAACAAAGGACCATTTCCCCAATGAACCGAACAAAAGAATAGTGTTCCCCCGAAATAGTTAGCTCCAAAACTAAATTTGTAGCTTTGGCCAATAAGGAGAAGGTGAAATCCAAGATCATCATCTTTTGATTTGCAGTGAACATTTATAGTTTCATGTCCCTCTAAACTATTCGTAATTTCCACACTAACTGGGTCTACTACCCATGCCCATGCCAATGTCAGCATACACAACATCACAACGATTTTCAATAACATAGACATTGTAAATTCTCATGTTCTTTTTCTGATCTTCAATCTGTTATATATATACACAAGCTGCAAAACAATGGCATAATGTTAAAGAATAAAAATGTCTTTTATTTTTTGTATTTGACCTGAGTTATTAGAAAACATTTATCCCAAAATTTTAATTATAGGAAACATTTATCCCAAAAATTTTAGTTATAGGAAACATTTATCCCAAAATTCTCTCACCATTAATTATTTATATTCTATTACTTGTTGTACTAAATTAATTAACTCAATTCCTATAATTGACATACATGAGTGACGGTCAATTCATAGAGCTAATTAATTAATTATATTTTATTAACACTTATTTCCACTTCTAAATTAATGGTTTAAAAATATTATACTATAAAAGAAATTTTTTTTGGAATAAACGTTTTTCTATAATTAAAATTTATTTTATCAATAAAATTTAAATGAATTAATTAATTAATTAACACAAAAGTTATATAATATCAATAGTTAATGATGAAAAAATAGAATAAAATAAAATAAATTTATAATAAATATTTTCTTATAATTAAAATAAATTTTATAAATAAAATTTAGGGAATTAATTAATTAAAATTAAAATTAAAAATAATAAAATATCAATAACTAAAAATTAAAAGTACTTACATCACTTTTAATTATAACCATTTTATATTACGAAAGGATTTTATGAACTGATTTCAAAATTTTAATTATTGACCATTTTATTAATAAAAAATTCTTCAACAATACATATTTTATTTATTGATGAAATAAATTTACAAATAGATAAAATATATATTGTGACAAATTTAGTGAAAAATTTCTTAAGAATAGATAAAATATATATCATGGCAAATTTAGTGACAAATTTCGTAGATAAAATTATTAATTAATCAAATTTAGCAACAAATATACTAATAAAAATGTTAATTCCAAATTTTTACAGTAAATGTTAAATAAATTTTAAAACATGTAATTATGGTTACTTACGTTTCCTTAAGTAATTATGGTTACTTATTAGTTTAAGCAATATAAATGGTGCTAATTCAAATGTATTACAAACACGTGAAAATTACTAAAAATAACAGTTATAAGGGATTGAATTTAATGATCAAAACTCTAATCACTCAACCATGGAATATATCTCTAACATCTTCACACATTCACATAATAAGTAAAAAAAAAACTTTAACCCCTTAGAAATAAGTTCTAAATATTCATGTGAAAATACTAGTCTCTTATATATTCAAACACAAGATTTTCATTAAGAAAAGAAGTCAAGAATGTCTAAGAGTCTTTGTCTATGCTAGAACCAAGCGTCTTGGTTGTTTTATCCTAATCTAGGTTCCAAAAGATTTTTCAATGATTAGATACCAACATAATAGCATATATCCCATCATGCAAGTGAAAACAAGAGATGGAACACATGAATATAGAATAAAGATATTCTATTGTAGAGAAAAAGTTACAAAAAGTTTAGGTACATTACATCAAACCTTAATGAAATGGATTTTAGCTACTCCTATACATTCTAGAACACAAGGATGGATTGAAAGATGAAAAGGATGAAGGAAGATGAAACATTGAGCTCTAGAAGTGCCTCAACCCAGTCTTCTTGCCTCTGTCTCATTGCCATGTCCAAAAGCCCCTTCTTTTGCCAACATTCAATGCTTTAACTAGGCGAGAGGTACTTATTTTGACAAATTAGGTAGCTTAGCTCGCTAGGCTACAAGCTCTTCTTGGCAGGGCTAGCGTCGGGCTCTCATTGGACGAGTTGAGACACTACAAGAAAAGCGCTTATTACCGACAGATAATTACCGAAGGTCAAGTGTCCTTCGGTAATTTGCGCTGCTTGTGATTTATCGGCAGATACGAGGCTTCGGTATTAGGCACGATTACTTCACCTAAATTTTGGCTATTCCCTCACTCATTTTCAATTTCAGCAGTTCTCTTTCCCCCTAATTTCTCTCTTCTCTTCCCCCAAAATTGAAATTCGAGGGCATGTGAGGGTACCCTCAAATATCTCCTCCTTCGTTTGATTCCCTTTTCTTTGCGCATCATCGGTCCCTTCCATCTTCTGTTGGCATAACGGTGGTGTGAAGAGCGCAAGCATTTCCGGTGGTGGAGCGGGTTCGTGCAATCGCAGAGGGTGCCTCCCTGTTAAGTTCACAATCATTTGCAGAGGGAAACACCTCCAATGGCGACGACAGCGGAGCCAAAAGCGAAGACCTACTGGTGCCACGAATGCGATATGAGCGTGTCCCTCACACTCCTTCCCTCGCCTCTCCTCTGTCCCCATTGCCACACCTCCTTCCTCGAACTAATGGACTCTTCCTTCTCCCAAAACGATGCCGAATCACCCCTCTTTGACCTCATTTTCCAGGACGCGCTCTTACTCCTCTCCCCGAAGCCCCTCCCCGCCAAACGCCACCCTTTCCCCTCCGTCAACGTCACACCCTCGGTCCTTTTCGCGCTCGACCCCAACGGCTTCGTTTTCTTCGCTGTGTGCAAAGACCAAATTTCCCTCTTTGACGCCGAGGCCAAATAGTTGCCCTGCAAACACCTTTACCATGCTGGTTGCATCACGCCGTGACTCGACCTCCACGCGTCGTGCCTGTTGTGCAGACTTTGCCTTGAGGAAGAGGCGGCACAGGAGGAGGAAGACGAAGGTGACGGCGTGGTGGCGGAGATTTGGAGGGAGCCTCGAGGTGCTCAAGCGCCTTTGCTATACGGTGGTGCTCTGTCGTTTCTTTTCTTTGTCTTGCATCTCTTTTTTAGTGCTAAATTAGACCAGAATTCCGCTCTGATCAACTAGCTTCACTGTAATAATTATGAGAATGAAACTCCAATTTTGATTGGAGTTCGAGATGACCATCGGAGAGAGTATAGAATTTTAGTTCGGTTAATGTGTGTGTGTTATAATTGTTGAAGAGTGTTATTGATGACCAATCCTAATTTTAGTTCGGTTAATCGTGATGGGTCTGTCCAAGGAGAATCTGAAAGGTCTCATACTGGCTTTGGTGTCAAGTGGGTTCATTGGGGCAAGTTTCATCATTAAGAAGCAAGGTCTCAGAAGAGCTGCAGCAGCTTCTGGTGTCAGGGCTGGTCAGGGAATTTCTTATTTTTCTTATTTTTCCTTTAACAATTAGAATTTCTATTTGGAAGCTTGTATTTGGTTATACATGATTTTGTTTTCTTTGCCATTTTGCAGGTTTTGGTGGGTATTATTATCTCTTGGAGCCACTCTGGTGGGTGGGAATGATCACAAGTAAGCTTTCAGTGTTGTTTTAATTTTGTTTTTATGCTTAAAACTTTGTTTTTTAACATGGCAGGACGGGGCTGCTAGATTCTAGATTTTCTCTTACCTTTTGTCTTGTATTAATAATTGGTTTTGATTTTATCAATTAATTGTCTGGAGTTAATTGGATTTTATTTTTAATAAATTTTTTGAATCTGGTAAGTTAGGATCAACTGACTCGTTTTACATTAGGTAGTGGAACCCAGATTTCATGTTTTACATGCTTTATTATTAGCTAGATGCAAATATTTGTTTGTCATGGTCATTTTTTCTTCATCTGATTTCTTGCAGAACCTGTTTCTGTATGGTTTAATGTACAGTGTAGTTTTATCTTCAGTGGCATGCCATTGAAGTTCCAGACACTACACTGTAGTTTGCAATTTTGTTATCTCCTCTTACATCAGAAACAGGAGAAATTGGAGACCATGCAGCTAAAATCTCAACCCCTGGAGCAGCTAAATCAGGCTGCAAAATCAAGAAATGGTTAGAATAAGCAAACTGTTTCTTTGAAAATACAAATTGATATGTATATTACCTTTAGAATGTTTGGAGTGATTGCATTTGGTCCTCTAGATGAGAATGAAGCTATATAAGGGGCTACTGAGTCTTTACCTTCATTACTCTTAAATATAGTAGCAGTGGGATTACTGTATAGTATGCAGTTAATATAATATAAATTAGTCATATGTATACACGAATGAAAATTGCTCCTGTGATTCTTAAGTGATGGGATGTGTGTAGTAAAAATATACCTTGTTAGATTTATGTAAGAATGTATGAGTGCCCCGTTTCTAAGGCCAAGTTGAACCGTTGGCAATGCATAGATAGAAGTCACATCTTCTGGCACTGCACTTCTCAATAAAACACCAGCTGCTCCAGACACCAATCCCAGAGATGAAGATTCTTTAAGACCATCACACAAAACAATTTTCCCCTTCACCAAATTCTCGTCTAAGGAATGGTTGATGCAAAACCTAAGTAGTCATGGTGTAAGGATAAAGAAATAAGACTCACTAAATGTAATTGTAAAATTGTTACCAGAGAGAAAGATTAGATTTTGGTACCTAGATATGGAACTATTGTATCCACCATTGATGTTTGGTGCATTTCCAGCATAAATTAATGGAAAGCTCTCGTTTTTCATATCAAATGAATTGATTGAAACTCCCTGAATATTTAGTATGATTTATGAGGTTAATTAGTTAAAACAAAGGAAGACTTGCCATTGATCACAATATAAGGCTTCACTAGCAAGGTTAACATTAATTATCACTTTTTTCTTAATGAAGAGTAAATTGAAACAAAAAAGAATATAACCAAAGTGAGTTATGGTAATATAAATATGATGTAAGACCAAAACATTCATACTCTGAATTAGTATAATGTTATTCATAGTAGCTCCTTCATTACGAAGGTCTTCTCCGTGCTTGCAGCTTTTCTGGCATATGGAGGCTTAGTAATAGTATTGGTATTCATTCTGGTCTTCAATTTTGCACCAAAATGTGGGCATACAAATGTGCTAGTTTATACTGGCATTTGTTCATTGATGGGTTCCCTCTCTGTAAGTAAATTAAATGTTTTCTCTCCTGTTAAATCTTATGTTTGATGATTGATCTACACTTCATAGTATATAATCCGAGGAACATGATTTCATGTTCAAAGTAATATGGTCTTTACTATTCACTACTGTGTTCTAGTAATGAATTTCATAAATAGACTTTCAGCTTCCATACGGTTTTTATATATTTTTTACTTGCATAATTATTTCTATAATAATACTTACTGAAAAATGTTTGCTTTTCACTACAATAATACTGAGGCTGATCTACGTTGGATTGCTATAATTTAACAAGCTTCAATCTTCCACTTTCCTTCAAAATTAACCAAAACTAGATAATTCTCTATCTCTATAACACTAATGTACAAATTTTGCATCTTTTCATTGAATTTTAACACAAAACACATGAATCAAGACAAAGAAGGGGTTTTAATAAGTGTGAATAATAAGTAATTATCACACTTCCTCATTTTTTGTGTGGACATCCAACAAAAAACGAACTGCAATGCTCTCGAAGCTAGTGATCTTATTGTTATCTACAACAGTCATGCTACCGACCAAATCGTCGTCTCGCTCGATTGATCCCAAAATGCGTGAAGCGATTGACAGTGACATCGATGATGAAGAAGCATCTTTTGCATACCCTTGACCACCTCTTCCTAAACCCTATATATTATCTTTCTTCGTTTAAACCAATATATTATCTTTCAATAATCACTCTTTCAATAAAATATATAGGTGGCTAAAGAAACCCTAGTTTGCATGGAAGGCAAAAGCCATTTAACAAATTTCAAACCCATTCGCTAGTCATTTCGAGCTTAGGCTTGGGGTCTTGTGTACTATATGACCGTCCGGTCAGCCACAGATTGGACAATCAAGCTTAGATCTGTGTGAGTCACCCTCGAGACTAGACAATCAAATAAGTGAATTGGTGGTCACTTAAATACAGGTTTGAGGTAATGAGGTAGGTGATCTGTATTTACTGCACTATTAATATTTAAACTGTGTAACGTTAAGCTGACTTTGACATCGAGTGTTTTATGGAAATACCCTCTGAATATTGGAACGAGCGGTTGCAAGAGTACTTGGATTTCAAAAGAGTTTCAAACACTAAGTGATTCAAATGTTAGACCGTTGTACGTCTCAAAATAATATTATTTTACAGGTAGCAACTATTTTTTCCCTCAAATATATAGCCTCTTCAAATACTTGCTGGTTTGGTACATTCTGATTATTTTGATATGAAATGCTCTTATTCGAATAATGCTAAAATATTTTGGATTTTTACATATTCTTCTGCAGAAAGATATGGAGGAAATGTTTGGTGCAGAATTAAAACCGTGGCCCAATTCACCATTAACAAAACCTTAAGCACATTCTATACTATTATTTCCTTGTTTTCCGAAGTTTATATATATATATATATATATATATAAAATATATATATATTTTGCTTACTATAATGGTTTTCTTCAATATGATTTGAAGTCTTATTTTAAATTTGTTCCTTGTTGTGATCAATGTCAACTACAACAAGTTGCCCCTCGTTTTATTTTTATTCATTTTCATTTTTTATTTGCGAAAAGAATTGCTTGCAATTATTTTAAAATAGTGCCCGTGTAGGTTGATTTCTTATAGATAAAGTGAAAAACGAATTTATTTTCACAATTTCATGTCATAAATGCTTAAAAATAATGATAAAAGTTATATTAATTAATTAATTCAGTTGATTAAATTTGTTTATTTTACCATATTTATTTATTTTTTCGTTTTTTTAATAATAATTCCATAGACAAATATGAATTCATTAAAACATGATTTTTTTGTTTTTTTTTTTCTAAATCATGACACATTTATTGTTATGTGCAAAGAAAAGACGAAGGGAACATGATAAAAATTTTGTTAATACATATGGTACATGAAGATGCATGTTGCAAATAATGTTGATAAGAGTTAAAGGACCACACAGCTTTCCCCTTTTCTGCTTTAAAGGTAAGTTCAGTACTTTTTTAATGTTTAGGCATTGTATATGTAACCTCATAACGATAATTTCCTAAACCTAAAATCAAGGCCACCAATCCTTTTCATGGTATACTCCCCTTTTTCTTCGTTTAAACCAATATATTATCTTTCAATAATTACTAATCACTCTTACAAAAAAAACCAACGAACCCACCTTAACGATTCTCATCCTAACTCTCCTATATCACTGTTCTATTTTTCCACCAGAAGCCAAAACCCTTCTGTCCTTTAAAACTCTATTTCAACATTTCACTTTCTATTTTCTCCATTTAATTACGTTGCATGCAGTAAAGCTTTTAATGTGCCACTCTTTATTTCTTCCTTTCCAAACTTCACATAATCATCCTCTCAAAGTAAAACCCAAACGAAGAAACTTCTTCCCCTACACTTGACTATTTACGTATACTACACACACATCTTCACCCACTCTTTATTTTCTTTGCTCAATTTTCCACCGTGGGACCCACACACACCATTTCTTGCATCCAAGAATCTCCACTCCTATCTTTTTCGTTAAACCCTATACGTAAACTTAATTATATAAGGACCTTTTTCTCTCCCTCGTAATTGCATGCTCCACACTATTATACTTCTCTTTCTCTCTTATTTCCGCGGAGCCCCATACTATCACATGCAACCCTTAGCCATCCCAACCCATTAACTTCCTTTCTCCTACTGCATTGTAAAATCCAACCAATAAAAATCACCCTAATTTTTACATGGCTAACCCTGCATGACTCTCTTCCCCTTGCTTTCTCTCAACTTCTACTCATACCCTTCAAAGCTCCAACATTCTATTCATGCATAATAATCACGTAACCCTAAATCCCTTCTTCTTCTTCTTCTTTTTTTCTATTCCCCTCCACTGTTTCCGAAACCCATCAACACCAGAAGCACCTTCACGTAAACTTGCCCAGCTTCCTTTCTAACTCTACTTCTACACATTAACTTTTCTCCTTCTTATCCTCATCTTTCTTTTCTTCCAACTTCAACCACTCCTCTTATAATACAACCCCTTCTTATTTCTCTCTTCTTGTTCTTTCCTCCCTCGCCTCCAGACAAAACTATTTAGCAGACATCACTCCACTTTAATATATTCGCACGCACATTCTAAATTTCCACAACCCATCCGAGGCTCTCTAATTGGGAACACGACGCTCACACTCTCACACACTCTTCATTCCCCTCCCACATACACACACTCTTCATCCCCTCACAACACCCTCATACATATCTTCTCTCGTCCTCACCTTCTCTTCATTCATGTACCCATTCACACACTCATCTACCACATCCGACAAAATCATTTACACTTTCCCATGATTCTCACTCATACATCCTCTTCCAAGAAACCATCTACTCTACTCTATTTGACCTATTCCCATCACGCACATCTAACCGAAACTCTCCATGCATCACACCTATTTATTCTCCTCAAATAACTCAACTCATTTTATTCCTCACCACTCCAATCATCATTCATATCTTTCACTTATCACACCTATTTTATTCTTCCCTCGTACACGTACTGTCCAGGAACAAAGCCCCTGTTAGACACCCTTAATAACCATTTTCCCTAACCGAGAGGAAGACACCCAGTCTAGGGTCAACGAATTGCACCAAACAAGAGGAATACATCCATTAATGTCATGCAAAGCACAATCTAGTCCTTATAATGAGTTTTCATTTTATAATTTTTGTCTTATCTAATTTTATCCATTTTTCACAAACATAATGACATCAAAGGAATTGGTAATTGGTCTGAAAAAATCAGAAACACTCGTTAAACAATTTCTTACAAAAAATGATTTTATAATGAGTTTTCATTTTATAATTTTTTTCGTATATAATTTTATTTAATTTTCACGAGCATAATGACATCCGAAGGAATTGGTAATTGACCTAGAGGGTTTTTTTTAGAGATGATGATTCAACCTATGCAGATGATGAAATTATAAAGGTTAGTAAAGATGGTGAAATTGAAGAGATCTTGAATGAACCTTTGCCTGAAAGTGAATATGCCAATGACTCAACTCTTTACAAAGACAAATTGTTTAACGACAAGTGTTTCTGATTTTTTCAATTGGGACTACAATAGAAATGACAGAGAAAAGGTTGGAGTGAGAGAGATAAAAGACAAAGGGTTGAGCGGAATGAGGGAGGTGAACAAGAATGAGGGAGGTGAACAAGGGTTTGGGGTTTCTTTTTTTTAAGTTTTGAAAATTTTAAAATAAATCATTTATTAATAAAAACAAATAAGATATTTTAACTAATTTAAAATAATTCAATTTGATTTAGTTTGTAGTGTAGTTCAATTTATATATAATTATTATAAAATTAAAAGAAAACAATTCCACCTGTATCAAACTGAAAGAAATTATAAGGTGGGGTCGTGAAAGAGGTGAACTGTTGTCACAATGTTTGAGAAAACAATCCCACCTTGATCATGAAAGTAAAATCTATTACTTATATTTACTGAAGACCTATATGATCGGTAATAATTTTATGACCTTACCTTAGAATTAACTCTATCATGTGTTGAGTTGTCCCGCATTTGGTGAGTGACACTTCCTGCGCTTAAGCCTTCTAGAGGACGCCCAAGCTTCGTGTTGTTGGCGCTCAAGCGCCCCAAAAGGGGCACTCAGGTGGTGGGCGGTGGTTTGCTACGCTGAAGCCTCCAAAAAGGGCGCCCCAACCTCGAGCTTCCTTCCTTCTGGTGCTTTTTCTGGACCTTTCCGAGCTCTATCTCCTTAGCACTTTATCCCTGCTGCTTTCCATATTAACTCATTTTCTATCAAAACAAAGGGAATTAGTCATAAAATCATCAAATTCACCCTCAACTCTCTTATTCACACAACTTAACAGAAAAATATGATTCCAAGAACGTTTCTAAGCAAAAAACGGTGTATTTAGCATCAAAATTACATCACAGATAACGATATTTTCAACCGTTAACAAGTTTATATAAGTAAGTGCAAACCTCATCTTACAAGTTAATTTTGTAAGTTTGACTTAACAAAATTTGAATTATGTTGTATAGAAATGATTATTGAAAATGCTAAAGACTTGTATCAATATGTAATCACATATATGAGATGATATGTGAATTATTTTTTGAGTTGTGAATTAAGAATTGAAAATTATGTTGTAAAATGGATCATTCAAATATACCAAAGGATGTCGACCTTGGGAATTGGCCGACGTTAAAGTATAATATGACGTCGAATTATCATTAAATCTGACGTCAAATAGCTTAAAGGATTTCAAAAAGAAATCCATTCTTAAAAAACATAGGTTTAGAAATGAAAACAAAACGAAAAGAAATACATTATAACAAAACATAGGCAAAAATGAAAACCAAACTAGTAAAAGAACCATAGGTTATGTAAAATGGAGTAGGATTTTGAAATCCATATCTGTTAACTTTTTGCTCTGGGTTTGTATCATACTTTCAAGCTTCACAAAAACTGATCATAAAGACAACAAAATGCCTTGCTTTTGTAAACTTGAAGGAGTTGATACAAACCCAAAGACAAAAAGTTATAAAAATGAATTTGAATAAGAAAGCTCTACTTGGAACCAAAAGTTTGGTGAATGGAGGTGTAGGGTTTCAAAAGGATCTGAAACTCTATTTAAAGTGTAAATGTGGGGAAGCATATGAGCGTTTAGTATTCATTTATTTTGGATTGGACGTCAGTTGTTGCCTCAGCGGACGTTATACGTTTGCTCTGGTTAAAGTTTAATGTCGAAGGTGTTAATGGTTGGACGTCATTTAGTTTAAGACGTCGAATGCTACATCTACATGATGTCTACCAGTTGAATTTATCTACAATACTGTCACTGATCATTGTTAACATTGACTATTTTGTGATTGGACGTTGAATGTGTTACATTATACACTATTTTTGTATTAGTGATAGTACATAGATTCAAACCTAGTTTTTATTTTCCAATTTCTTTCTTTTTCTTTGCTTTTCTCTTTAATAGATTATATTTGAATGTTTATGATAGATGTAATTATTTGTATATTAATTGAATTATTTTTGAAATCTCACATTAATTAGTTATAAGGTTAATTTAGAATATATAAGTGAATGCAAACATCATCTTATTACAAGCCAAATTTGTAAGGTTGAGTTAGACTTAAAGTTTATTTCTTAACAAAATGTAAATTATGTTGTATGAAAATTACTATTGAAAATGATGAAGACTTGTATGAATATGTTGTCACATATCTTGGATGATATTTATGTGAATTATTATTTGATTTCTGTATTAAGGATTGAAAATTATGTTGTAACAAATCTCCTTGTTTCACTGATGATCTAAGTCACATAGACTAAGATATCATCATGTGGTGAGAAACTGAGGAAAGTTTTTCAACATTGTGACATGGATAAGTGTCTTTGCTTCTCGGGGATTTAGTCTCAATCGATATCATAATATTGCTCAAAACTAAATCGCTTAATGTGAGTTCTTTTTCATAGGGACAACAAAAAATCATTTTTCAATCTAACTAGGGTGTTTTCACGTCTCAATGTCGATGGATAAAATTAATTTAGTGTATAGATTATTGATTTCGTGTACCAATTTCACCCACACACTTAATTATTATAATCTCTTTATTACTCGAATTTCAATGATAATCTCGTGCATCACTAGTCTATATTTTTGTTTTATTTGGTTTATTTATAAAGATGAAAATGGAAATGCAACAACAATCAATGAGGTGTAGCGTAAAAGTGATAAAACTCAAAGTGGTATATGTGGTGATCGGAGAAGTTGCAATAAAGTAACAAGAACATTGAAGTAAATTGCATAAAGAAAATTACAAAGAAAGAAAATTGCAACCATCAACATTGGATTAACCATTTTTCCTAGGAGTAACAAAGTACCTGACTAAATAACGGCAGGTCGAGAAATGCGTTTGAACATGTCAAAACACAATACTCTCGCCCATCCAGCCCACCAACCTGTCAGACCAGATGCAAGGCAGGACATGCAAACTCGTCGGCTTGTTACACGTTAATTAACTTAGCTCGCAAAATTAGGTTTGTATGTTGTGTTTTTGGCTTTTCTGGGAGTGTAAACGCCATGAGAGTATATGAACGTTGCGAGAGTGCAAACACCATCGTGAAACTATGAACACCACAATAGTACAAATGTTGCGAGAGTGTGAACTTCGCGAGACTGTGAACGCCGCGAGAGTGCGAACGTTTGTGAGAATGCAAACATCAATGTAAAACTATGAACACCACGAGAGTACGAACACTATGAGAGTGTGAACTTTGCGAGATTGTGAACCTCGTGAGACTGCGAACGTCACTAAACTTTGAATGTGAATCCCTCTCAACTATCTTTTCATAGTCTGAATCTAATCTCACCCTATCTTTATAGGGTGGAGCAAGGCAAGGTAGAAGAGTGAAGCAAAGGCACCACATGTTTATGTTTTCGTTGTCATTGATTTGCCTTAGTTCATTTTCTAGGTTCGTGTTGCAATTGGTTTACAATTGACATTGTCAATTCCTCTATCTACTTGTAATCTGAGAATCAAGGTTAGAAATTAGGGTTTTTTTTTAATTAGGGTTATTGCAAACATAGAATAGAATACCACATCTTGCTACTACAGTAAAACATGTTGGGTGTTTCTTCCAAAAGAATTTGGGTCAAAGAAGAAATTGGAGAGCTGTTCTTCTAGAAGTAGCAACATAACATTGGTGGGAATCTTCCAAACCATTTTCTAATTGCTAGCATAGCTCGATTCAATTTTGGCAGGCCAAAAATAGTTCAAATTGTCTTATTTTATCACCCCTGATTTTTTTGTTTGCAGTGTTTTAGTATGTATGAATTGTTCCATTTGTCATTCTTGTAAAATCAAAATAAACCTATTTATATTTTCAACCCTCCTTGGACAATTACATATTTGAATTTATATTTGGACAAATTACATATAACTACCCTAAAAACTACCCTTAACGGTTTTTGAATAAAAAGTTGACTCCTAATGGGTTACATGTTTATCTTATGACATCCAACTCATAAAGGATCATTTAGTAAAATTGTCTTTTATTTATTTCGTCTCTAGAATATAATGCTTTTGGTTTACAACTTATGGGTCCTGAAAGCTCAAAATAACTTATGAGGATACAATTGTCCTTCACTCACATCGTCACTATAAATTTTTTTAGGTGCTATAATCCTTCGTTTATCATCTTAATAAGGTTGGACGCTCAATCGATTGAGCGACGTAAGATTTCATTTTCGACCGATTGTATATATAACATTACCTTTTGGTCTCGCAACGCTTTAAAAATCTTAAATAATTTTTTTCTACTTTTCAATTGCCTCAACATATAGTTTAAGAAAGAGTAATAAAAATATATAAGTTTAAAAAGGTGTAGTAATAAAAAAAAAATGTAAGTGGAGGAATAACATAAGATAGAAGTGTAGGGTTATCATTTGTCTTTATAAAAGAATAGATAATTAAAATAAAGCACATCAATTCCATTTATACCATGTGAGAATGCCAGATTCGTACCTACATGGTCCATCTTTCATAATATACCAATGGCAGTTTAAACATATACCTGAATCTCTACTTTGGTCAAATGCATCAAAATGCAATAAAGGACCATTTTTCCATTGAACCGAACAAAAGAACAGTGTTCCCCCAAAAAAGTTAGTTCGAAAACTAAATTTGTAGCTTTTGTCAATAGGGAGAATGTGGAACCCAAGATCATCATCTTTTGATTTGCAGTGAACATTTATAGTTTCATATCCCTCTAAACTATTCGTAATTTCCACACTAGCTGGGTCTGCCCATGCACATGCCAATGCCAGCATGCACAACAACACAACGATTTTCACTAATGTATACATTGCAAATTCTCATGTTTTTTTCTCTTCAATCTGATATATATATATATATATATATATATATATATATATATATATATATATATATATATATATATATATATATATATATATATATATATATATATATATATATATATAATGGCATGATGTTAAAGGACAAAAATGTCTTTTTATTTTTTATTTGACCTGATGGAAAACATTTATCTCAAAATTTTAATTATTGGAAACATGTATCCCAAAATTTTCTCAGCATTAATTATTCATATTCTATGTGCTAAAATAATTAATTCAATTCATATAATTAACATACATGAGTGAGGTCAATTCAAATAGCTAATTAATTAATTAATTATATTTTATTAACTCTTATTTCCACTTCTACATTATTACTGATTTTAACATACATGATTGTTAATTTCATATGTAGAAGACAAAGAACATTCTGATGGAGGAAATCTTTGTAAACATATGGCAAAACTATCAATGTTGCACAACAATTAACTGAGCAATAAAATATAAATAACTAATGGTAAGAGAATATTATAAAACATATTTGGAAAAAAAATGCTTTTCTATATTTAGAATTATTTTTATCAATAAATTGTAAATTAATTAATTAACCCAAAAATAAATTAGTAAAAAATATCATCATTAATTTTGAAAAAAATCTTATACTATGTTTCCTTACAATTAAAATGTTTTTATCAATAAACTTAAATGAATTAATTAATTAATTAACACATAAATAAAAAAAGTAATAAAATAATACTAATTAATGGTTTGAAAATATTATACTATAAAAGAAATTTTGTTTGTAATAAATGCTTTTCTATAATTAAAATTTATTTTATCAATAAAATTTAAATGAATTAATTAACACAAAAATTATATAATATCAATAATTAATGATGAAAAATTAGAATAAAATAAAATAAATTTATAATAAATATTTTCTTATAATTAAAATTACATTTATAAATAAAATTTAGGAATTAATTAAATAAAATAAAAATTAAAAATAATGAAATATCAATAATTAAAAAGTAAAAATACTTACATAGCTTACCATTTTATATTACGAAAGGATTTTATGGATTGATTTGAAAATTTTAATTATTGACAATTTTATTAATAAAATAATTCACTAATAATGCATATTTTATTTATTGATAAAATAAATTTACGAATAGATAAAATATATATTATGACAAATTTCGTACGAATAGATAAAATATATATTATGACAAATTTAGTGAAAAATTTCGTACGAATAAATAAAATATATATCATGACAAATTTAGTGACAAATTTTGTAGATAAAATTCATTAATTAATCAAATTTAGCAACAAATTTACTTTAGTTGACAAAACATTATTCTTAATTTCATTTTTTTTACAGTAAATGTTAAATAAATCTCAAAACATGTGATGCTGCGTCTATTATCTTCTTTTCTTTTCTTAGGTACTTTCTTTTTTCTTCTTTATTTTCCTCATTTCATTTTTCTCTCTTCTTTATATTTGTGTTTTCATTTTTTATCTCTTTTAGAATTTGATCATGTTATACAAAGACAATCTGTTTGTATGTTATCTGATTTTCAAAAAAAATAAATTTTGATTTGGGCTAAAGATTCTATATTTTATTTTTTTTATGATTTTGTTATTATGTATTAAAAAAATATTTTTTACTAGCCATTATTTTGTATATGTTAAATATATGGTTAGAAATATTTGTATTAATTTATATTAATCGCTTCAATTGTTTTATATTATTTTAATTTTAATTATTAGTTGTATTGTCTTTGTTCGTCTTCATTCTCATTATATTTGTTCATATTACCTTTATGGTTCTCTTCATCATTATTCTTATATTACATTAGGTCATCAATTCCATCCCACACGCTCGTAATTCTTATATTACCATGACAATTAACTTTCATGATAATCAACTTAAAAGTTAACATTGACCCTACATCCACTAGTACAAAATGAGTTTTTTAAGTCTAGTACAAAATGAGTTTTTTAAGCCTGTTATTTTGGGCTTTTTATGTCTGTTTTACAACAGACTTAGATTCGACATACGTAAATTTTAAGTTTGTTGTTGACTAATTAAATCTGTTGTTGACTAACTATTGTATATTTATAAATAAAAATAAGCAAATTAAATTTGTTACTTTTTAAATTTTATTTGTTTAATCTAAAATCTAAAGTACAACCAAATTTTCATAATAAAATATATATTACAAATTGTGCAATTCAAGTACATAATATAAAGTTTCAAAATCAAAATAAAGAATAAGATGTTTAACTTAAAATTTATAGTCTAAACAAAGTTTAACTTAATCTTTTAAGTCTAAACATAACCTAAACAAAACTTAAACAACACCTAATCTTCACATTGGAGAAAATAACTTGTCCATTGCTAATATACTTCAGGAAGTGTTTACAACTAATCTGCCGATTGGCCGGTAAAACAAAAAGGAAAATTAAATATAATTAATAATAAAATAATAAATAATAAAATAAAGTGAAGAAATGTATAATAAAACCTTAAAAGTGAATTTTTCAGTGTCATTTTTAAAAGCATTCTATCAAATTAATCACGATAAAAACCATGCAACTGAACTAAAATTATATCTAAATCATACACACTAATTTTCACAAAAATAATAATAAAAAAAAAATCAGTAGCCCCTTTTTAATCATAAAAAAAATATCCAAATGCATTAGGATCTAATTCACCACCCAAAACTTTCAAACTTATTACCAACTTCACAAGAACTATATAATACTATAAAACTACTTTCACATAGTCAATTAACAAAATTCTGCACTTCATCGTGATTAACAAAATTATGCACTTCACGTGATATATATAATATTAGAACACTACTTTCACACACACACACACACACACACATATATATATGGGTTTGCTAACGCGCGTTCGCCTGTTTTATATTGGTTTCCTAACACCCCCTCCCCCAAAAACAAAAATTGCTATTACATCCTTAGAAACCAGAAAGGGAATGACAATCAAAAGAAAACGATGAATACCATAGAGAAAGAAAAACAAAATCATAAACTGTGGTAGCAACAAAAACCCTTAAGCTGCATAATTAACTCACATGAGCAGAAAAACACCAACGTTTGTCAAAAAAGTGCAAACTTTAGCACATCCGTGTGCACCCATAAGCTGCCCCAACTTACCGAGAATGAGAACACAGCCCACCAAACGAGAGCGAGAGAAACCGCGCGCGGGAGAGGAGTTGTTGACGCGTTGTGGTGAGCTGTCGGTGGTGAGTCACCAGAGGTCTTTGTTGCGGCAAGAGATGGGGAGATGTTGATGCGTAGGATGAGAGATTGGAACAAATCTGTCGAAGGGGAGGGAGAGAAATTGCTAAGTGGAGGGATGATACTGTGTAGCATAAATTAAAAGATAAATCTAAGTCTAAAATTACCATACTTAACCATTTAATTAAGTCGGTTGAAAATTCAACAGATGTAAAATATATTTGAAATATAAATTTACATCTGTTATTGACTTAAAAGAGTTAAATTTAAGTTTGTTATTTGATTAACAGGTGTCTTTTATTTATAAAAGTGCTACTGCACATCTTTTAAGTCTGTTTTTTTTAAATAGATTTAAATTGACAGACTTAAAAGGTCTATATTGTATTAGTGATCTTGAAGCATTTTGGCGCCTACGAGAGGATGAGTATTTCACAACCAATAAGCCCTATAGTGACTTTAAGGAACATGACATTCAACATCCTGATAGAAGAATCGAAGAATCAATCCAGTTAGTTGGAGATGATAAAGAACATGCAATGGAAGATGAAGGAAATGCAACGAAGATATGAAAAGGAGCTAATGGCACTCACAGTTGAGAATGCGACCATACACCGACAAAGCACTTGACAATCAGTGCCTCGACCATTAACTAAACCACAAGAACATCAGCCCACTCCAACCAAGCCTAAAGAAGACTCGTGCAGAACTGCCGATGGGGGCAAAACGAGAGCTAGTAGAGAAAACTCGTCCATGCAAACGGTCAACACAACCAATCTACATCCTTTCACACTAGCCATCATGGAGACTCTCAAGCTCTCAGTCTCCCCAACCATCGAGAAGTACGATGGATCAACTGATTCAAACAAGCATTTAAGGATGTTCGTGAATCAAATGGATTTTTACACTATAAGCGTCTTGATGTGGTCTAGAGCTTTTTCTGTCTCCCTCAAAAGAGAAGCTTTGGCGTGGTTCAACTCACTGCCACCCAATTATATAGATAGCTTTTTGGCGATTTGCTCATTGTTCGGCACTCATTTCACCGCAAATCGATCACATCACCTTAAAACTCTTTGCCCTGGTGAATCTTAGGCAGAAGAAAGAAGAATCCTTTTGTGCCCTCATGGATCGTTTCAAGAATATCCGCACGACAAACAAAAAATCTCAACCACAAGATAGCCCTACACCACATGATAATGGCTCTAAGGCCTAGGCCATTTGCCGACAACCGATGTATGAGGTTATCTAAAACCATGAATGATGCACAACTTAGAGTGGAGTGGTACATGATGCAAGCGAGGAGGAAAGTGGAAGTCGTGCGAGAAAATAAAAGGGTAATCGCATGAAGATACTACACAAAGGTTTAGCCAAGAAGCTTTAACAATGGGGACCTAGTGTGGATGAAGACTTATGAAGTGCATAAGAAGTTGGTACATGGAAAACTTGTATCCAACTGGGAGGGGCCGTTTAGAATTGTAGAAGACCCTAAGAATGAGGCTTACCAACTAGTGCATGGCGGGAAGACCCATCCCTAACACTTGGAACCTTTCCATTTGAAGTTTTACAATAACTAAAAAATTTACAAACCTCATGTAACTTTCATCTTAATGAATACAATAAAGTATTTTCAAGAAAATGAGTGCAAGTGTGGTCCGGTTAGATATTAACAGGTTAGATATTAACAGGTTGGTGAAGGAAAAGTTTACTTATGTTATTGCTTACCAACAACATGTCAAGTTAGTGAAGGACGAGTTCATTCGTGAAACTCTATCGCTTAATCCAATGAATAAAACGAATCGGTCGGTGATGGATGAGTTCATCCATGAACCCCTAATGCACCTCTAATGCACCATTAGGTCAACGAAGGATCAATTCATCTGTTAAACCTTGCCACATCATTAATTTAGTGAAGGATGAGTTCATTCATGAACCCCTGCCGCAACACTAAGTCGATGAAGGATGAGTGCATTTATGAACCTCTGTCACACCATTAAGTTGGTGAAGGATGAGTTCATTAGTGAATTCCTGCCACACTACTAAGTCGATGAAGGATGAGTTCATCCGTGAACCCCTGCCACACCACTAAGTTTGTGAATGATGAAATCATCTGTTAACCCCTATTGCACCACTTAATTGGTGAAGGATGAGCTCACTTGTGAGCCCCTACCGAAGGCATGCCAAGTCAGTGAAGGATGAGTTTATGTAAGTGAACCACTACCTCTTAGTTTAGTGAAGGAAGAACTCACCTAAACGAACTCCTACTGATCGAGTTATGAGATGACTAAAGTTGTTCAATCGCGACTTAGTGTTATCTGACTCAATATAGTGGGGTGACTTAGACGCAAGCATTGTTAACAAAAAACGAACTTCAATGCTCTCGAAGCTCACTACCTTATTGGTACCTACAACAATCACGCTACCAACCAAATTCTCATCTCGCTCGATTGATCCCAAAATGGGTGAAGCGATTGACAGTGACATCGACGATGAAGAAGCATCATTTTCATATCATCGACCATCCCTTCCTAAAGACTCCTTAAATGAAGACAAGTTGACGGTCAATATTATTACCTAAAATATGAGGAATGATCGATCTGCAACAGAAAGTAAAAGAGCAAAGGTGAAAATGGCAAGCGAGGCCCACCCCTATTTATACTAGCGAAGGCCCCACCTGTCAGTCATCCTTAGTCATTAGATTAATCAGATCCAATGGATAAAGGCATCCGACCTTTTGAATTCTGACAGGTTTAAGATTCGAAGCACCACACACCTCTCTCCCAATGGTCATATTTTCAAACATTTCAAAGTGAATATTTCTAATGCATCAAACGGTCTAAATGCACATAAAATAGGAGGCTGAAGAAACCCTAGTTTGCATGGAAGGAAAAAGCCATTTAACAAATTTCAAACCATTCGCCAGTCATTTCAGGCTCGGGCTTGGGGGTCTTATGTACTATATGACTGTCCAGTTAGTGATAACGGTTGATTTCACCGTTATTTGAGAGTAAATTTTAATATCAAATGAACCCTTTTTGACTTAGAAACTTGTTTGTTCTCTTGATTTTGGTTTATTTTAGTAAATAAGAGAGTTGAGATTACGCTTTAAGATTTTATCACTAAATTCCCTTGATTTTGTAGGAAATTGGGATGAATTGGAAGAGGAGTTAAGTTGTCAAGAAGTTGGAACTCATAAAGGACAGAAAAAGCACTGGAAGAGAAGGTTGCAAAAGGTCACATCACGCTTGGGCGCCCTTTTTATGATCCTCAGCGCTGGAAGCTCGCAGTCACGCCTAGGTGCCCTTTTTGGGGCGTTGAGCGCCATCTTCCCTGTAACGTTTCATGCTTGAGCGCCCTCCATTGGACGTTGAGCGCCACTCCTTCGCAAGCACACCTGGGCGTCCTAAGTAAGGGTGCTGAGCACCGCCAACATTGGCCTATGGCCCAATTCAACCCTATTTAAGGATTAGCTAGACCTAGAGAGAATATCTCTTGACATAATTAACACAAATTCAAATTTTCTTCAATTCTCTAGAGGCAGAAGTGGATGCGGAAGCTCTCCTCTTCAATTTTTAGGGTTTTTCTATCTTTTTCATTCCATTGTTCATCTAGTTTCTCCATCACGATGGGGAGCTAAACATTCTTTGTTGTTGGGGGATGATGTAACCTTGTGAACTCTCATGTATTTGAATTTATTCTTATTTATTTATGCTTCTTTCATTAATTGTTAGAGTTATTCTTCTTTACTCAATGCTTGTTATGTTTAACTCATTCATGGCAATGATTATTAGTTTTCGTGATATGGACACATATGGGGAAACCTAGATCTGAAGAATTGCTCTCAAAAGTAGTATTGCCTAGACATAGGAATATGAGTTTTGGTTATCTTAAGCTTCTGTGCGTATGTAATGCAAAATTAATTGCTAGGTGATAACGGTTTAAAATACCGTTATCTGTGATGTAATTTTGATACTAAATGCAACCTTTTTGACTTAGAAACTTGCTTTAACTCATGTTTGTGCTTTAGTTTTGTGAATAAGAGAGTTGAGGTTATACTTGATTTTATCACTAAATTCCCTTGATTTTGTACGCTATTGGAATGATTTGAAGGAAGAGTTAAAGTACCAAATAGTTGGAATGCAGAAAAGTCAACCAGAGTGCATAAATTTCAACCAGAGTGTAGAAAAGTCAACTAGAGTGCAGATATTTACACCAAAGGGCTTTCATTTAACCAAAACCAAACATACTCACAAGCAGGTTTTCATCCCAAGGACTTTTCTTGGCTTGTAACTTGGCTGGGCTAAGAAGAAACATGGTTTTTCAAGAATGCAAAATCCTTGAGTTAAGAGAGATATTTATGAATTTAACAATTACACACAGGTTCTCTTTTCAAGAAGATCTTTTTCTTATTCCCAACCTTTTCCCTTGCAGTGAGCTTTTATTTCTTTTCTTTTGATTTCTCTTTTTCTTTTTCCTTGTGCTTACTGCTTATTTTTCTAGCAACCCCAAACTTGAACATTTATCAATACCTCACAAATATTCTCAACTCAACTGAAGGAAAAGAATTTAAAACAGGGTTTTCAAAACGTGCTTAAGGTTAAAGGTTCAAAGGATGGAACAAACTGTTCTCTTTTTATTTGGAAAAATTCATGAGTAGGCTAAAAAAATTAAGGGATAACAAAAGATGACCTTGATCATATGAAACCTGCAAGAAAGTAGTTCAATCACAGAAAATTTGGGCAAAATCATTCACGCTTTCAAAGTAATAGCAATTATTCACAACAACTCTGAAGCCCAAAACTCACACAAGTAAACTCTCAAGTCCTAGAATTCAGAAAAACATCATGCTCAGTATCTTAATCAAATTTTACCTCAAGCACCTGTTTTACCTGTATATCAGCACACCATGCATCATCTCAACATCAATCAATACACTAGAATATTACAAAGCAATACTCATCACAAAACACATCACAGTTGAATCAAAGCAGTTTAATTCATTCAAGCAAAGTACAATAACAAAACAATTGATTAAAAAGAAAGCAAATAAGAAAACAAAAGATTAAAAAGAAAGGTTTTGAAAGTTGGATTGCTTCTTAGTAAGCGCTTCTTTAACGTCACTAGCTTGACCCAATAAGCTCATGTCACATCTTTAATCTTGGTGTCATCTTTTCCTTCTCCACACCAATTGATCTTCAGCAGCTTCCTGTTCACCGTTTTAGTTCTCCTTTAAATTGGAGATTCAATCTCTATCAGTCCATCAGCTCCGAGTTCTTTCACAACCCAAAGCTTTTTGTTGAATCTCACTAGTATCTTGGTCTCAGCTCTTCATGTTTCTCTAGTGAGTCTAGATGAACACATGTTCCTTTGCTGTCTTTTTCTTCTTCCTTAACTTGTGATAGAAAACATTTTTTACCTTTTTTACCTGGTTTAACAACTTTTGTACTAGTCCCGTGTGCATCCTCACATGCAGCTTTGAGACTAGTCTTCTTTATTCGAACCGGTTGCTCAACATTGAAGACATTGAAAGTCATCTCCTCTTCTTGGTCTTTAAGAGCTATAGTTCCATCATCAACATTGATGATTACCTTGGTCGTCTTCATGAATGGCCTTCCAAGAATAATAGGGATTTCCAAATCTTCCCCCATCTCCATAACAACAAAGTCCACCAGGAATTTAAGGTTGTCAGTTTTAACTACCACATCCTTCACCACACCATAAGGCCTTTTGGTGGATCCATCTGCCATGCATAAAGTCATCCTTGTAGGCTTGACTTCAAAACTTCCAATCTTTTCAAGTACAGACAAGGGCATCAAATTGATACTAGACCCTAAATCAATTAGGGCTTTCCCTATTTTGTGCCTCCCAATAGTGCAAGGAATAGTGAAACTTCCTGGATCTTTATCCTTTGGAGGAAGTGCCTTCTGCAAGATCACACTGCAATCACCTTGTATCTCAATAGAGTCCTCCTCTAAATATTTCTTTCTTTTGAGGAGTTTCTTCAAAAACTTAGCATATTCAGGGATTTGTTGTAATGCTTCAGTCACAGGAAATTTTATTCCCAATTTTTTGAAGATTTCATCAAAACACTCTAATTGCATATTTTTTTCTTTTTTGAACACTCCTCATGGTAAGGAAGAATTTTCTTATTTTTTTTCTCTCAACCTCTTCTTTCTCTTTTCTCTCTTTTTCCACAATCCTCTCTGTTTCTTTTCTCTCAATCTCACTTTCTCTCTCTTCTTTTTGAATTTTTTCTTTTTCTTTTTCCTCAATCTCACTTTTTCTCTCTTCTTTTTCTTCTCTCTCTTTCATCTCAACTTTTTCTTTTCTCTCTTTTTCTCTCTTTTTTTTTTCTCTCATCATTCATGCTTAAAATAGCTTTGCAGTCTTTCTTGGGGTTAACTTCAGTATTAGCCCCAAAACTTCTGATAGGCATCTCCTCCAACTTCTTGGCCATTTGACCAACCTGCATCTCCAGGTTCCTTATAGTAGCTTCATTGCTTTTTTGAGTTGAAAGACTTGCATGCATGAATTATTGGAGGGTTTCTTCAAGCTTTGTGGTTCTGTCAGAAGGAGAGGTTTATTGTTGCTATTGTTGTTGTTGTGGTGACCAATTGAATTGTCCACCAGTTTGCCCAAACTGACTTTGTCCCATGCTAGGATGAGATTTCCACCCTTAATTATAATTGTTGGGATGAAATTGGTTACCCATGTAATTAACTTCTTCATTTAGATTCTCGGGCACAACAAATTGACCATTAATATGATCACCACCACATAGTTCACAGAGTTGCTGGTGAACTTGTAAAACATTATGGCATTCCTTTTGTGGCTGAGAAAGCTTCTTTGTTCAGACTTCAAGTTGTTGAGTGATGATCTTATTTTGAGCAAGCAAGGCATCATAAGACTGTAGTTGTAAAACTCCCTTAGGTTGTGATGAAGTTCTTCTTTCATTGTGCATCTCATTATCATTAGTAGCCATGTTGTCAATTTATTCATAAGCTTCCTCTAGAGTCTTGCATTTGATATTGCCTCCAATTGAGGCATCCAACATCAATTTGGTTTGTGAACAAAGACCTCCAAGGAAAAGAATGACTACTATTACTTCATCAAAACCATGAGTAGGTGTCTTTCTTAGCAAGCTTTTGTATCTATCCCATGCTTGCCCTAATGATTCTTCCATGCCTTGATTGAAAGAGGATATTTCTTGCTTCCCTTTGTTGGTCTTTGACCGTGGGAAGTATTTATTCAAGAACTTAGCTACCACAACTTCCCACTAAGTAAAGTTGTTTTCAGGAAAAGGGTTTAGCCACAATTTAGCGTTGCCTCCCTGTGAGAAAGGAAACAAGCCTAATCTAATAGCATCATCTGGCACTCTATTCAGCTTCACAGTGTTGCAGATCGCATTAAAGGTGGTAAGATGCTCATATGGACTTTCATGTGACAGTCCATTGAACTGGTTGCTCTTCACAAGATGGATCAACGTAGGCTTCATCTCCATATTCGCGGCATTGACCCTTGGCTTTGCAATGCTGTTAAAATACTGAGCGCCAACTACAGTTGCATAATTTGCCAAAGTACGTTTGTCTGGCTGTCCATTATTGTTGTCCATGATTTTCTGATCTGGTTGTGAGAGGATCTCTCTGGAACAAGGTTCTTAGATAACATGCTCCTCCTGCTAGTCTCAAGTCCTTCAAGAAGAGGTTCAGAACTTTTGCTGCTTCGAGTCCTTACTGTATCCTGCATAAACTAAAAACAAAACCCTAGAAAAAATTGTTAGCACAAAAATAAAAATAAAAATAAAAGATATGAAAATAAAATAGAATAGAATAAAATCAAATCAAATAAAATCAAATCAAATGAAATAAAGTAAAATAGAATAAAGCCAAAATTAATTAAGAATCACAAATATAGAATAGTTTAAACCGTGAGTCCCCGGCAACGACACCAAAAACTTGTTGATGGATTGACAAGTGTACCGAATCGCACATGTAATATAAAATGGTAAGACCAAGTATCGTATCCCTGAAGACTCTCGGTACTAGACAGTTGTGTGATAACTCAATTAATTAAGACTTTTAGAAAACAAGATCATTGATTTGGGATGCGAAAACAGAAAATTAAATATGAATGCAATTGATCAATAACAGAGAAAACAACGATGAACGAAGGTTGTTTATAAAATGAGATGATTATGTTGTTAGGGTTTGATTTCACCAAGTTTACTCTCATGTATATAAGAATTCTTCTTTTTTACATTAATGTTAACGTCACTCACTAAATTACTTAGAACCCGATCCCTCAGTGCAATAAGCCTGCCTTAATTCCTAGTTCGTGCAATTCCTAGCGTTCCTAGAAAATTAAGTCTGAAGATCAAGAGCTTAAAACGACCAAGTACTAATACCCTCATCCTTGAGAAATATTACCCTTGAAAGAATTCATCAAGAACCTGAATTGTAAGGAACCTCCCGATACTCATGCAATTCATAAATCATGCTACTAAATGAGTTAAAATAGAGCAAGCATTGGAATAGATGAATTCCCTAACAATTAATGAAAAAACATATAAATTAAGCATCAAGTCAAATACATGAGAGTTTACAAGGTTACATCATTCCCTAACAACAAATAGAGTTTAGTTCCCCATAGACATGGAGAAACTAGATGAATAATGGAAAAGCATGAGATAGAAGAACCCTAAAAGTAGAGGATGAACGCTCCCGCATCCAAATCCGCCTTCAGAGAATGGAAGAGTGTGTTGTTGTGCTGCTCCAGCCAGAGATACAAAACCTAGAGCGCTTGGGTCTTTTAAATAGAGTCGAAAAAGAGTAGAAACAGGGCCCGGTCCAAAAGAGTCGAAACAGAGTAAAAACTGGGCCGGATCTGCGACGCACGACGCTCAGGCGCCCCCATTTAAGGCGTCCGGGCGGTGGACCGTCCTCATGTAGGGCTTGAGCCTTCAATTGGACGCCCAGGCTTCGGGGTCCGCCGCTCAGGCGGCCTAGGAGGGCGCCCGGGCGGTGGACGTCAATTTTTTGCGCTTAAGCCTCCATGCAGGGCGCCCAAGCTTCGTGTGATTCCCCCTTCTGGTGCTTTTGCAAGCCTTTCTTAGCTCTATCTCCTTAGCACTTCATCCTTGCTTCCTGTATTAACTCATTTTCTATCAAAACAAAGGGGATTAGTCATAAAATCATCAAATGCAACCTCAACTCTCTTATTCACACAACTTAATTAAAAAGCATGAGTCCAAGCAAGTTTTTAAGTGGAAAAGGGTGTATTTAGTATCAAAATTACATTACAAATAACGGTATTTTCAACCGTTAACACAACCCTGATCGTGTGCGACAGGAAGAAGAGTGAGGAGCTCTTGGACTTTGAGAGTTGTTTCTCAAAGGGATTATGCAGCAAGAACGTGTGGTTATGTGCGTGCAGGTGTTTTCTTTTCTATATTTGGTTGTGAGTGGGAAAGGTGTTTACATTTGTGAGAGTGTGTTCACTGTAAAACCTTTGGTGTAAATCTCAAATCATTATAGTGAAATATCCTTCAATCTAACGTTGATTGGAAGGGTGACTGGATGTAGTCATTGAGGCTGAACCAGGATAAAAACCTTGTGCTTGTTCTTCTTTCCCTATCCCTTTTACTTTAAACTGCATACGCGTTTACTTACAGTGCAAGAAAGTTTTAAAGATAATTTCAATTTTGCAAAAAGATTTGAAAAACGTTCATTTTTATAAATCACTAATTCACCCCCCTCTTGGTGTTGAGAAACAAAGCTCTCTATTTCTAACATTGTTTTTTCTATATTTGGTTGAGTGGGAGGGGTGTTTACATTTGTGCGAGTGTGTTCACTGTAAAACCTTTGGTGTAAATCTGAAATCATTATAGTGAAATATCCTTCAATCTAAGGTTGATTGGAAGGGTGACTGGATGTAGGCATTGAGGCCGAACCAGAATAAAACCCTTGTGTTTGTTATTCTTTCCCTATCTCTTTTACTTTAAATTACATATGCGTTTACTTACATTGCAAGAAAGTTTTGAAGATCATTCTAAATTTTCAAAAAGATTTGGAAAGTGTTAGTTTTTATAAATCACCAATTCAGCCCCCCTCTTGGTGTTGAGAAACAAGGCTCTTTATTTCCAACACTATGTTCACCAACAACGTGCTTAACCTCATTAGTCGTCTCGTTGACAATTTTCAGATTTGGGGGTATAACACGAGCAGGCCTTGGTTTCTCTCCCATCGCTTGGTCCGTGGGACGTCATGTGTTCAGCCTTGTCAGGCTCCAATGCCTTGGATCTTGTTCAAGCCTCAGTTGGGCATCTCAATCCTTATTTGCGTATCCCGAGTTGGGTCTATTTATATTGTCATGATTAACGCCTTCATTTCTTCATTTTCTTCGGTAGGTCACAAGATATTAAACACTAATATCTCGGCCATGGCACATCCTAATATGAATTTCATTGGTTGTCTCCAAACATTCAACCGAAGACCGAACCGTCTCGCTTGTTTAGCCATTTAGGCTTATAAACTAAACTATTTTTATATTAATTTGATTCGCTACATTTTTCTGACCATTCAAATTCGAATTGTTATTTTCTTTTCAGTGCAGATGATATGACCCTATGTACAAACTACTCTGCCAACTAGAGCTTATTTGGTGAGGAATGTTCTCTGTGAACTCTCATTCGAGTCTCTTCAACCTAGGGAACGTTCTAAGTGAACTTCTAGAGTCTGCTGATCAGTGAGGAACGTTCTCTGTGAACTCTCACTCGAGTCTCTTCGACCTAGGGAACGTTCTAAGTGAACTCCTAGAGTCCATCACTCGGTGAGGAACGTTCTTCGTGAACTTTCACACAAGTCTCTTCGACCTAGGGAACGTTCTAAGTGAACTCCTAGAGTCCGCCACTTGGTGAGGAACGTTCTTCGTGAACTATCACACAAGTCTCTTCGACCTAGGGAACGTTCTAAGTGAAATCTTAGAGTCTGCCGCTCGGTCCAAAGAGGAGCAAGGACTTAAAGCACATTGAAAACAAGCTCCCCAATACAACGTGAACGGCCTCTCTCAAGCTCATAATAATCCCTGCACACCCCTTCCAAAAAAAGAGCTTGCTTGGGCTTGAAGGGCTTTTGTACTGTATGGATACCTGTCAGGCCAATGAACTAGGTAGACAAACAATTAACAATTCTTAACCAATCGGTTAAGATAGCCGTTGAGGTAGTTACAAGGATAATAATAATAACAACCACTAATTGGAAGTTAATAAAATAATGAAAGTCGTTTAATAGTAATAGGTCAGACCTAAGGATAAACCCATTTTAATATATATAAATATACCTTTGACAGGAAGGTCATGTAACTAATTATGAGTACTCACTTTTTATTAAATATTATCACGCAAAGTCACTAACTTGAGTGTCGGAGTGTCTTTGACAAATACTCTCCCACACGGCTTGGACAAGGAAGAGAGAGAGCGAACAACGCAATTTGGATAATAGAAGATCATTAGGAAGTTCATCCAGTCTTCAAAACAACTTGGTTTTTGAGTAAGGGATCTCAACTTCTTACTTGAAACAATTTGTGTTTTCATTTTTTTTTTCTGTTTGAGAATGACGTTAAGCAAATAGAAATTGTTTTTATTTTATCAAATCTTTACAGTAAGTTTTTATTTAGTCTAAAATTTTTTGTTTTTTTATTTTATTTTGTCACCAATTTTAATAGGCTTATTTGAAAAAAAAATAATTATTTCAACTTATTTTTATCATATACCAAAATGTTATTATATTTAGATATTTTATTCTAAATTTCTAGATTTTGAGTTAGTTTGTACATACATTAGGATTTAATTAGAATAACATATTACATGAAAAGACAATTATTTATGATTTCAGATAACTTGGATGTGAAAATTATTTGATCACTAAATTTTATTTTTTGGTCTAAGAATTGTGGTTTTATTTAAAGCTGTCAAAACGGGTAACTCGGCTCAACCCGACCCGACCCACCACGGATTGGTCACTTAGTGAGCTAATCAAACCCGGCTCACTTATCAGCGAGTTGAAAAAATTCGAACCCGGCTCAATCCACCACGGGTTGGTGGGTTAAACGGGTTGGCTCACTAGCTCATTTAATTATAAGTTTTCTTAAAATAAAAAAATTACGATTTTTTTAATTCAAATATAAATAAATTTCACACTAAAATGACGTTAAACTTCAAAGACAATTCAAAATAAATAAATAAAAGTATCATACAATCCAAGCGTAATCCAAAAACATGTACAAAAAGTAAAGTAATAAGTTTTTAATATTGATAATTTTTGTCCATTTATAATATTAGAGTCTTGAATAGATAAATTTATAATATTTTTCTCTTTTCAAACATCTTCTTTATTACCATCTACAATATAATAAAAAAAATGATAGCTAATAATATTAAAATACAAAATAATAAATAATTAAATTAAATTAGGTGGATTGGTGAGCCAACCCGGCCCACCACGAGTTCAACCCAGTGAGCCGGGTTGAAAACTAACTCGCATAAAAAAATTACATTTTTTTCAAACCCAACCTGGCTCAAACCCGTGGTGGACCGGACTGGCTCGCGGGTTACAACTCACGTTGAAAACACTAGTTTTATGATGACATTTTATGATTTTGATGTGATTATAAATACTTTAAGTTTGAATGACCACGGTACAATTGTAATCTATTAAAGATGAGGTTCGAATTGATCACTTTAAATATTTAAGAAGTCGAATTATTAAAGTGCATTTAAAAATACTTTTGAAATTTATTAATTTATTTTTCAGACTAATTTTTCTGATATTTTCTCTCAAAGTAAAATATTTGCCTTAAATGAAAATAGTACATAGATTCAAACCTTGTTTTTATTTTCCAATTTCTTTCTTTTTTCTTTGCTTGTCTCTTTAATAGGTTATATTTGAATGTTTATTATAGATGTAATTATTTGTATATTAATTAAATTATTTTGGAAGTCTCACATTAATTAAATATAAGGTTAATTCAGAATATATATGTGAATGCAAACATCATCGTCTTATTACAAGTCAAATTTGTAAGATTGAGTTAGACTTAAAAGTCTATTTCTTAATTAACAACATGTAAATTATGTTGTATGAAAATTACTATTGAAAATGATGAAGACTTGTATGAATATGTTGTCACATATTTGGGATGATATTTATGTGAATTATTGTTTGATTTCTATATTAAGGATTGAAAATTATGTTGTAACAAATCTCCTTGCTTCACTAATGATCTAAGTCACATAGACTAAGATATCGTGTGGTGAGAAACTGAGGAAAGTTCTTCAACATCGTGACATGAATCAGTCTCCTTGCTTCTTGAGGATTTAGTCTCAACCGATATCATAATATTGCTCAAAACTAAATCGACTTGATGTGAGTTCATTTTCATAAAGACAACAAAAAATAATTTTTCAATCTAATTGGGGTTTTTCCACGTCTCAATGTCGATGGATAAATTTAATTTAATGTATAGAATATTGATTTCGTGTACCAATTTCACCCACAGATTGAATGATTGTAATCTCTTTATTAGTTGAATTTCAATGATAATCTTGTGCATCACTAGCCTATATTTTTGTTTCATTTGGTTTTTTATAAAGATTAAAATGGAAGTGCAACAACAATCGATGAGGTGTAACGTAAAAGTGATAAAACTCAAAGTGGTATATGTGGTGATTGGGGAAGTTGCAATAAATTAACAAGAACATTGAAGTAAATTGCATAAAGAAAATTACCAAGAATAGCAAATTTCAACTATCAACATTAGATTAACCATTTTTCCTAGGAGTGACAAAATGGGTTAGATCCGATGGCCCAACCCGTCTACCCGACTGAATAAAGGCAAGTCGAGAGATGCTTTTGAACTTACCAACCCATAATAGGCTCGCTGGTCTAGCTCACTAACTCGCCAGACCAGATGAGAGGCAGGACATGCAAATTCGTCGGCCCGTTACATGTTAATTAACTTAGCTCACAAAATTAGGTTTGTGTGTTGTGTTTTTGGCTTTTCTGAGAGTGTGAACGCCACAAGAGTGTGAACGTTGTAAGAGTGCAAACATTATAAGACCCGTGTAAATAAGATGATGTTTTAATTTAATTATTTTATTTTAGGATATTAAATAATAAATTATTTTGTGAAGGTGTTGAGAAATATTTAAAGATGTGAATAAAATTAAATTAGTATTTATTTCTATATTAATTTTCGAAAAGCTTTGGAGGTGATTTACGTAAGTGTGGAGAAGGAAAAAAAATGAGAAGTGGAGTGAGATTGTGTGCATGGGTTGACGTGAATGAGGAGGAGAATGAGAGTTATAGTGGTGTTGAAAAGTCAAAATATTTTAATTAATTGTGGAAATTAATTAAATTAATTGTTTGTAATTTTAATTATTTGTTGGTCAATGAATTGGTTGATTTTATACATGGTTTGTTAAATATGTATGATTATGAGTTTGTGAGAATAAGCTTTCTGTCATTTCTTTGGAATTTTTGTCGAACGGACGATGTTCGTATTACGATACAATAGTGTGTTGAGTTTCTGTGGAGGTTGAGATTTGAGTATCACCCTTTCCACATTTGCAAGGACTAGAGAAGGTTGGATGTCTCACCCAATGATTTCGGCTTATGTTGAGTATAGTGCTCGATAGATGTACATAACCGAAGTTTTTACTTGTTAGTTCTTGATGAGTCGGAGAGATAAGCTTGAAGTTGCGATGGAAGGCGGCTCGAATAGCGAAACAGGTTTGATATGATAAAATTCCAGGAAACAACAAAAGCTTGTGTGAATGATCTGGATTATGTTTTAAATAATGGGGTGTATTGTAAAGTAATGACTATTATTTTAGTCTGTGTTATGAGTTGAGAATTGAAATATAATGTGATGTAACGACTCATATAGTCTGTGTTTTGGGGATATGATTACTGAATTGTATGTTATGTTATATTCTTAGTTACTAACTCTTTTTTGTTTGTGGTTGTGGTTCCACCTGCAATGATCGTACTTGTACGAGAGTATATGACAATGCAGATAAGACAGGACTAGAGTAGTCAAAGAGAGATATAGGAATTTGCTGCTCGAAATTTATTATGTTTTAAAGTTATATTATATTTTTGAATAATGTATTTCAAGAATTGTAATGGTTTACTTTTTATTATAATACGTTTAGAAATTTCAGGTTCTCGTTTTCGTGACGTTATCTAAACGAAAAAAATTTGGCAATTTGGATTTTATAAATTAAAACATGGCACTCTATTAAGGGTGTTATAAACACCATTGTGAGACTATGAACACCACAAGACTACAAATGTTACGAGAGTGTGAACTTCGCGAGACTGTGAACATTATGAGAGTGTGAACTTTTGTGAGAGTGCAAACAACAATGTAAAACTATGAACGCCATATGTTTATGTTTTTGTTGTCATTGATTTGCCTTTGTTCATTTTCTAGGTTCATGCCATGACGTTTGACATTGTCAATTCCTCTATCTACTTGTAATTTGAGAATCAAGGTTAAAAATTAGGGTTTTTTGAATTGGGGTTATTGCAAAGAATAGAATACCACGTCTTTCTACTATAATAAAACATGTTGGGTATTTCTTCCAAAAGAATTTGGGTCAAAGAAGAAATTGGAGATCTTTTCTTCTATAAGGAGCAACATAACATCCATGGTGGGAATCTTCCAACCCATTTTCTTGCTAGCCCAACCCGTTTCAATTTTGATAGGCCAAAATAGACTGGGTAATTGTCCTATTTTATCACCTCTAATTTTTTTTTGTTTGATGTGTTTCAGAATGTGTGTATTGTTCCACAATTTGTCACTCTTGTAAAATCAAAATAAATCTATTTATATTTTCAACCCTCCTTAGACAATTACATATTTTTAAATTTCGAAAAATATATAAGTTTAAGAAAGCTGTAGTAATAACAAAAATGTAAGTGGAGGTATAAAATAAGATAGAAGTGTAGGCTTATTATTTGTCTTTATAAAAGCGTAGACAATTAAAATGAAGCACATCAATTCCATTTATAGCATATGAGAATGTCAGATTCGTACCTACATGGTCCATCTTTCATAATATACCAATGGCAGTTTACACATATTTCGTAATCCCTATATTGATCATATGCATCAAAATGCAACAAAGGACCATTTCCCCAATGAACCGAACAAAAGAATAGTGTTCCCCCGAAATAGTTAGCTCCAAAACTAAATTTGTAGCTTTGGCCAATAGGGAGAAGGTGAAATCCAAGATCATCATCTTTTGATTTGCAGTGAACATTTATAGTTTCATGTCCCTCTAAACTATTCGTAATTTCCACACTAACTGGGTCTACTACCCATGCCCATGCCAATGTCAACATACACAACATCACAACGATTTTCAATAACATAGACATTGTAAATTCTCATGTTCTTTTTCTGATCTTCAATCTGTTATATATATACACAAGCTGCAAAACAATGTCATAATGTTAAAGAATAAAAATGTCTTTTATTTTTTGTATTTGACCTGAGTTATTAGAAAACATTTATCCCAAAATTTTAATTATAGGAAACATTTATTCCAAAAATTTTAGTTATAGGAAACATTTATCCCAAAATTCTCTCACCATTAATTATTTATATTCTATTACTTGTTGTACTAAATTAATTAACTCAATTCCTATAATTGACATACATGAGTGACGGTCAATTCATAGAGCTAATTAATTAATTATATTTTATTAACACTTATTTCCACTTCTAAATTAATGGTTTAAAAATATTATACTATAAAAGAAATTTTTTTTGGAATAAACGTTTTTCTATAATTAAAATTTATTTTATCAATAAAATTTAAATGAATTAATTAATTAATTAACACAAAAGTTATATAATATCAATAGTTAATGATGAAAAAATAGAATAAAATAAAATAAATTTATAATAAATATTTTCTTATAATTAAAATAAATTTTATAAATAAAATTTAGGGAATTAATTAATTAAAATTAAAATTAAAAATAATAAAATATCAATAACTAAAAATTAAAAGTACTTACATCACTTTTAATTATAACCATTTTATATTACGAAAGGATTTTATGAACTGATTTCAAAATTTTAATTATTGACCATTTTATTAATAAAAAATTCTTCAACAATACATATTTTATTTATTGATGAAATAAATTTACAAATAGATAAAATATATATTGTGACAAATTTAGTGAAAAATTTCTTAAGAATAGATAAAATATATATCATGGCAAATTTAGTGACAAATTTCGTAGATAAAATTATTAATTAATCAAATTTAGCAACAAATATACTAATAAAAATGTTAATTCCAAATTTTTACAGTAAATGTTAAATAAATCTTAAAACATGTAATTATGGTTACTTACGTTTCCTTAAGTAATTATGGTTACTTATTAGTTTAAGCAATATAAATGGTGCTAATTCAAATGTATTACAAACAAGTGAAAATTACTAAAAATAACAGTTATAAGGGATTGAATTTAATGATCAAAACTCTAATCACTCAACCATGGAATATATCTCTAACATCTTCACACATTCACATAATAAGTAAAAAAAAAAACTTTAACCCCTTAGAAACAAGTTCTAAATATTCATGTGAAAATGCTAGTCTCTTATATATTCAAACACAAGATTTTCATTAAGAAAAGAAGTCAAGAATGTCTAAGAGTGAGGAGCTCTTGGACTTTGAGAGTTGTTTCTCAAAGGGATTATGCAGCAAGAACGTGTGGTTATGTGTGTGCAGGTGTTTTCTTTTCTATATTTGGTTGTGAGTGGGAAAGGTGTTTACATTTGTGAGAGTGTGTTCACTGTAAAACCTTTGGTGTAAATCTCAAATCATTATAGTGAAATATACTTCAATCTAACGTTGATTGGAAGGGTGACTAGATGTAGTCATTGAGGCTGAACCAGGATAAAAACCTTGTGCTTGTTCTTCTTTCCCTATCCCTTTTACTTTAAACTGCATACGCGTTTACTTACAGTGCAAGAAAGTTTTAAAGATAATTTCAATTTTGCAAAAAGATTTGAAAAACGTTAGTTTTTATAAATCACTAATTCACCCCCCTCTTGGTGTTGAGAAACAAAGGTCTCTATTTCTAACATTGTTTTTTCTATATTTGATTGTGAGTGGGAAAGGTGTTTACATTTGTGAGAGTGTGTTCACTGTAAAACCTTTGGTGTAAATCTGAAATCATTATAGTGAAATATCCTTCAATCTAAGGTTGATTGGAAGGGTGACTGGATGTAGGCATTGAGGCCGAACCAGAATAAAACCCTTGTGTTTGTTATTCTTTCCCTATCTCTTTTACTTTAAATTACATATGCGTTTACTTACATTGCAAGAAAGTTTTAAAGATCATTCTAAATTTTCAAAAAGATTTGGAAAGTGTTAGTTTTTATAAATCACCAATTCAGCCCCCCTCTTGGTGTTGAGAAACAAGGCTCTTTATTTCCAACACTATGTTCACCAACAACGTGCTTAACCTCATTAGTCGTCTCGTTGACAATTTTCAGATTTGGGGGTATAACACGAGCAGGCCTTGGTTTCTCTCCCATCGCTTGGTCCGTGGGACGTCATGTGTTCAGCCTTGTCAGGCTCCAATGCCTTGGATCTTGTTCAAGCCTCAGTTGGGCATCTCAATCCTTATTTGCGTATCCCGAGTTGGGTCTATTTATAATGTCATGATTAACGCCTTCATTTCTTCATTTTCTTCGGTAGGTCACAAGATATTAAACACTAATATCTCGGCCATGGCACATCCTAATATGAATTTCATTGGTTGTCTCCAAACATTCAACCGAAGACCGAACCGTCTCGCTTGTTTAGCCATTTAGGCTTATAAACTAAACTATTTTTATATTAATTTGATTCGCTACATTTTTCTGACCATTCAAATTCGAATTGTTATTTTCTTTTCAGTGCAGATGATATGACCCTATGTACAAACTACTCTGCCAACTAGAGCTTATTTGGTGAGGAATGTTCTATGTGAACTCTCATTCGAGTCTCTTCAACCTAGGGAACGTTCTAAGTGAACTTCTAGAGTCTGCTGATCAGTGAGGAACGTTCTCTGTGAACTTTCACTCGAGTCTCTTCGACCTAGGGAACGTTCTAAGTGAACTCCTAGAGTCCATCACTCAGTGAGGAACGTTCTTCGTGAACTTTCACACAAGTCTCTTCGACCTAGGGAACGTTCTAAGCACTACTAGAATTTCATTGATTACCGAAGGATTATTACCGAAGGCCTTTTTGCCGTCGGTAAAAATGGTAATACCGAAGGATTTTTCGACGGTCATTAAAGTTGTTCATTACCGAAGGCTTCTGGCCTTCGATATTGTGCAGAGGATTTACTGAAGGACTTTGGCCATCGGTATATGGATGCACTTAATTAAATCTAAATTTGGGATTTCCCTCTTCCATTTTCCCAAATACACTCCGAGAAAGCTTCCCCCAAAATTTGGCTCCCGTCCCTACCTTCCACTGTCCGCTCTCCGTTGCCCTAATCTGTATCTCCCTCAATCGTTCACAATCTGAAACCACCATTGTCGTTGCCTGTCCAGCTCGTGTTAGGAGGTGTTGTCGTTGGCGTTACGCTTCTTCCCCACTCCTCCATTATAGGTGAGGTCTCCCATTCTCCCATCTCATATTCTTTTACTGTTACTATTTTCGATTATGCTGGAGGAAGCTCTTTTAATTTTTCGCGTTTTCCAGTGTTCTGAGCTGAGGAAGGTGGTGGGTGGTTGAGTTGAAGGCTACCATTGTCGAGGGAGGATATTTGACGAGGGGGCGTAGACGAGGCAGCGTAAGCAGGGGAGTGTCGCTGTGTGACAAGGTCTTCCACTACCGCTGTAGAGGCTATTGAAGGGGCTACCGTCGAGGTAAGTTGTCATTTTGATTGATGAACTATAGCTGCTATGAAGAATTCGTTCTGACTTTGTTCAATGCATGCTCTGAATTAGTTTGTGCAATATGATTTGTTATTGAAAATATTGTTCAAAGTTGTCATTTTGATTGGTAATGCATTTTTTAGAAATAACCATTTTAAAACTAAAGCAAGCTAATATCACTTGATTATGAAAGGTGATAACAAATAGCCATTATCAACTTTCTTCAAATATGATGTGAATGTATCTTACATTGGAATTGCCACTAGTTTTGTGTAATAGGTCTGCCGTGGTTACAGGGTTACTGTTCTTTTGTCTTATTTTAATCACATTTGAATATGAGTAGGCATTGAGAGCTTTACTAAAAGGCTTCAAACTTTGATCAGTTCAATGTTGTCGGATGAAAATTTTCGACCAAATCAATGTCTATGACAAAAGCCTACTGCTAACAGTAGTGGTTTGTTGACATTATGTCGCTTGCCACTTGATGACACTAATAATGTTTGGTGCATGTTACCTGACATTGGTGTGAGGTAGTGTAGGTGTGTAGAAGGTGAGAGCTGAAATCTGATTTCAAACTATTGTGAATGGGAGATATTACATATATGCTTATTTATTTGTTCCTTTTACTTGGCTGGAGCAATGAACAACACGTGTTGAAAGTTGTAGGTGTTGCATACAATTGAGAAGGAGTAAGTTGAATCTTGATGGTTGAGTTTAACAGGTTTAAACAAGGTGGATGTTGATTGTGTTATTATGGAAAAATGTAATAAAGGTATGAAAAAAGGAGGGGCACAGCAAAATGAAGAGAGAAAAATGTTAAATAAAATGATTAATAATGCAATATAGATAAAAGAAAAAATAATGCAGAAAGTGTATGCATTTATTGTAGGGTTAGGTGCTGTCCAATTAAGAGTAAAGTCCCAGTTCAACATCATTCTTTATAAGTATTATCATAAGTAGTTGACAGAAAGGCTTTATCTTTTATTTTATATAATATTGTTTAATATATTGTTTATTATATTTTGTATCAAACTAATAATTTAATAGAAAACGTTTAATTATAAAGGGTTATTTTTACTTTTTTGTTAGTTTGATAACTCCACCTTGGAATTGAATGAAAAGAGGTCCTAAGTAATCTAGTAATTGAATCGGTGGACTAAGACTGTCAAATATTTTAGGATGTGTTCCTTGTTTAAGTAACACATGCAAATGAGCTCAATTTTGCATAAGAAACAATAGCGCCATTTTTGTGTTGTCCAACATGGTATATAATTCAATTTAAAGTTCCTAAGATGTGTAAAATAATGTTTGGAGAACAAGTTCCTGGAACAACATTGGGAGTTGATTATTTTAATATATGGCAGTGATAAATTTCACTACTTACTGTTAACTTCAAATCTTACACAACAGTGAGAGTTCCTTATTTTAATGGAACAGTTCCTTTTGTCATATTTGGGTTGTTAGATGTCACTCTTTGGTGTATAAATTGGCCATATCATTAATGTTATTATTGTCAATTTTTTTCTTTGTTTAATATTAAAGGTAAAGGGTTGGAACAGTCCTAAATTTTCAGTAACAAACATTATCATACACGTAATTTAAGGCCAAAATTGGAGGCATATATATATATATATATATATATATATATATATATATATATATATATATATATATATATATATATATATATATATATATATATATATATATATATATATATTGATTTAAATTATAAAGGTGTTATATTCCTGTCAAGGTCAATGTATAGACCTATAGAAGGTAAGTCTGACCTACATGGACACTGATATCTCTGTCCTATACCTAATACCCATAACCTTATAATAAGTAAGTTGCAGTCAATATAGTGAATTCAAACTTCCTTTCACTCAGAAGCTTATTTTTACTCTTAGTTAATTAAAATGTACATCAATGAAAATAAGGATGAAAGAGACACCCATATGATATTTCTAAGTTAAAATAGAATTAGAGATGTAGGAAGTAGGAAAATTCAGGTGGGTGGGTGCACCATTCTTGGGTCATGATAAAAAGGGACAACCTTAGAACATTTAGAAAAGTTGGTTTTCAGTTGGATGCTATCAGAAACAGTTTGTTGGTGGATATAACTTCCTAAAACAGAAACTCTTTCTTCCACATTTAGGTGATTGCATCAAATCACAACATCTGAACCAAGCAGGGATATTGAAACTTTGTTTTAGTTCAACAAAATCTGTTCTTTTCCCTTAATCTTTTTTGTTTTCATTGATAATTACAAAAGGGTATTTGTCTTGTGTTTAATGTAATTGAGCAGTACTATAAATCTTAATTAATCTGTTGTAATTTAAAAGTACAATGTACCAAACATAGGCTGTGTATTCTGACTGGAAAGGCCTTGTCATAGTCATATATAGTTTGATCATTCATTATTTCTTTGGGTCTGTTTTATTGTCAAATAACTATCTAGAAAACTTGTAAAACATAAAAAATAGATAAAAATGAAGTCACAAATTGAAAATAAGATGACAATCAAATTTGAGTATATATTGGGCACCTAAAGTTACAGTAGAATAGGGTGAAATAGATAAGGATGCAAATGTGCATTCTGTTTTACAAACCTATAACTATCTACACCAGTTCTAATGGACTAGAAATGACAAAGAATTGAGTGAAGTTTTGATTCCTAAGACAACTTCTAAAAATCACTACTCACATCTCTAAATTTGGCACTTAAAACATAAAAAAGTGTACTAAATAGGTGATAAATTCGAAATTCACCTAAAGTAACCTTAGAATGTGTAATCTTCATATTGTAACAAGTTTAAACCAGATAAATGAAGGTAAGAAAGAAGTGAAATTGGTAGTGTACCTGAAACTCATAATTGGACTACTTAAAACCTACAAAAGTGTAGTATATAGGTGAGAAATTTGGGCAGAATCCTAAATTAGCATAAGACTGTGTGTTGTACTAATCCTAACAAGTTTAAACTTGTTAAATGAAGTTAAGAAACATGTCAAATTATATGAAGTAGCTAAATCTCAAAGTTTGGGTACTTGAAAACTTAAAAAGTCAAGTAAAAGGCTGAGAAAGTGGCAATTGACCTAAAGTAGAATAACAGTAACTAATGTTACTATCCTAACAAGTCTAAAATAGTCAAATGAAGCTAGGAAACTACTAAAAAGCAAACAACTACCTAAAACTCAAAGTTTGAGTAGCTAGAACCTAAAAAAGTGTACTAAAAGGGTGATTACTTATCAATTTTTGTTCTGTTGTGATTCTGTGGTGTTTGGAAGTTTAAACAAGTCCAAATTGATGTATTAAAGCTGTTACAACCATTCATATAAAGTTAGAATCACTTGTATGCAATTGAATATGTCAAACCATCATATTTAAGGCATTTTTGGAACTTGGAAATTGAATCTGAGTTGTTGATCTATTTTCTGCGTAATTAGAGTTCAAACGAGTGTATTTTGATGAATTAAAATTGTTGAAATGATTACCAAAGTGTAAGAATAGCTTAGGCACAAAATCACTTCCAAAACCACCAATTATGAGTAAATTTTGGGAAGTAGAAAGGTCATTTTCAGTACAAGTTTGGTTTTGAGTTAAATTTGAGTTTTAACATGTTTCAATTCATCAAACAAAGTTGGTAAAGTAGTTAGTTTTGATCTAGAGTTGTTGTTGTGTAATTTTGACATTTCTTCTGTTTGGCATTTAGACCATGGCTGAACATCTTGCAATTTTATTTCCTTACAGATACAAAGTTATCAAACCTATATCCCTCCTAGAAAAGTCTACTAAAGAGGTGAGTATTTAATTTGTTTTATAAATTTCACACTTTGAGCAATTTGAGCATGTATGAATGTTTGTTTTGCTTATTATAGCCTCCATGAGAATTAAATTCTGCAAATTGACCATGGAAACTTATGTAGATGCTTTATTTTAGTTTATTGTTGATGGATCTGTGTAAAATCCTATTCGTTGAAGACACTTAGTTGTTCTCTAATTTCAAAAACTATAACAACTGATAACAAACCTAATGAAAAAGGAGATAAAGTAAATGCTTTAAGGTTGCCAACAGCAATAAGAATGTGTATTGTACACTTCTTCTCATATTTGCCTTTTATTTCTTTCTTCATTCTGCTCTTGGCAGGACCATGCCCCCCCCCCTACACCTTGCTCCTTCCTTTCTCATTTAACTTCCACCCAAAAATGATAGCCCAGGACCATGTCCCTCCAACATGCACCTAGGGTCTCACATATTTCAACCACTTGTTCATCCCATATGTATACAAGAAAACAAAATCTCTCTCTTTTCATAACATTATTTGAAAACTACAATTTAGATGTGTCATGTAGTGATTGGTTGTTCCTCTCGACCAAGGTTATTCAAATCTCAGTTCTAGACTTTGTTAGGGTTCTGTACCAAGTTTCTTTTGGAGGATAGACACTCAATCTTACAATCCCTCAACTATTTTGCTTGTGTCTCAAAATTTGGCTAGTGGAGTTGCCAAATTTTCACTGTTTTTCTCACTGCATAATGATGTTTCAGTAAGCTAATTTTCGTTGCTGTATAGCCACTTAGATCAAGAGGTATTGAAGTTTCCACCCCTGAAGATGCTACCACTATCTACACAAGTGTTGTGTGGTTCATTTTTTCCAAAAAAATGAGTCAAAATTTGGTGGTTCAAGACAGGAAATGTCATAGCAGTGGTTGTAGGTCAAAACTAATCACTCCAACAACTTGATTTAGTGATTTTAAAGTTGTTATAACTATGAATTCGGTCAAATCCATACTGTTACTCAAGAACACCTTGTCACTTCCCAATTTTGACTCCAAATTGATGGTTTAGTATACTATTATGCACTCAGCCCATTATATCAGTAATTGAACTCTGCTAGCAACTTTTAAACAACATTTTAGACTTGTTGAAACTGTCACATAACATAGAAACTTCTAGCATTCAAAATATGACTTTGTTATGGCCAAAAAATGTGGTAAAATCACTCCATCACACCACCAAAACTGAGTTTAAAATATGATTTCAACCACTGTCAGTGGTTGGAAAATCTATCACCCAAGGTTCACTTTAACATACCCCTTGTGATATTTGAGGCAGTGCCAGCCTAGCTCACAACCACTTTGGGTGGGTAAATGTGGCAAGGTAACTTAGCTTCACACCCAAAATGGACAATGTATCCAAATCAAAATGTAAATTGAAGCTATTACTAATGGAACAAAATTGATTATGATAACACAATACATGATTCTAGATCCTCCCAACCATGACGAGACAAAAAAGAAAAACAAGGGACTTTTATCCCCATCATATCCCCTCAAAGCTGAGAACAATTCTCTAAGCTGCTTATAGCTCATGTCCCATATATATTTCTGTGGACTGGTGGGGCTTCTAAACTCTTGACCACTTGCAACCAGGGTTTGTCTACTATAAACAACGAATTTTTTGATGTATGAGCTAAAAATAAAACAGGATTCTCTAATGGTAGAACTTGAAAGTTCCTCCTAACAGGTTTATCTATTGGTAAAACTTCAAACTTCCTCTTAGTCCCCTTCTTAACACTAAAATATTGTAAATTCCCAGACCTTGAATCTTGTGTGTTAAGCATATCACCTTCATCTTGCTCCACAGGCAACCCAAAGTCAATCAAGCACATTGCCCTGAAAACATTGAATAATTTCAAACATGAGAAAATGATTAAAAAATAAATAAATAGAAAAACAAAAAATATTTCGTAGTTCTAGTTTGAATCACAATTCTGAAACCAACTGACTTAAGGGTTAACTTTCCATGTATCATGTGTCTGAAAACAACATGCATAGATATCACATTACTGTCTGATTGTTGAAGACACCAGGAAAAACAGAGAAAAACCTAGAAGCAAATCTTTCTTTCCATATTCTAAAAAACTATCACAAAATTACTAAACAGCACCAAATTCTTCATACAGGATACACACACACACATAAATATATATTAAGCTTCACAACAACAAGTTTAGGATGGTAAATCAATGCTAATGAGAAAGTCACACTACAAAAACAACTTAGAACTAAAAATATGACACCCTAGAACCTAAAACTAGTTAGTAGAATACACTATAAGTGGTTATAATGCAAACTGTATTACAGTAGTAACCAAAACAGTAAAACAAGTATATACACAAGTTTTAAAACATAAAAGAAAGATAGAAATGAGGGCACAATTCGAAAATACAAAGTATACAAAATCAAACAACACTAAAATTGAAAACTGCACCAGCAAAATGACTTTAAAAGTGTGCTTTCAAACCCAAAAATGATTGGCAGTGTTTGTAAAGCTTAAGTGATGATTCAAGCAACTTTATATCATCAATTTAAAGGTGTTTAAACATTGAAAGAACAAGGAATCACAGTACACTCGAAAATCACTAATTCACTTCCAAATTTAAGCAAAATTAACGGTTTTGGAAGTGATTTTGCAAATAGAACTAATGTAGACTAAATTTAAGTAATGTGAACATCCTAACATGTCTAAAGTAGTGAAATAAACCTAGGAAACTATTCAAAAGCAAAGAATTAGGTACAACTCAAATTTTGAGTAGTTGGAAGGTATAAAAGTGTGCTTAAAAGGTAAGAATTTGCAACTAGACCTAATGTACACTTATTTGAAGTAATGTGAACATCCTACCATGTCTATAGTAGTAGTGGCATGAAGGTAGGAAACATGTCAAAAGCAAAGAATTACCTCAAACTCAAAGTTTTAGTATTTAAAACCTAAATACTTTGGGTATTTTAACTAATGTGATTGTCAGTACATACTTGTATAGTTATTTCATTGCCTAAATTATGTTAATATGTATTATATATCCATGCTTCTATACATATTTGATTTCCTAAATTATGTTGATCTTTATATTGTATGTTCATGTATATTGTCTTTCATTTATTAGGCTACAACTTGATTAAGTTAAGTAGTCATTTAAAATCCTATGGTACTACACACATTCTCAATGAAATGAGAAGGGTAAAAATACTATAAACACTTAGAACGTACAAAATATGTGGAAGTACTCTAGAGAAGAGAACTTCAGTAGTAATAAGTTGTCTCCTCCAACTTTAATACACAACCCCTTAGGATGTTTAAGGCATTTCAATACTGAGGACTTGTCTTTGCATGCCCTTATTGAATGCCTATGACCATAGTGTTGAAATTGTCTTCCATGTTCGACTTCAATAGTAATAGGTTTATTACTTATGTCACATGGAGTGTTGCTGTTTTGGCTAAGTTTTTATTTGTTTGGCTTGTCACAGAACATGGCCCATTTTCCCAACCATCGTGGATGGATGTACGACCGTTGTTATAGTGGAAGGAGAGGTTTGAAAGAATCTTTTGTCATCGGAGTTGAAGAGTTCGTGGAGACGGCACGACGATATCAATATTATGCCCTTGATGGAGGGATTCGATGTCCATGCATCAAGTGCGAATGTACAAGCATTCTGAAAGATGAAGTCGTCAAAGTTCACCTTTACCAAAAAGGGTTCATGCCTAATTACACGGTTTGGACATTTCATGGTGAAGAAATTCCTTCGACCTCCACTGCAGCTGAAAAACGGCTTGCATCAGGTTCGAATGCTATTGTAAATACATCTGAGATAGGTCAATTTGCCTATATGCAAGAGATGGTCGACAATGCTCTTCGTCACCATGCTGAACAAGCAGACGATAGTCATGATGAAGAACCTCCAAATGAAACGACGCAGAGGTTTTACAATTTACTGACACAGGCAAATCTACCTGTATTTGAAGGTTCATCTGAGTCAAAATTGTCAGTGTGCATTAGACTCATGGCTGGGAAATCTAATTGGAATGTTCCCATTCAAGCAGTGGACTTCTATACAAAACTGATGTTAGATTTGACACCACCAAACAATTTCATGCCGAAGAATTATTACTAAGCCAAAAAATGTGTTTCAAAGTTGGGATTGGATGTCAAGAAGATTGATTGTTGTGTTAATGGATGTATGTTATTCTATGACAATGATAGTGGCAAAAATGATGCATTGTTGGTTGAATGCAAGTTTTGTGGCTCACCTCGATATCAGACAATGCATGCTGGACGGAGGCAAAAAAAACCAATTCCATTAAAGTCCATGTTCTACTTGCCTATAATTCCAAGATTACAAAGATTATTTAGGCACAAATGTTCGGGGATCAAACTCCACCGTCACTGGTTTCTCATTAACCCGACGGGATGTGACATTAGGCATCCGAGTCATAGATATACCCCCTCCTCCCGTCAGACCTGATCCAGAGCTCGTCATATCTGTTTACAAAGTGTTAGTAGATTATATTTAGAACAGACAAAATAAATAAATTGTACAAGTAATTAAAACAATGCTAAGACACATATTTATCCCATATGCCTTCGTTGTGATCACATCGAGTTTCATCTATTTCACCTGGTACATCATCGACCTTATTTTCAATGGTTCTTGATGAGAAGGAGCTTGTCTCAAGTATATCTAGAGAGTCTTCATCATCAGTTGTGTGCATGGCTCTGCCTTCCAATACCACTGACCATTTATGATTCACTCGGTCAGTGACATAGAATATTTGTCTTGCTTGACTAGCCATAATAAATGGTTCATTCGTGTAACTCATTTTGTTAAGATCCACCAAAATGAATCTGAGATCTTTTTTCACCACACCAGAATTACTTTCAACCCATTTACACTTGAAAACTAGAACTCTAAAAGTGACATAATCAATTTCCCAAATTTCTTATATTATTCCAAAATAACTGATTGATGCTATAATTGGATTGTTATCCTTGGAACTGGAAAAGTGTACAACCTCAGCTTGTAGGGTAACTCCACTATTTGAACTCTACTTTTATCGTTTTCCTCCTTTGAATAGAATAAGTAATTGTTTATGTAATAGCCGCCGAAAGTGATCACATCAGTGTTAGGTCCACGAGCTAGTCTCAATAGATTTTCAGAAACATTCGGAGTCGCATAAATCTTTTTCTTAAACCAAGCTAAAAAGGATTTGTTATGTTCATTAAGTGTCCACTTTTAACTTATACGTGGATGTGCTGACTTAATTTCATCAATGTGTTATGAAATGTAAGGAATAACATCCTCTGTGTTGTTTAAAATGTACAAATGTGCTTGATTAACATCTTTTCCACTAACACTTTCACTACAAAAAAGAAGGGCATTACCGAAGGCCAGAAGCCCTCAGAAACAGTCGGAAACCGTCGGTACAAGGTAATTACAGACGGCTTATTGACGACCAAAGAGCCCTCGGTTAATCACTTGTCGCTAAGATTTACTGAGGGCTTCTGCCCTTCGGTAATTACCGAAGGGTACAAGCCTTCGATAATTACGGAAGGGCGCATGCCTTCGGTAATTACCCAAGGGCACAAGCCTTCAGTAATTACCTAACATGTGTAATTACCGAAGGGCATAAGCCTTCGGTAAGTTCGAGGTAGATCCATGGCACAATTGTATTTCTTATGAAACCCTAAAAACCTGTATAAATTGTTCGCAACACAAACAGACCTGCATAACATTTTCGAATAACATATAGACCTGCATAATGTGCATCTCAATGATGCAATCATTGATCAGAATGACAATATAACATCAGAATCATCCAATCATCCATAGAACATGTATTTATAAATAAAACATTATACAATGTAACATAATGATGTTCTAACATCCAAATCATCCAATTGATCTAACATCCAAATGATATATCTAAACTCCAAATGTTCTAATATCCAAATGTTTCTATAACAACTAAAAACAAAATAAAACTAATAATGTACATAGTTATCATCAGAATGATCTTCATCATCCTGCTCCTGTGTAGATGGCTGCACTGGTTTGGGTTGGACTAATGTCGGGTGGACTGATGAGGGTTGGACTGTTGTGGGCTGTTGAGGGACAGCGGGCAATGGGGAGGGTCGTGGCTGGGTCGGAGGGATATTGAATTGATCCTGTGAAGTCTCAAGCATTACTCTCATGATCAGGGCCTTAAAGTTTCTAAATTTTGCTCTCAAATCGGTGATTTCCTGGTCACGTTGCTCTAGTGCCTGCGTGAGGCGGACAATAGTCTCGTCAGTAGTAGTGGTGGAAGAAGAAGGTTGGTGCTTCAGAGTACCTCCTCTCGATGTTGTATAGTTTGCAACAAGTTGTCCTGCACCGTACACTTGTCCCTTTTTCTTCCCTCCAACGATGTCGACCCAGCACTGTGTCCTACGGATGTCGTCTTCTTCATTACTTGCATCATCCGGTGTAGGAGCTGACCCATGTTAAGATCTAACCTGTGAAAGTCTCGTAGAAAATTCTTCCTGCTCAAACATTAAAAGCAATGTTAGGGAATGATAGAATAACATAAATGAAAAGTTACTAATAGTTCTAGTGTTATTTGGTTACATGATTCTTCCGAGATCTTTCATCAACGAATTCATTAGTGCCCTTCCGAACATGAGTCTGTGCAAAGACCTCATCAACATGGACCGCCCGTCCCAGAGCTTGTGCCTATCACATAATTTATAGTTACATACATATGAAATAGAAAATACATAACTTATATATGAAAGAAACAGAAAAGTAATGAAAGTTTACCATACGAATGACATGCTCATGAATCGTGATCGATCCACCAGTATAAAAACTTTGCTCGCGTGTCTCGATCACTTATCCATCCAGATAGGCTTGCATTTCTTGTAATCCGGGCAACCTTCTCTTTTCCTCTTGATGATGACGATGGAGAAGCCATTTCTGAATAGAATTCTAGGAACGTCTTTCACAATCTCGACTTCTTAACTTCATAACTTTTCTACTAAAAAAATACAAAGGAGACGTCGAATTATAGAGGGCATCGACGTATTAATTATCAGCCAGAAGACAAAGAGTTAGTAAAAGACGTCAAATTTAGGGATATTCGACGTTTTCTTTTCATCCTCCCGTCATCCTATTTTTCATTTTCCTTTATAAAATCGCTCATAACCTCCCATTATCATTATATTTCAGTACAATATTTACATTTTAAGATAACCTCCCATTAGAAATGCAACGTTACCGATATTCGAGGTTTTCTTCTTTTTTTGTGCTTTCGTCGGTGAAATTTAAAGAGAATAAAATTTTATTTCATTAATTTAATTTCATATGGAAAATAATAATAATAATATTTTATGAGAATTGAATTTAGTTATAGATCACAATAATTAAAATCGTAATAAATATTATTATATTATTTAAAGTAATTTGAAATGAATGTTTTAGGTTAAATATAAGTATGATTATACTAAAAGAATTTGATTCATTTTTAAATTATAATACCATATGTTTGAGAAAGAAATAAGTTGACTGATAAAGTAAAGGTCTTGTACAGTAACTGGTTAAGGTTTCCTGGGAGATACACAATTGAAAGATTATATGTGCATGAGGGACTGAATAAAGAAGAAAAGATAACAACACACATTCTTGCTTGGGTGATTTTACCTGCTAGACCTAAGTACAAGACAGAATGACAACTGAAGATGTTTTTCAGTTGTATGCCATCAAGAATGATGTTCCTACCAATTGGGTGGAAGTAAGAAAAGATCATATGATTGATGCAGGAACCAAACATGCACGACATCTACCATATGTTTTATTATCAGCAAAATCCTGACCCTTCAAGGTGTGGATGTTAGTGGTGAAAAGAAAATGCTCTTGTAACTGCTCAAATGTTATAAATCGAAACACCTTGACTTCCATTGGCCTTGTGAAGACCACAAAGGGATGATGCTTCAAGGATGAAGAGAAAATGGTTCAAAGTTCTGGAAGCACACCTGCACTAAATGAAGTTCGCACCAACTTCGTCCCTGAAACCAATTTTGAAAGATTTGTTGTTGAGAAACTCAGGAGACTCGAATAGAAGATAGACGCTCTGCATGAGAAAAAGAATAAAAACGATTCTTCAACTGAAGATTCAAGTGAAGAGTCTAGTGAGGAGGATTCGATGGAAATATTCTGAATTAGAATAGAGGCTTAGAATTTTAGTATGGAGTCGATTTTGTGTTTTTGTTTTGTGTCTGTTTTGCTTCTAATATGATTGTAATCACTATGAATATGAATGAAATTGTACTACTTGAAACGAAATCCAAATTGTTAACTTATTTCTTATGTTTTCTATAGCTCTTCCCTGCGTCACCCTAACTTTTCTGATGACCTAGGAAGAGCTATGAGGAAACATAAAAAATATGATATCAGAGTGATAAGTTAAAACTAAATTTTATAAGTGGAGGACTAGATCAAGGATGCGCAAGTGTATTTAAAAAAGTGGACTTGATCTTTGACATCGACTTTTACAATATGCAACGTAACATTCATTTTTTCCTATTTTTAAAAAAAAAAAACCCATAATAACATTAAACAAAGGAAAGATATGAAAATATAACCACGAAAAGTATATATTAAAATTTCAAACAGTTCAAACATACAAAAATATACTAAAATATATTAAAATATTACATTAATTTCAAAAAAATTAACTAAAACGGACTCATCTTCCTAATCTGAGTCAGATGTCTCCATAGACTCATCTTCTGTTGTGTCGTCTTCATCATCAGATTCACTTGCTGAGGGAGTTATGAGAGCATTGTCTTCATCTTATTTCTTGTGAATCATGATCAGAGACTTTCAACTTTCGAAATTCTTGTTGAAAGCATTCGAAATTGAGCCACAATAATTCTTTCAAACTCAGTCTGTGGAGTGAAGGTAGAAGGAGTTTTGTCAACATCCTTGAACACCCAACCATCTTTTGTTTTCTTTAGACCATTATGCCTCAATGCCGCTTTTCCTATTTCATTTGATTCGGTGCACCAAATTTTGTTTTTACCAGTAAGATCAACTTGATGATGCTTCAATACACGGCTGATAAAAACACCATATGGCAGAATATGTCCATGACTACTTGCAATTTCAATCATGTGCTCACTCATGACAGCAACCCAGTTGGTTGGTATCCGGGTTTTTATGGCATGAACCAAAAATAAATCTATAGTAGTTAGACGATCACGTAAACATCTTCCAAGTAGTATTACCCAAGTAAGTACAAAAGCACACATTTTTTTTTCATTTTCAAACCATCAAGTAGATACGACTTGTATACCTTTAGCCTTGTTGGACTTCTCAGATATTCCTTATAAATTTTCTTCTTGTTGGTCCATTGGTTGAGTTCAGAATTTCTTTCATGAGACATGAAGCCTTCTGCTTTGAGACCAGTAAAAGATAGCCATATCTCGTCATCAATTTTAATATCGACACCTTTCACCCGAGAGCATATAACACCATCGACAACCTTCAGATTGTGGTAGAAGACCTGTACCAGGTCAGGATAGCAATCACCGGTCATTTCTACAAATTTTAGAAGACCAACATCTACAAGCCATTCTTGAAAGATAAACCCCTCCCTTCTGAATAATTCCACATCCAAGAACTTGTGAGGGACCACCTTGAAGAGTTTTCTATAACATCCAAATTTGTATCGTTCTTCGTCATCACTGATCCACCCATTTGGACTAGCATTTCTTAGAAGGTGTGCAGCCTTCTTTCCACGCCGTGAAGATGAAGAAGCCATCTGAGAACAGGATTTAGACATTTACAGGAAGGGTTTAAGAATTTTGTTTCTGACAATGATACATGATAGATTTAATCAAACTATATGACGGTTTATTTGCCTGCAGAAGTATTCATTTTTAAACCTTGAAGTTTATTAACTTTTAATTTCCCTGTTAAAGTATGTCGTCCAATTCGATTTCTATTCGACGTCCTATATCTTTTACTTGAACAAGAAACTACATTAAAAAATTGTCAACCACATAATAAAACGTCGTACCCCTTAGAAATTTGTCGCCCATCAAGACAATCCTTATATTGTCAGAGTTCAACTTTAACCGCATAATAAAACGTCGAACCCTTTTGACATTCGTCGTTGATGAAATTATTTTAATGGGATATATAAAATTGATAATTTTAGTTGGGCCTGAATCTGATAAGAAGTCATGCACAACTTTATAAATACTAGATTTCAAAAGGCACTCAGTGTTTTCTAAACTGAACAGTTACAAACCCTAGAAATGTGAAAGACGTTCCAAAATCTGATCAAAAATGGCTTCTTCATCATCAAGAAGAAAATGGAAGGTTTCCCGGATTGCAAGGAATGCTAATCCTACAGGTTGGATTATTGATGAAGACATTCGACGAAAGCTTTTTTGTCTAAGGAAGATTAAAATAGTGGTTCTCATAGATATCTGAAACTGGTGACCATGTTCTACTCCAACTTAAAGATGAGTGATGAAACATTTTGTAACAAAGTCAAGGGGGTTGATATGAAGCTGATCAAAGAGGTTTGGATTGGGATTGTCGTTTATCAACCAATCAGCAAAGAAGGCTTTCTCTTTCAGATTTGGATTGGTTATCATGGACTTATTGGATTCATAAGAGAAAAAAAGGATGATCATCAGCAAGTCTATCCCATATCTGATTCTTGGAGTGCAAACAAAACAGATTCAAGAAAAACTGAAGAAGATGAGTGGGCTAGATGGTTATGCGGTGAAAATAAATTGTATGTCAGAATCGCTCAAAAAGATTCTTGGGGCTCAAGTAAATTGAAAGCTGACTAGAACAGAAGAATATGGATTTTCATTGTTTGATTTTAATTTTGTAATCAGTGGCTTCTTAAGCCATCTTTTATTTTGCTGGTTGTAATCATCTTTTGTATGTCAAAATCGCTAAAAAGATTCTTGGGACTCAAGTAAATTGAAAGTTAACACAATTATTGACAAAAGACTCTTAGGATTGAAAAATCACCGACAAAATGGAAAGGAAGGTGATGTGAACAACCAGAAAGTGATCAACAGTAATTCTGCAAAAGAAGAATATGGATTTTCGTTGTTTGATTTTAATTTTGTAATCAGTGGCCTCTTAAGCCATCTTTTGTTTTGCTGGTTGTAATCAATCATCTTTTAAATATTAATAAAATTTTCTTTTGGCAATAACATTAGTGAATGGTGATTGAATTGTTTAAATTGATTAAATCACTTGTATGATTGTAATTGAAATTTTTAATGTTACATCATTACATTGAATATACCCTTGCACTCTTTTTGTTTATTTATTCTTTTAGAACACCAATAGTACGTTGATTAGTAAAGCTACTCGACGTAATATTAATAGAAAAGTTAAGAAACGAGAGGTTAACGTCATTCTTCAGACTTCGATGTATTATTGTCAAGCACATTACTCCCTTTTCATTTCTTTTTCCTTTAAACAAACAATAAACGTCCGATTTCTCGGGCATGTGACGTATTATTTGTTAACCAAAAAGTTGACTACCACATCCAACCTCAACTTGTTCGATGTTCGGTATTGTTTTAAACGTCGATCCCATAAAAAGTTGACGTACTGTTTGGTTTATAAGAAAAAAGAAATAAAGAATAAAAAAGGGATTCTCTTTTTGGCTTCATGCTGGCATATAAAACATCGAATATTTGTCATGGTTGACGTCAAATGTGGGTAGGAGTAATACTGCTGGAAGTAAACCACTATTTCTTTATTTTTTTTATGTGATTCTAAGGTCATTGTTTGATGTCATTATATGCCTTATGTGACGTGAATACATTCTAGATTACGTCCATATGCTCCTTGTCTGACGTTAATACATTTTAGACGGCGCACGGTTTTAGGAAAAGACGTGGGGCGATTCAATTTATTTATAAAAATGTCACTAGTCATTTTTAACGTTGAATATTGAGTACTTCGGCGTTGACCGCGTGACGTTATATGTCATTTTTGTACTAGTGTTGATTATGTGTTTCAAGACAGATTTGCACACTAGATTGTACTGACCATTTGGCTTTTGAGCTTATGAAATTTGTATTTTAATTGGCTATTGTTTTGCTTTTCAAGGTCTAGCCTATTTCTACAATCCAGTTAATTAAATTTTCAAATGGACATATATCAGATAAACAACAACTTGTATTAAGAAAGAAGTTTCAAAACAGGATGGTTTAGTAGGTGAAAATTGCAAATGCAATTGGAACCTGAAATTTTCTATATCAGCACACGTAATATATGGTTATAAATGTTTTGATAAGCTAACTAATACAGAACTCAAATTAATCACAAAGTCAATGTTCCACCCAATTTTACTTCAAATAATCAGCTCAACCATCCAAATTTTGATTTAGAAACTGAAACAGATTATGAACCAGTTATTTGGCTCAAAGACAGCACTCAAAACTTGAGAAAAACACTAGAACCACAAATAAAGAGGTTCAGCAATGGTCTAATGCTAAACCAGATTAGAAAACTCAAGAATTGACTCAACTAGGACGTGCAGTTTCGGCTAACTGCTGCATAGAAGCTAGGCTGTTTTCACATTGTGCAACTGATCTAGGCTAGGCCTTTAATTGATCTTGTAGTATGAACTTGCTATTGGACAGAAGCTCAAATTCCAGAAATGACTTAAAAGATTTTAAACAACACACAAATTCAAAAATATAATGAAATTGGCCTATGGTTATCTATCAACCAGGTCATTCATTCGAATGTTGCATGGCTTTTATGGTTTGATAGAATTTATACGAAGGCTCAAATTCAATTTGAACATCAATGCACAAATGAAATCAAATTTAATAACAGATTAAAAACTGCACCAGTGTTGAACCAATGCACATGACTTAGACAAAAACAAAATGTAGATTTCAAAACTCAAATTACTCAAAGAAAGAATCCACCGATTAAAATGAGAAACTACACTCAACGACAGGTTGGCACACAAGAAAATATACAAACAGAACCTACTGGATGTAGAATTTGAATGAAACGGTACCAACAATACAATGAGAAACAGAGAAAGGAAAATTACAAACAAAGCAGAATGAAGAAGAAGTGACTTAGCTCATGTAACGTGCGCACCAAATGAGCGGGAGCAAAACAGAAAGTTGGTTAAAGAAATGGGACACGTGGAAAGCAATCCACAAGTTGAGCATCAAAGAGAAAGCGTGAGGCAGAAGAAGGAAAATGTGACATTAAGGACTACAAGCTGTGAGGGAGGATATGCGTTTTGGTAAATTTTGTTCTGACAATCTTCTTCTCCTTTTTCTCTAGACCCTACTCTTTCTCTATTCTGATACTACTCATATTCTCTGCTACAGGTTTTTTTTTTAACTGTATGGGTGATCGGGTTTCCCTTTCCTTGATATTATAGTTGTAACCATACTCAATATAACAGTGCCTTGCTTTTACTACGTAATAAAATTTCCTCACGTTACATTGGTGCTTTCATTGACGCTATGGCTGAGAATACACGTTTAAAGGATTTACAAGTGGAGATTAAAGGTCAAGCGGAGATTAAAGGACAAGCTTTGCGATCGTGAACAGAGGGCTCATACGCAGTCAATCCAAACTGAAGCTCAAAATCGGATGGATCAAATACAAAAATCCTTGGATCTCTTGCTCAATTCACAAGCGCAATCTCACTCCCATAGTGGTTCAGCATCGAACTCTGCCTTTTGCGGAGCTATTCCGTTGTCTACAGTTCTTCCGGTTAAGGACATTTCCCTTGGTTTTCCTCATTTTGACGGGCAAGCTTCAGTGCTCGAATGGATTTTCAAGGCTGAAAAGTTTTTTAACTACCATCGTACACCTGACGGGCAAGCTTCAGTGACTGTTTTGGTTGACGGAGGTAGCTCCGATAATTTTTTACAGCCGCGTATTGCAAAGTTTTTGAAACTTCCAGTGGAACCAACTCCACTGTTTAAAGTAATGGTAGGAAATGGCAACTATATGGCAGCAGAAGGATTGGTACAAAATGTGGTGGTGCAGGCTCAAGGAAATACATTTAAATTACCAGTGTATCTTCTTCCAATTTTTGGAGCAGATTTGATTTTAGGGGCTCAGTGGTTAAAAACAATTGGACCGCATGTGGCAGATTATGACTCCTTGAACTTGAAATTTTTGCATGCTGGAAAATTTGTTACCTTGCAGGGTGATGTAGATCAGGTTCCTACACAAGCTCATCTACACCATATTCGCAGAATGGTTCATACACACTTCATCGCTGAAGTATACAGTATGCAATTGGTTGATCCCCATTTACCCAAGTGTATACTACACAAATTATCTGTTGAGATGGAACCAGAGTTGGCCCTTATATTGCGATCATATGTTGCTGTGTTTGATACACCCACTTCATTTCCACCTACTAGAGCACAAGATCATTATATTCCACTTAAGGAACGCTCAAAACCAGTAAAAGTTAAACCATATCGTTATCCTCATAGTCAAAAAGAGGAAATCGAAAAATTAGTTGCGGGTATGTTGAAAGAAGGAATCATTCAACCCAGCAAAAGTCCTTTCTCTTCACCAATAATTCTTGTAAAGAAGAAAGATGGTTCGTGGCGAGTATGTACGGATTATAGAGCTCTTAACGCAATAACTATCAAGGATAGTTTTCCAATTCCAACGGTAGATGAGTTGATGGATGAATTATTTGGGGCCTGTTTCTTTTCTAAAATGGATTTGCGGTCCGGTTATCACCAAGTTCTAGTAGCACCAGAGGATAGATATAAAACAGCTTTTCGTACACATCATGGACACTTTGAGTGGCTTGTTATGCCCTTTGGTTTAACAAATGCTCCAGCTACATTTCAGAGTCTAATGAACGATATTTTCAAGAACATCTTGCGCAAATTCGTTCTTGTATTTTTCTATGACATTTGGATTTATAGCTCTTCATGGAATGAGCACCTTTATCATTTGGAGGTAGTCCT